>NC_058082.1:405498457-405814450 GCF_014858855.1 Bufo gargarizans | reverse complement strand
GTGTTCCACAAGAGTTAATGGCAGATGGAGAAACAATTTTGAAATTTCTTTTTTGGGGAAAATTTTCCATTTTAACCCTTACTTTATTACTGGAAAAAATGGGTTAACAGCCAAACAAAACTCAAAATGGGTTGCCCTGATTCTGTAGTTTGCAGAAACACCCCATATGTGGTCGTAAACTACTATTTGGCTAAACGGTAGGACATAGAAGGAGGGGAACACCATATGGTTTTTGGAAGGCAGATTTTGCTGGACTGGTTTATTTACACCATGTACCCTTTCAAGCCCCCTGATGCACCCCTAGAGTAGAAACTCCATAAAAGTGACCCCATCTAGGAAACTACGGGATAAGGTGGTTGTTGTTTTGGAACTATTTTAGGGGTAAATATGATTTTTGGTTGCTCTATATTACTCTTTTTTGAGGCAATGTAACAAAAAAATTAAATTCTAAAATTGTTTCTACATTCGCTATTTAGTTTTGTGGAACACCTAAAGGGTTAACATAGTTTGTAAAGTAACTTTTGAATACCTTGAGGGGTGTAGTTTCTTAGATGGGGTCACTTTTTTGGAGTTTCTAGTCTAGGCTACATCAGGGGGGCTTCTAATGGGACATGGTGTCCAAAAAAAACCTGTCCATCAAAATCTGCCTTCCAGAAACCGTATGGCTTTCCCTTCGTTCTATGCCCTGCCGTGCGGCTATATAGCCATTTACGACCACATATGGGGTGTTTCTGCTAACTACAGAATCAGGGCCATAAATATTGAGTTTTGTTTGGCTGTTAACCCTTGCTTTATTACCGGCAAAAAGGATTCAAATATAAATTTTGCCCAAAAATGGGTGTTTTGGCACTGTTTTTATTTTATATTTTTAACACCGTTCATCCGAGGCATTTGGTCAAAAGTTATTTTTATAGCGACGACTTTTACGCACGCGACGATGCCCAATATGTATGGCTCTCAGACTTTGGAGACACTAAGCAGGCATCCTAAAACTGCGGCCCTCCAGATGTTGTAAAACTACAATTCCCACCATGCCCTGCTGATGGCTGTAGGTTGTCTGGGCATGCTGGGAGTTATAATTTTACAACATCTGGAGGGCCGCAGTTTGAGGATGCCTGCACTAAAACTAATATTTTTTTGGGAAAAAAATTTGTTTCCGTGTCTCCAAAGTCTGAGAGCCATAGTGTTTTATGTTCTCTAGTGAACTGTTGGGGATTATAAAAATGTAGTACTCCATGGAAGTGTGATACTCCCTGAAGCAATCAATAACGCAGAGGCCCGGATGATCGGGGCATGTGTCGCACTGAGTGGTGGTATCCTTCCGTATCCCCCTCCTGCGACACACTCTCCACTTTTTTTGGGTTCGTCCCTTCTTTCAGTATGGGGGACCACACCTGGAAAGTGTTGGCCAGGGACGATCCGGGCGCCTCCAGTTCCCGAGGTACTCTGGCCTGCTCTTTCCCGGTCCGAAAAGATCAGGGCCTTGAGGACTGCCTCATAGAATTGGAGGAATGTCCCTGTGCTGCCAGAGCTTCGGGATAGTACAAAAGAGTTGTACATGGCAACCTGTACCAAGTAGACCGCAACTTTTTTGTACCATGCCCGGGTTTTGTGCATGGCGTTATATGGCTTGAGGACTTGATCAGAGAGATCAACTCCTCCCATATACCGATTGTAGTCGACGATACAATCCGGCTTGAGGACCGTTACCGTGGTACCTCGCACAGAGACTGGGGTGGTGCTGTTACCGTGGATTGTGGACAGCATAAGGACATCCCTCTTGTCCTTATACCTGACCAGCAACAGGTTTCCACTGGTAAGTGCACGGGTCTTACCCCTGGGGATAGGTACCTGGAGGGGGTAGGCAGGGAGGCCGCGTTGATTTTTCCGCACGGTCCCACAAGCGAACGTGGATCTGGCGGCAAGGGACCTGAACAAGGGAATGCTGGTATAAAAGTTATCCATGTACAAGTGGTAACCGTTATCCAGCAGTGGGTACATAAGGTCCCACACGAGTTCCCCGCTAACACCCAGAGCGGGGGGGACATTCTGGGGGTTGAATACGGGAATCTCGCCCCTCGTACACACAAAATTTGTAAGTGTACCCTGAGGTACTCTCACAAATTTTGTATAGCTTCACGCCATACCTCGCCCACTTTGTGGGAATATATTGGCGGAAACTGAGTCTCCCCTTGAACGCAACGAGAGACTCATCAACCGCGACCTCCCTTCCAGGTACGTAGGTCTCCATGAGTTTGGCCCCAAAGTGATCGATGACCGGCCGTATCTTATACAGCCGGTCATAGGCAGGATCACCTCGGGGTGGACATGCTGCATTATCGGAATAATGCAGACATTTCCGGATGGCCTCAAACCGGGGACGTGTCATGACCATACTGTACAGTGGGGTCTCGTATAGGACGTCCCCACTCCAGTATTGCCTGACACTGGGTTTTTGGACTAAACCCATATGCAGCACGAGGCCCCAAAATGTCCTCATCTTGGCTGCACTGACCGGCGTCCAGCCACCGGGTCTAGCCAAAAATGAGCCTGGGTTTTGAGCGACGAACTGTTGGGCGTACAGATTCGTCTGCTCCACCATCAGATTCACCAGTGGGTTACTGAAAAAAAAACTAAAATAGTCTATTTCAGTAAACCCCAAAAAGGTCTGATAGATGGATCAAAGAAAGTTTGGAATAAAAGTGTTTTTTTTTTCTTTCCTAACTTTTCCCTTCTTTCCCTGCCTAACAGTGCCTCTCCCTCACTGACCCTAACCTACCTGGGTGGCGATGGGTGCAGGAGGGTGATGGATGCCGATTAGGGGGACACAGGAGCTGGTGCTGGACGATGCTGCCGGGTGCTCGTGCAGAACAGGAAGAGGAGGGGAGAGAGGAGCGCAGGAAGTTTGAATCTCGCGCCTCTCTCCCCTGCACCAATCAGCACCCTGGACAGCAGTGTTCAGCACCAGGGCCAGCACCGCCTCTGCAAATCTTCGCACTGTGATTGGTGGTGTGTAATCACGCCTCCAATCACAGTGTTTTTCCGGTTCATCGGGTCACAGGACACCCGAATGGACCGGAAACGCAGAAAACCGCAGGTCTGAATTGACCTGCGGTTTTCTGCGATCGCCGATACGGGGGGTCAAATGACCCCCCCTGCGTTGTTACGGGATGCTGGCTGAATGATTTCAGCCGGCATCCCGTTCCGATTAACCCCCGCGGCGCCGGAATCTCGATTTAAAGTTAGGAGGTACCGGTACGCCCTGAGTCCTTAAGGACTCGGGAAATAGGGCGTACCGGTACGCCCTGCGTCCTGAAGGGGTTAAGCATGCATGGGATAGGCATAAGGCCATCCTTCATATAAGATAAGGCCAGGGGCTATCCATAGTATTTTGTATATTGGGCAGACTAGATGGGCCAAATGGTTCTTATCTGCCGACACATTCTATGTTTCTATGTTTCTATGTTTAAAAATATAAAAGTATCTTCATTCTTCATTGCTTCTGGAGTGAATTTGTAGTATGATACAAACAGTTTTGGTGTGTGTTAATTTTTTACCTGTTAGGGACATATGACATACCGGTACGGCATGATGTCCCGGTAATTAAGGACACATGAAGTACCTGGGTTTTCTTTCAGCGTTTACGGGAGTTGTGGCGAGCGGTCGGCGGTGCCATCGGGTCCCTGTGCGGCTGTAATGGGGACCCGATGGCATGCAAGGCAGCATGATGCCTTCCTTAGGCATCATCGCTGCCTTCTGGTGACGAGCCTGTGAGATCCAGCCCCCTGGATCTCACAGGCAGGAAGCTGTATGAGTAATAAACACTGTATTACTCCTACAGCCAATGCATTCCAATACAGAAGTATTGGAATGCATTGTAAAGGGGATCAGACCCACAAAGGTTGAAGTCCCAAAATGGGACAAAAAATAAAGTGACAAAAAAATGTAAAAAAATAAAGTTTTCCCAAAAATTATGTTTCAAGTAAATAAAAAAAAAAAAAAAAAAACCTCATTTCCACCAAATAAAGTAAAAATAAATAATTGGTAAAAAATAGGGGAAAAAAAGGTAAACATATTAGGTATTGCCAAGTCCGTATCGATATCGCTCTATAAATATCACATGACCTAACCCCTCAGATGAACACCGTAAAATACAAAAAATAAAAACTGCGCTAAACCATTTTTTTGTCACCTTACATCACAAAAAGTACAACAGCAAGCGATCAAAAAGACGTATGCCCACCAAAATAGTACTAATCTAACCGTCACCTCATCTTGCAAAAAATGAGCCCCTACCTAAGACAATCGCCCAAAAAATAAAAAAAATATGGCTCAGAATAAGGAGACACTAAAGCATCATTTTTTTGTTTTAATAAAGCTGTTATCGTCTAAAACTTACATTAAAAAAGTATACATATTAGGTATCGGCACGTCAGTAATTACCTGCTCTATAAAAATATCACATGACCTAACCCCTCAGGTGAACACCGTAAAAAAAATTAAATTAAAACGGTGTAAAAAAAGTCATTTTTTGTGACCTTATCGCACAAAAAGTTTAATAGCAAGCGATCAAAAGTCATATGCACCCCAAAATAGTGCCAATTAAACCGCCATCTCATCCCACAAAAAATGATACCCTACCTAAGATACTCACCCCAAAACTGAAAAAAATATGTCTCTCAGAATATGGAGACACTAAAACATGATTTTTTTTTATTTAAAAAAATGATATTATTGTGTAAAACTTACATAAATAAAAAAAAGTATATATATACATATATATATATATATATATATATATATATATTTGATTGCTTGCTATTATTTTTTTTTTGCGAGGTAAGGTGACAAAAATAGCTTTTTTTTACCCTTTTTTTAATGGTGTTCACCTGAGGGGTTAGTTCACGTGATATTTTTATAGAGCAGGTTATTACGGACACGGCAATACCTAATATATATATATATAGATAGATAGATATGAAATAAAGTTTACTGGGCACTCTCAGGATATCTGAACCAATTGAAATTTATTAGCATACATAACAATAGCACTGAGCAACATTATATATATTGGAGGTAATAGTAGACACTAAATATCAATATATATATAAAAACACACAACATGCAGTAATATCATAAAAAACAACTGAAAAATAGAGATTTAAAAATGTAATAAAATTTGAGGAATAAAATTGGAATACTCGACAGTAAATTGTTTGCATAAATATTCAGCCGAATATTTGTATGGAAAAGTCGGATACTGGTAGCAATAAACGGTGTCCTCTAATATTGTCCTATTCGATTTGATCACAGGTGTATCCCAAAACTACAGTCCCAATACGTGGTCCACTGAACCAACTTTAAGTGGCGTCCCGCTTATCACATCCACCACCAGCGTCCCACTGGACTAAAAGTCATATGAATAAAGGTGCTGGATAAAATCGCTGGATAAATTCAAACGGTCTTACTGTCTCCCTTGATAGTTCACCAAAGGTAATAATGCGGCCCTCTGAGTCTGTAGACCGATAGTTTATTAATAGATTTACACACTGGCAATTGTTTGGCACATGTATTCAGGCCTTCCACATGGGCTCAGGCCTTGCAGGTTGTATTCCAAGTGAGCCATTTGTGTGACAGACGATGCCTTCTTAACGGATATCCAGTTGATTCTCTAGATTCCCAAGTGGTCCAAGTTTCTGGGGTCCTGTCTAGGTATTTTGTAGGTATTGCCGTGTCCGCAATAACCTGCTCTATAAAAATATCACGTGACCTAACCCCTCAGATGAACACCATAAAAAAAGGTAAAAAAAGCTATTTTTTGTCACCTTACCTCGCAAAAAAATTAATAGCAAGCAATCAAAAAGTCATACGCTCCCCGAAATTTTTAAATACTATCTCTATTTTCCATTAACTCTTGTGGAATACCTAAAGGGTAAATACAGTTTGTAAAATCTGTTTTGAATACCTTGAGGGGTGTAGTTTCTAAAATGGGGTCACTTTTTTGGAGTTTCTACTCTAGGGATGCATCGGGGGGCTTCAAATGGGACTTGGTGTCAAAAAACCAGTCCAGCAAAATCTGCCTTCCAAAAACCGTATAGGCGTTCCTTTCCTTCTGTGCCCTGCTGTGTGCCCGTACAGCAGTTTACGACCACATATGGGGTGTTTCTGTAAACTACAGAATCAGAGCCATAAATATTTAATTTTGTTTGGCTGTTAACCCTTGCTTTGTAACTGGAAAAAAATATTAAAATGGAAAATCTGCCCAAAAAGTGAAATGTTTAAATTGTATCTCTATTTTCCAATAACTCTTGTTAATAACACCTAAAGGGTTAACAAAGTTTGTAAAAATCTGTTTTGAATACCCTGAGGAGTGTAGTTGGGGTAATTTTTGGGAGGTTTATATTATGTAAGTCTCACAAAGTGACTTCAAACCTGAACTGGTTCTTAAAAAGTGGGTTTTTTAAAATTTCTGAAAAATTTCAAGATTTGCTACTGAACTTCTAAGCCTTGTAACTAGGGATGAGCGAACTCGAACTGTATAGTTCGGGTTCGTACCGAATTTTGGGGTGTCCGTGACACGGACCCGAACCCGGACATTTTCGTAAAAGTCCGGGTTCGGGTTCGGTGTTCGTCGCTTTCTTCGCGCTTTTGTGACGCTTTCTTGGCGCTTTTTGAAAGGCTGCAAAGCAGCCAATCAACAAGCGTCATACTACTTGCCCCAAGAGGCCATCACAGCCATGCCTACTATTGGCATGGCTGTGATTGGCCAGAGCACCATGTGACCCAGCCTCTATTTAAGCTGGAGTCACATAGCGCCGCCCGTCACTCTGCTCTGATTAGCGTAGGGAGAGGTTGCGGCTGCGACAGTAGGGCGAGATTAGGCAGATTAACTCCTCCAAAGGACTTGATTAACTGATCGATCTGCAGCTGTGGATCATTGAGCTGCTGATCCTCAATTGCTCACTGTTTTTAGGCTGCACAGACCGTTTGTCAGTCACATTTTTCTGGGGTGATCGGCGGCCATTTTGTGTCTTGTGGTGCGCCAGCACAAGCTGCGACCAAGTGCATTTAACCCTCAATGGTGTGGTTGTTTTTTGGCTAAAGCCTACATCAGGGTGAAGCTGTCACACCAAGTGCATTTAACCAGCAATAGTCTGTTCATTTTTTGGCCATATACAAAATCAGGGGCAAGCTGCGCCTGTCACCAAGTGCATTTAACCCTCAATGGTGTGGTTGTTTTTTGGCTAAAGCCTACATCAGGGTGAAGCTGTCACACCAAGTGCATTTAACCAGCAATAGTCTGTTCATTTTTTGGCCATATACTAAATCAGGGGCAAGCTGCGCCTGTCACCAAGTGCATTTAACCCTCAATGGTGTGGTTGTTTTTTGGCTAAAGCCTACATCAGGGTGAAGCTGTCACACCAAGTGCATTTAACCAGCAATAGTCTGTTTATTTTTTGGCCATATCCCAGTCTAATTCTGTCACTAAATCCATACCGGTCACCCAGCGCCTAAATACTAGGCCTCAAATTTATATCCAGCTAAATCTGTCCCTAGTGCTGTAGCTGGGCGAGTTATTTAGTGTCCGTTCAAGCACATTTCTTGTTCTGGGTTGAAATACAATTCCCAATTTAGCAATTTCATAATTTAGTGGTTTCTGCTATATCAGAGCTATTTGAAATCTATCCCTAAAAGGGTATATAATATTCAAGGTGCACATTGGGTCATTCAGAATAACTTCACACACACCCGCTACTGTGTATTTCCAAGTCTAATTCTGGCACTAAACCCATACCTGTCACCCAGCGCCTAAATACTAGGCCTCAAATTTATATCCCGCTAAATCTGTCCTTAGTGCTGTAGCTGGGCGAGTTATTTAGTGTCCGTTCAAGCACATTTCTTGTTCTGGGTTGAAATACAATTCCCAATTTAGCAATTTCATAATTTAGTGGTTTCTGCTATATCAGAGCTATTTGAAATCTATCCCTAAAAGGGTATATAATATTCAAGGTGCACATTGGGTCATTCAGAATAACTTCACACACACCCGCTACTGTGTATTTCCAAGTCTAATTCTGGCACTAAACCCATACCTGTCACCCAGCGCCTAAATACTAGGCCTCAAATTTATATCCCGCTAAATCTGTCCTTAGTGCTGTAGCTGGGCGAGTTATTTAGTGTCCGTTCAAGCACATTTCTTGTTCTGGGTTGAAATACAATTCCCAATTTAGCAATTTCATAATTTAGTGGTTTCTGCTATATCAGAGCTATTTGAAATCTATCCCTAAAAGGGTATATAATATTCAAGGTGCACATTGGGTCATTCAGAATAACTTCACACACACCCGCTACTGTGTATTTCCAAGTCTAATTCTGGCACTAAACCCATACCTGTCACCCAGCGCCTAAATACTAGGCCTCAAATTTATATCCCGCTAAATCTGTCCTTAGTGCTGTAGCTGGGCGAGTTATTTAGTGTCCGTTCAAGCACATTTCTTGTTCTGGGTTGAAATACAATTCCCAATTTAGCAATTTCATAATTTAGTGGTTTCTGCTATATCAGAGCTATTTGAAATCTATCCCTAAAAGGGTATATAATATTCAAGGTGCACATTGGGTCATTCAGAATAACTTCACACACACCCGCTACTGTGTATTTCCAAGTCTAATTCTGGCACTAAACCCATACCTGTCACCCAGCGCCTAAATACTAGGCCTCAAATTTATATCCCGCTAAATCTGTCCTTAGTGCTGTAGCTGGGCGAGTTATTTAGTGTCCGTTCAAGCACATTTCTTGTTCTGGGTTGAAATACAATTCCCAATTTAGCAATTTCATAATTTAGTGGTTTCTGCTATATCAGAGCTATTTGAAATCTATCCCTAAAAGGGTATATAATATTCAAGGTGCACATTGGGTCATTCAGAATAACTTCACACACACCCGCTACTGTGTATTTCCAAGTCTAATTCTGGCACTAAACCCATACCTGTCACCCAGCGCCTAAATACTAGGCCTCAAATTTATATCCCGCTAAATCTGTCCTTAGTGCTGTAGCTGGGCGAGTTATTTAGTGTCCGTTCAAGCACATTTCTTGTTCTGGGTTGAAATACAATTCCCAATTTAGCAATTTCATAATTTAGTGGTTTCTGCTATATCAGAGCTATTTGAAATCTATCCCTAAAAGGGTATATAATATTCAAGGTGCACATTGGGTCATTCAGAATAACTTCACACACACCCGCTACTGTGTATTTCCAAGTCTAATTCTGGCACTAAACCCATACCTGTCACCCAGCGCCTAAATACTAGGCCTCAAATTTATATCCCGCTAAATCTGTCCTTAGTGCTGTAGCTGGGCGAGTTATTTAGTGTCCGTTCAAGCACATTTCTTGTTCTGGGTTGAAATACAATTCCCAATTTAGCAATTTCATAATTTAGTGGTTTCTGCTATATCAGAGCTATTTGAAATCTATCCCTAAAAGGGTATATAATATTCAAGGTGCACATTGGGTCATTCAGAATAACTTCACACACACCCGCTACTGTGTATTTCCAAGTCTAATTCTGGCACTAAACCCATACCTGTCACCCAGCGCCTAAATACTAGGCCTCAAATTTATATCCCGCTAAATCTGTCCTTAGTGCTGTAGCTGGGCGAGTTATTTAGTGTCCGTTCAAGCACATTTCTTGTTCTGGGTTGAAATACAATTCCCAATTTAGCAATTTCATAATTTAGTGGTTTCTGCTATATCAGAGCTATTTGAAATCTATCCCTAAAAGGGTATATAATATTCAAGGTGCACATTGGGTCATTCAGAATAACTTCACACACACCCGCTACTGTGTATTTCCAAGTCTAATTCTGGCACTAAACCCATACCTGTCACCCAGCGCCTAAATACTAGGCCTCAAATTTATATCCCGCTAAATCTGTCCTTAGTGCTGTAGCTGGGCGAGTTATTTAGTGTCCGTTCAAGCACATTTCTTGTTCTGGGTTGAAATACAATTCCCAATTTAGCAATTTCATAATTTAGTGGTTTCTGCTATATCAGAGCTATTTGAAATCTATCCCTAAAAGGGTATATAATATTCAAGGTGCACATTGGGTCATTCAGAATAACTTCACACACACCCGCTACTGTGTATTTCCAAGTCTAATTCTGGCACTAAACCCATACCTGTCACCCAGCGCCTAAATACTAGGCCTCAAATTTATATCCCGCTAAATCTGTCCTTAGTGCTGTAGCTGGGCGAGTTATTTAGTGTCCGTTCAAGCACATTTCTTGTTCTGGGTTGAAATACAATTCCCAATTTAGCAATTTCATAATTTAGTGGTTTCTGCTATATCAGAGCTATTTGAAATCTATCCCTAAAAGGGTATATAATATTCAAGGTGCACATTGGGTCATTCAGAATAACTTCACACACACCCGCTACTGTGTATTTCCAAGTCTAATTCTGGCACTAAACCCATACCTGTCACCCAGCGCCTAAATACTAGGCCTCAAATTTATATCCCGCTAAATCTGTCCTTAGTGCTGTAGCTGGGCGAGTTATTTAGTGTCCGTTCAAGCACATTTCTTGTTCTGGGTTGAAATACAATTCCCAATTTAGCAATTTCATAATTTAGTGGTTTCTGCTATATCAGAGCTATTTGAAATCTATCCCTAAAAGGGTATATAATATTCAAGGTGCACATAGGGTCATTCAGAATAACTTCACACACACCGCTACTGTGTATTTCCAAGTCTAATTCTGTCACTAAATCCATACCTGTCACCCAGCGCCTAAATACTAGGCCTCAAATTTATATCCAGCTAAATCTGTCCCTAGTGCTGTAGCTGGGCGAGTTATTTAGTGTCCGTTCAAGCACATTTCTTGTTCTGGGTTGAAATACAATTCCCAATTTAGCAATTTCATAATTTAGTGGTTTCTGCTATATCAGAGCTATTTGAAATCTATCCCTAAAAGGGTATATAATATTCAAGGTGCACATTGGGTCATTCAGAATAACTTCACACACACCCGCTACTGTGTATTTCCAAGTCTAATTCTGGCACTAAACCCATACCTGTCACCCAGCGCCTAAATACTAGGCCTCAAATTTATATCCCGCTAAATCTGTCCTTAGTGCTGTAGCTGGGCGAGTTATTTAGTGTCCGTTCAAGCACATTTCTTGTTCTGGGTTGAAATACAATTCCCAATTTAGCAATTTCATAATTTAGTGGTTTCTGCTATATCAGAGCTATTTGAAATCTATCCCTAAAAGGGTATATAATATTCAAGGTGCACATTGGGTCATTCAGAATAACTTCACACACACCCGCTACTGTGTATTTCCAAGTCTAATTCTGGCACTAAACCCATACCTGTCACCCAGCGCCTAAATACTAGGCCTCAAATTTATATCCCGCTAAATCTGTCCTTAGTGCTGTAGCTGGGCGAGTTATTTAGTGTCCGTTCAAGCACATTTCTTGTTCTGGGTTGAAATACAATTCCCAATTTAGCAATTTCATAATTTAGTGGTTTCTGCTATATCAGAGCTATTTGAAATCTATCCCTAAAAGGGTATATAATATTCAAGGTGCACATTGGGTCATTCAGAATAACTTCACACACACCCGCTACTGTGTATTTCCAAGTCTAATTCTGGCACTAAACCCATACCTGTCACCCAGCGCCTAAATACTAGGCCTCAAATTTATATCCCGCTAAATCTGTCCTTAGTGCTGTAGCTGGGCGAGTTATTTAGTGTCCGTTCAAGCACATTTCTTGTTCTGGGTTGAAATACAATTCCCAATTTAGCAATTTCATAATTTAGTGGTTTCTGCTATATCAGAGCTATTTGAAATCTATCCCTAAAAGGGTATATAATATTCAAGGTGCACATTGGGTCATTCAGAATAACTTCACACACACCCGCTACTGTGTATTTCCAAGTCTAATTCTGGCACTAAACCCATACCTGTCACCCAGCGCCTAAATACTAGGCCTCAAATTTATATCCCGCTAAATCTGTCCTTAGTGCTGTAGCTGGGCGAGTTATTTAGTGTCCGTTCAAGCACATTTCTTGTTCTGGGTTGAAATACAATTCCCAATTTAGCAATTTCATAATTTAGTGGTTTCTGCTATATCAGAGCTATTTGAAATCTATCCCTAAAAGGGTATATAATATTCAAGGTGCACATTGGGTCATTCAGAATAACTTCACACACACCCGCTACTGTGTATTTCCAAGTCTAATTCTGGCACTAAACCCATACCTGTCACCCAGCGCCTAAATACTAGGCCTCAAATTTATATCCCGCTAAATCTGTCCTTAGTGCTGTAGCTGGGCGAGTTATTTAGTGTCCGTTCAAGCACATTTCTTGTTCTGGGTTGAAATACAATTCCCAATTTAGCAATTTCATAATTTAGTGGTTTCTGCTATATCAGAGCTATTTGAAATCTATCCCTAAAAGGGTATATAATATTCAAGGTGCACATTGGGTCATTCAGAATAACTTCACACACACCCGCTACTGTGTATTTCCAAGTCTAATTCTGGCACTAAACCCATACCTGTCACCCAGCGCCTAAATACTAGGCCTCAAATTTATATCCCGCTAAATCTGTCCTTAGTGCTGTAGCTGGGCGAGTTATTTAGTGTCCGTTCAAGCACATTTCTTGTTCTGGGTTGAAATACAATTCCCAATTTAGCAATTTCATAATTTAGTGGTTTCTGCTATATCAGAGCTATTTGAAATCTATCCCTAAAAGGGTATATAATATTCAAGGTGCACATTGGGTCATTCAGAATAACTTCACACACACCCGCTACTGTGTATTTCCAAGTCTAATTCTGGCACTAAACCCATACCTGTCACCCAGCGCCTAAATACTAGGCCTCAAATTTATATCCCGCTAAATCTGTCCTTAGTGCTGTAGCTGGGCGAGTTATTTAGTGTCCGTTCAAGCACATTTCTTGTTCTGGGTTGAAATACAATTCCCAATTTAGCAATTTCATAATTTAGTGGTTTCTGCTATATCAGAGCTATTTGAAATCTATCCCTAAAAGGGTATATAATATTCAAGGTGCACATAGGGTCATTCAGAATAACTTCACACACACCCGCTACTGTGTATTTCCAAGTCTAATTCTGTCACTAAATCCATACCGGTCACCCAGCGCCTAAATACTAGGCCTCAAATTTATATCCAGCTAAATCTGTCCCTAGTGCTGTAGCTGGGCGAGTTATTTAGTGTCCGTTCAAGCACATTTCTTGTTCTGGGTTGAAATACAATTCCCAATTTAGCAATTTCATAATTTAGTGGTTTCTGCTATATCAGAGCTATTTGAAATCTATCCCTAAAAGGGTATATAATATTCAAGGTGCACATTGGGTCATTCAGAATAACTTCACACACACCCGCTACTGTGTATTTCCAAGTCTAATTCTGGCACTAAACCCATACCTGTCACCCAGCGCCTAAATACTAGGCCTCAAATTTATATCCCGCTAAATCTGTCCTTAGTGCTGTAGCTGGGCGAGTTATTTAGTGTCCGTTCAAGCACATTTCTTGTTCTGGGTTGAAATACAATTCCCAATTTAGCAATTTCATAATTTAGTGGTTTCTGCTATATCAGAGCTATTTGAAATCTATCCCTAAAAGGGTATATAATATTCAAGGTGCACATTGGGTCATTCAGAATAACTTCACACACACCCGCTACTGTGTATTTCCAAGTCTAATTCTGGCACTAAACCCATACCTGTCACCCAGCGCCTAAATACTAGGCCTCAAATTTATATCCCGCTAAATCTGTCCTTAGTGCTGTAGCTGGGCGAGTTATTTAGTGTCCGTTCAAGCACATTTCTTGTTCTGGGTTGAAATACAATTCCCAATTTAGCAATTTCATAATTTAGTGGTTTCTGCTATATCAGAGCTATTTGAAATCTATCCCTAAAAGGGTATATAATATTCAAGGTGCACATTGGGTCATTCAGAATAACTTCACACACACCCGCTACTGTGTATTTCCAAGTCTAATTCTGGCACTAAACCCATACCTGTCACCCAGCGCCTAAATACTAGGCCTCAAATTTATATCCCGCTAAATCTGTCCTTAGTGCTGTAGCTGGGCGAGTTATTTAGTGTCCGTTCAAGCACATTTCTTGTTCTGGGTTGAAATACAATTCCCAATTTAGCAATTTCATAATTTAGTGGTTTCTGCTATATCAGAGCTATTTGAAATCTATCCCTAAAAGGGTATATAATATTCAAGGTGCACATTGGGTCATTCAGAATAACTTCACACACACCCGCTACTGTGTATTTCCAAGTCTAATTCTGGCACTAAACCCATACCTGTCACCCAGCGCCTAAATACTAGGCCTCAAATTTATATCCCGCTAAATCTGTCCTTAGTGCTGTAGCTGGGCGAGTTATTTAGTGTCCGTTCAAGCACATTTCTTGTTCTGGGTTGAAATACAATTCCCAATTTAGCAATTTCATAATTTAGTGGTTTCTGCTATATCAGAGCTATTTGAAATCTATCCCTAAAAGGGTATATAATATTCAAGGTGCACATTGGGTCATTCAGAATAACTTCACACACACCCGCTACTGTGTATTTCCAAGTCTAATTCTGGCACTAAACCCATACCTGTCACCCAGCGCCTAAATACTAGGCCTCAAATTTATATCCCGCTAAATCTGTCCTTAGTGCTGTAGCTGGGCGAGTTATTTAGTGTCCGTTCAAGCACATTTCTTGTTCTGGGTTGAAATACAATTCCCAATTTAGCAATTTCATAATTTAGTGGTTTCTGCTATATCAGAGCTATTTGAAATCTATCCCTAAAAGGGTATATAATATTCAAGGTGCACATTGGGTCATTCAGAATAACTTCACACACACCCGCTACTGTGTATTTCCAAGTCTAATTCTGGCACTAAACCCATACCTGTCACCCAGCGCCTAAATACTAGGCCTCAAATTTATATCCCGCTAAATCTCTCGTTACCGCTGTCCTGTTGTGGCTGGGAAAGTTATTTAGTGTCCGTCAAAGCACATTTTTTGTTCTGGGTTGAAATACAATTCCCAATTTAGCAATTTCATAATTTAGTCGTTTCTGCTATATCAGAGCTATTTGAAATCTATCCCTAAAAGGGTAGATCATATTGAAGGTGCACATAGGGTCATTCAGAATAACTTCACACACACGCTTCTGTGCATTTCCAAGTCTAATTCTGTCACTAAATCCATACCGGTCACCCAGCGCCTAAATACTAGGCCTCAAATTTATATCCCGCTGAATTTGAATACAATACATTGGGCCAAATAATATATTTGTTGTTGTGGTGAACCATAACAATGAGAAAAACATCTAGTAAGGGACGCGGACGTGGACATGGTCGTGGTGGTGTTAGTGGACCCTCTGGTGCTGGGAGAGGACGTGGCCGTTCTGCCACATCCACACGTCCTAGTGTACCAACTACCTCAGGTCCCAGTAGCCGCCAGAATTTACAGCGATATATGGTGGGGCCCAATGCCGTTCTAAGGATGGTAAGGCCTGAGCAGGTACAGGCATTAGTCAATTGGGTGGCCGACAGTGGATCCAGCACGTTCACATTATCTCCCACCCAGTCTTCTGCAGAAAGCGCACAGATGGCGCCTGAAAACCAACCCCATCAGTCTGTCACATCACCCCCATGCATACCAGGGAAACTGTCTCAGCCTCAAGTTATGCAGCAGTCTCTTATGCTGTTTGAAGACTCCGCTGGCAGGGTTTCCCAAGGGCATCCACCTAGCCCTTCCCCAGCGGTGAAAGACATAGAATGCACTGACGCACAACCACTTATGTTTCCTGATGATGAGGACATGGGAATACCACCTCAGCATGTCTCTGATGATGACGAAACACAGGTGCCAACTGCTGCGTCTTTCTGCAGTGTGCAGACTGAACAGGAGGTCAGGGATCAAGACTGGGTGGAAGACGATGCAGGGGACGATGAGGTCCTAGACCCCACATGGAATGAAGGTCGTGCCACTGACTTTCACAGTTCGGAGGAAGAGGCAGTGGTGAGACCGAGCCAACAGCGTAGCAAAAGAGGGAGCAGTGGGCAAAAGCAGAACACCCGCCGCCAAGAGACTCCGCCTGCTACTGACCGCCGCCATCTGGGACCGAGCACCCCAAAGGCAGCTTCAAGGAGTTCCCTGGCATGGCACTTCTTCAAACAATGTGCTGACGACAAGACCCGAGTGGTTTGCACGCTGTGCCATCAGAGCCTGAAGCGAGGCATTAACGTTCTGAACCTGAGCACAACCTGCATGACCAGGCACCTGCATGCAAAGCATGAACTGCAGTGGAGTAAACACCTTAAAACCAAGGAAGTCACTCAGGCTCCCCCTGCTACCTCTTCTGCTGCTGCCGCCTCGGCCTATTCTGCTGCTGCCGCCTCGGCCTCTTCCTCCGCCTCTGGAGGAACGTTGGCACCTGCCGCCCAGCAAACAGGGGATGTACCACCAACACCACCACCACCACCTCCGTCACCAAGCGTCTCAACCATGTCACACGCCAGCGTTCAGCTCTCCATCTCACAAACATTTGATAGAAAGCGTAAATTCCCACCTAGCCACCCTCGATCCCTGGCCCTGAATGCCAGCATTTCTAAACTACTGGCCTATGAAATGCTGTCATTTAGGCTGGTGGACACAGACAGCTTCAAACAGCTCATGTCGCTTGCTGTCCCACAGTATGTTGTTCCCAGCCGGCACTACTTCTCCAAGAGAGCCGTGCCTTCCCTGCACAACCAAGTATCCGATAAAATCAAGTGTGCACTGCGCAACGCCATCTGTGGCAAGGTCCACCTAACCACAGATACGTGGACCAGTAAGCACGGCCAGGGACGCTATATCTCCCTAACTGCACACTGGGTAAATGTAGTGGCAGCTGGGCCCCAGGCGGAGAGCTGTTTGGCGCACGTCCTTCCGCCGCCAAGGATCGCAGGGCAACATTCTTTGCCTCCTGTTGCCACCTCCTCCTTCTCGGCTTCCTCCTCCTCTTCTTCCACCTGCTCATCCAGTCAGCCACACACCTTCACCACCAACTTCAGCACAGCCCGGGGTAAACGTCAGCAGGCCATTCTGAAACTCATATGTTTGGGGGACAGGCCCCACACCGCACAGGAGTTGTGGCGGGGTATTGAACAACAGACCGACGAGTGGTTGCTGCCGGTGAGCCTCAAGCCCGGCCTGGTGGTGTGTGATAATGGGCGAAATCTCGTTGCAGCTCTGGGACTAGCCAATTTGACGCACATCCCTTGATTGGCGCATGTGCTGAATTTGGTGGTGCAGAAGTTCATTCACAACTACCCCGACATGTCAGAGCTGCTGCATAAAGTGCGGGCCGTCTGTTCGCGCTTCCGGCGTTCACATCCTGCTGCTGCTCGCCTGTCTGCGCTACAGCGTAACTTCGGCCTTCCCGCTCACCGCCTCATATGCGACGTGCCCACCAGGTGGAACTCCACCTTGCACATGCTGGACAGACTGTGCGAGCAGCAGCAGGCCATAGTGGAGTTTCAGCTGCAGCACGCACGGGTCAGTCGCACTACAGAACAGCACCACTTCACCACCAATGACTGGGCCTCCATGCGAGACCTGTGTGCCCTGTTGCGCTGTTTCGAGTACTCCACCAACATGGCCAGTGGCGATGACACCGTTATCAGCGTTACAATACCACTTCTATGTCTCCTTGAGAAAACACTTAGGGCGATGATGGAAGAGGAGGTGGCCCAGGAGGAGGAGGAGGAGGAGGAGGAAGAGGGGTCATTTTTAGCACTTTCAGGCCAGTCTCTTCGAAGTGACTCAGAGGGAGGTTTTTGGCAACAGCAGAGGCCAGGTACAAATGTGGCCAGCCAGGGCCCACTACTGGAGGACGAGGAGGACGAGGATGAGGAGGAGGTGGAGGAGGATGAGGATGAAGCATGGTCACAGCGGGGTGGCACCCAACGCAGCTCGGGTCCATCACTGGTGCGTGGCTGGGGGGAAAGGCAGGACGATGACGATACGCCTCCCACAGAGGACAGCTTGTCCTTATCCCTGGGCAGCCTGGCACACATGAGCGACTACATGCTGCAGTGCCTGCGCAACGACAGCAGAGTTGCCCACATTTTAACCTGTGCGGACTACTGGGTTGCCACCCTGCTGGATCCACGCTACAAAGACAATGTGCCCACCTTACTTCCTGCACTGGAGCGTGATAGGAAGATGCGCGAGTACAAGCGCACGTTGGTAGACGCGCTACTGAGAGCATTCCCAAATGTCACAGGGGAACAAGTGGAAGCCCAAGGCCAAGGCAGAGGAGGAGCAAGAGGTCGCCAAGGCAGCTGTGTCACGGCCAGCTCCTCTGAGGGCAGGGTTAGCATGGCAGAGATGTGGAAAACTTTTGTCAACACGCCACAGCTAACTGCACCACCACCTGATACGCAACGTGTTAGCAGGAGGCAACATTTCACTAACATGGTGGAACAGTACGTGTGCACACCCCTCCACGTACTGACTGATGGTTCGGCCCCATTCAACTTCTGGGTCTCTAAATTGTCCACGTGGCCAGAGCTAGCCTTTTATGCCTTGGAGGTGCTGGCCTGCCCGGCAGCCAGCGTTTTGTCTGAACGTGTATTTAGCACGGCAGGGGGCGTCATTACAGACAAACGCAGCCGCCTGTCTACAGCCAATGTGGACAAGCTGACGTTCATAAAAATGAACCAGGCATGGATCCCACAGGACCTGTCCGTCCCTTGTCCAGATTAGACATTAACTACCTCCCCATAACCATATATTATTGGACTCCAGGGCACTTCCTCATTCAATCCTATTTTTATTTTCATTTTACCATTATATTGCGATGCTACCCAAAGTTGAATGAACCTCTCCTCTGCCTGTGTGCTAGGCCTAAATATATGCCAATGGACTGTTGCAGTGGTGGCTGACATGAAGCCTGATTCTCTGCTATGACATGCAGACTAATTCTCTGCTGACATGAAGCCAGATTGTCTGTTACGGGACCTCTCTCCTCTGCCTGGGTGCTGGGCCTAAATTTATGACAATGGACTGTTGCAGTGGTGGCTGACGTGAAGCCTCATTCTCTGCTATGACATGCAGACTGATTCTCTGCTGACATGAAGCCAGATTGTCTGTTACGGGACCTCTCTCCTCTGCCTGTGTGCTAGGCCTAAATATATGCCAATGGACTGTTGCAGTGGTGGCTGACGTGAAGCCTGATTCTCTGCTATGACATGCAGACTGATTCTCTGCTGACATGAAGCCAGATCCTCTGTTACGGGACCTCTCTCCTCTGCCTGTGTGTGTGCTGGGCCTAAATATATGCCAATGGACTGTTGCAGTGGTGGCTGACGTGAAGCCTCATTCTCTGCTATGACATGCAGACTAATTCTCTGCTGACATGAAGACAGATTCTCTGTTACGGGACCTCCCTCCTCTGCCTGGGTGCTGGGCCTAAATATATGCCAATGGACTGTTGCAGTGGTGGGTGACGTGAAGCCTCATTCTCTGCTATGACATGCAGACTAATTCTCTGCTGACATGAAGCCAGATTGTCTGTTACGGGACCTCTCTCCTCTGCCTGTGTGTGTGCTGGGCCTAAATATATGCCAATGGACTGTTGCAGTGGTGGCTGACGTGAAGCCTCATTCTCTGCTATGACATGCAGACTAATTCTCTGCTGACATGAAGACAGATTCTCTGTTACGGGACCTCTCTCCTCTGCCTGTGTGTGTGCTGGGCCTAAATATATGCCAATGGACTGTTGCAGTGGTGGCTGACGTGAAGCCTCATTCTCTGCTATGACATGCAGACTAATTCTCTGCTGACATGAAGACAGATTCTCTGTTACGGGACCTCCCTCCTCTGCCTGGGTGCTGGGCCTAAATATATGCCAATGGACTGTTGCAGTGGTGGGTGACGTGAAGCCTGATTCTCTGCTATGACATGCAGACTAATTCTCTGCTGACATGAAGACAGATTCTCTGTTACGGGACCTCTCTCCTCTGCCTGTGTGTGTGCTGGGCCTAAATATATGCCAATGGACTGTTGCAGTGGTGGCTGACGTGAAGCCTCATTCTCTGCTATGACATGCAGACTAATTCTCTGCTGACATGAAGACAGATTCTCTGTTACGGGACCTCCCTCCTCTGCCTGGGTGCTGGGCCTAAATATATGCCAATGGACTGTTGCAGTGGTGGCTGACGTGAAGCCTCATTCTCTGCTATGACATGCAGACTGATTCTCTGCTGACATGAAGCCAGATCGTCTGTTACGGGACCTCTCTGCTCTGCCTGTGTGCTAGGCCTAAATATATGCCAATGGACTGTTGCAGTGGTGGGTGACGTGAAGCCTCATTCTCTGCTATGACATGCAGACTGATTCTCTGCTGTCATGAAGCCAGATTGTCTGTTACGGGACCTCTCTGCTCTGCCTGTGTGCTAGGCCTAAATATATGCCAATGGACTGTTGCAGTGGTGGGTGACGTGAAGCCTCATTCTCTGCTATGACATGCAGACTGATTCTCTGCTGTCATGAAGCCAGATTGTCTGTTACGGGACCTCTCTGCTCTGCCTGTGTGCTAGGCCTAAATATATGCCAATGGACTGTTGCAGTGGTGGGTGACGTGAAGCCTCATTCTCTGCTATGACATGCAGACTGATTCTCTGCTGACATGAAGCCAGATTGTCTGTTACGGGACCTCTCTCCTCTGCCTGTGTGCTAGGCCTAAATATATGCCAATGGACTGTTGCAGTGGTGGCTGACGTGAAGCCTCATTCTCTGCTATGACATGCAGACTAATTCTCTGCTGACATGAAGCCAGATTGTCTGTTACGGGACCTCTCTCCTCTGCCTGGGTGCTGGGCCTAAATTTATGACAATGGACTGTTGCAGTGGTGGCTGACGTGAAGCCTGATTCTCTGCTATGACATGCAGACTGATTCTCTGCTGACATGAAGCCAGATCCTCTGTTACGGGACCTCTCTCCTCTGCCTGTGTGTGTGCTGGGCCTAAATATATGCCAATGGACTGTTGCAGTGGTGGCTGACGTGAAGCCTCATTCTCTGCTATGACATGCAGACTGATTCTCTGCTGACATGAAGCCAGATTCTCTGTTACGGGACCTCTCTCCTCTGCCTGTGTGTGTGCTGGGCCTAAATATATGCCAATGGACTGTTGCAGTGGTGGCTGACGTGAAGCCTCATTCTCTGCTATGACATGCAGACTAATTCTCTGCTGACATGAAGACAGATTCTCTGTTACGGGACCTCCCTCCTCTGCCTGGGTGCTGGGCCTAAATATATGCCAATGGACTGTTGCAGTGGTGGCTGACGTGAAGCCTCATTCTCTGCTATGACATGCAGACTAATTCTCTGCTGACATGAAGACAGATTCTCTGTTACGGGACCTCTCTCCTCTGCCTGGGTGCCGGGGCCTAAATATCTGAGAATGGACTGTTCCAGTGGTGGGTGACGGGAAGCCAGATTCTCTGCTATGGAACCTCTCTCCAATTGATTTTGGTTAATTTTTATTTATTTAATTTTTAATTTAATTCATTTCCCTATCCACATTTGTTTGCAGGGGATTTACCTACATGTTGCTGCCTTTTGCAGCCCTCTAGCTCTTTCCTGGGCTGTTTTACAGCCTTTTTAGTGCCGAAAAGTTCGGGTCCCCATTGACTTCAATGGGGTTCGGGTTCGGGACGAAGTTCGGATCGGGTTCGGATCCCGAACCCGAACATTTCCGGGATGTTCG
This sequence comes from Bufo gargarizans, assembly GCF_014858855.1. Taxonomy (NCBI): domain Eukaryota; kingdom Metazoa; phylum Chordata; class Amphibia; order Anura; family Bufonidae; genus Bufo; species Bufo gargarizans. Next base: position 405,792,650 of record NC_058082.1, on the reverse strand, counting down.
GCCGAACTTCTCGAACCCGAACATCCAGGTGTTCGCTCAACTCTACTTGTAACATCTCCAAAAAATAAAATGTAATTCCCAAAATGATCCAAACATGAAGTATGCATATGGGGAATGTAAAGTAATAACTATTTTTGCAGGTTTTATTTTGAATTATAGAAGTAGAGAAATTGAAACTTAAAAAGTTTTTAAAATTTGGGGTAAATTTGTTTTTGTTCTTTTACTCCATTTTACCAGTGTCATGAAGTATAATATGTGATGAAAAGACAATCTCACAATGGCCTGGATAAGTCAAAGCATTTTAAAGTTATCACCGTATAAAGTGACACTTGATCATATTTGCAAAAATTGGCCTGGTCCTTAAGGTGAAATATGGCCGGGTTAAAGATATAAAAGTATGTCCATTCATCCTTGCTTTTGGGATGAATTTGCAGCCTGATACAAACAGTTTTGAGGTGTTTATTTCAAATACAAAAGTACTTCCATTAATCCTTGCTTTTGGGGTGAAAGTGCGGTCTGATACGAACAGTTTTGGGGTGTTTATTTCATATATGAAAGTACTTCCATTCATCCTTGCTTCTGGGGTGAAATTGCAGTCGGATAGTATTGCTCTTTTTACCCTTGCAATTTCTTTTAATTTGCAGTATGTCAGACAGACAGCTGACAGGCCCTTATAATGGGTAGTGTTTCTGGAGCAGGCAGAAGTAGCAGCAGAAGAAGGGGGTGGCAGCAGCAATTTTAGAGAGGCCTGAGCTGCCAGTGTCATCTAGCGGTCATGTCTTGACCAGCAACCCAGCAGTCCTTGAATGGTTGACTCGGTCTTCTACTTCGTTGCAACTGACACTCCCAGCCAGGAGTCGGTGGGTTCCTCTGACATGACCCATGTTATACCCTAGCTACTGGTCCAATATGGGTGGCCTTTTTTTTACAGGAGACATCCTATGTAGTCAGTTGGCAGTTGCCTATGTGCGCCATCACCCATCCTCACAAAGGTCTGAACAGGGAGCCCTCTGCACTCAGGTTCCACTGCCTTGGCTGCTGGAGTGGGGTGGGGGAAGCCGTACGAGCTTCATCAGCAGCAACTTCAGTCTAGAGTTGCTGATGAGCACTTTTCTTCACCTGCCTAGTGAAGAAACCACTCACCAGAAGCAATATATGGAGCAGAACCTGAACCAGCAGGTGGTGGCATACTTGGACTGCACCCTGCCATCCCACCTGGATGATTCCCTGGACTACTGGGCAGCCAAACGTGATTTGTGGGCCACAACTGGCTGAGTTTTCTCTGGACAAGCTTTCCTGCCTGGCCAGTAGTGTGGCATCAGAGCGGGTGTTTAGTGTGGCTGGGGGCATAGTTACCCCAATGAGAACTTGCCTTTCTGCCCATAATGTGAAGAGACTGAACTTTGTGAAGACGCATCAGGCGTGGATCAGCCAGGATTTCCACACACCAGTGCTTGATGCATCAGTCTGGGTGCCACACCCAAACTTTATGAAAAGAGACCCATTTATTCTGGCCACCTGCTTCAGCCACTACTTGGATGTTGCCACCTGCATGATTCCACATACCTGCTGCCATGTGCTCTTACGGCCACCCACCATCTTGTGCTGTTACTGCCACTGCTTTTACCCTCCACCTCACCACTCTGTGATTGGGCCACTGTGTTGACTCCTCACGCTGTTGCCACCCTCAGCACTCTGTCACTTGGCCACTGTGTTGACTCCTCATGATGTTGCTACCCTCACCACTCTGTCACTAGGCCACTATTGTCCCTGTTTAGCCTTGTTGACATCACCATTTATTTTACCTTTCTTCTGATCTGTCAGAAGGATGGAAAAATTAGATACATAACGGATCCTGTCTTTGGAGCAGCGTTAAGGCCTGTATTATATGGTCCCTATTTCGCATCAGGATTGGATCATCATTTGGAAGCCAAAAGCAGGAGTGGGTACAAAACACAGAAGACATGCAAACATTCTATTCACATGTCATCTCTATTTTGGATACACTCCAGTTTTTTTTTGGGCCTTAGCAATACTAATGGATTACTGAGCAAATGCTGACCATGGTAAGGGGATGCTCAAAAGACAGGATCTGTTTTTTGAGGTTGTTTTTATAATGGATGAGAGGAAGGGCAAAATAACCAGTGACGTCAACACAAACAACACAGCTTGTTACGCCTGCTGCACCTGAGCTATTCAGCTCTGCTATTCTAACAGCTCCAGCTCTACTTAATCACTAACTCAGCTCTGCTTCATCTGACTCTGCTGCTGCACTTTTTTCATCTAACGACAGCTGCTCCACCTGCCTGTATCCCCAGTGCTTGCACTGGGGCATTCTGGCCTGCTCGGGACCACTCCCCTGCAGCTAAGACCAGCTTCCACATCTTGAAGCGAGATAAAGGATGAAGACCAGGGGAATACTTAGATTCAGCTCCAAAGTTTGGCCAAAAGCCAAACCAGTAAGTGGCACAGCGGGTCCACACCCGTTGGAGCCTTTCACTGTCTTTCACTTGATAGTAGAATCTTGGGCCACTGCACCTTTCTCTATATCTGAGGCTAACATTGACCATTAAGGCTGAGTTCACACTTGCGTTATTTTGTCAGTTTTGGCCCTGCAACTTACCAAATGAGTGAAGTGTGAAGTGATTCTAAGAGTGATGCATGTCATCTGCGTGCCATAATGACTCACAGTACTGTTTCACTAGCACAGTGAACTACCAACGCATGTTTCTGCAATGCACAGCGATCTACACTACTATACAGTCTCTCACCAGCCAGGAAATAGCTGTTTTTAAGTGTGTTTCATCAAAAATTTGGATCAAATCAAATCTTTTTGCAAAGTTTGGCGAACCATTCAAATTGAATTTTTGAGAAATTTGCTCATCTCTAATTGGAAGCATATAAACAGACAAGAGGTATACAAGTTGTGAGATATGAAACAACACACAAGATAAACAGAACCCTACTTGTCCAGTTGCACTGTCAACAGCATACATTCCCTCTCTGTCTTACAAACAATAAGCACCAACCTGTACCTTCAGTTTATGTGTAGTTTGTGAGCAGCCTTCATGCTCTGTCCAGAGAGACAGCACCCAATGTACCTAGGGTTTTTAAATCAAACTCAGCATAGCTGGACCTGTTAATGAGTAGGGATGAGCGAATTTTGGGGTGTCCGTGACACGGACCCGAACCCGAGCATTTTAGTAAAAGTCCGGGTTCGGGTTTGGTGTTCGTCGCTTTCTTGGCGCTTTTTGAAAGGCTGCAAAGCAGCCAATCAACAAGCGTCATACTACTTGCCCCAAGAGGCCGTCACAGCCATGCCTACTATTGGCATGGCTGTGATTGGCCAGTGCAGCATGTGACCCAGTCTTTATTTAAGCTGGAGTCACGTAGCGCCGCAGGTCACTCTGCTCTGAACAGTGTAGGGAGAGGTTGCAGCTGCGACTGTTAGGGTGAGATTAGGCAGTGATTAACTCTGAAAAAACACTTAATTTAGTGATCGATCTACAGCTGTGAATCATTGAACTGCTGCTATTCAATTGCTCAGTGTTTTTAGGCTGCCTAGAGCGTTTTTCAGTCACTTTTTTCTGGGGTGATCGGCGGCCATTTTGTGTCTTGTGGTGCGCCAGCACAAGCTGCCACCAAGTCCATTTAACCATCAATAGTGTGGTTATTTTTTTGTTATATCCTACATCAGGGGCAAGCTGTCACCAAGTCCATTTAACCATCAACAGTGTGGCTATTTTTTTGCTATATCCTACATCAGGGGCAAGCTGTCACCAAGTCCATTTAACCATCAATAGTGTGGTTATTTTTTTGCTATATCCTACATCAGGGGCTTGGCTGTGCTTGCTATTTTATTGAGGGGTGAAATACAATTGCCAAAATAGCAGTACCCTAAATCTGGTGTTTCAGCTGTGGCCAGCCAATTGTAATACTGTCTGCTGTCTGGCAAAGGATATATTTTTATTCTGGGTTGAAATACAATTCCCAACTTAGCAATTCCCTAAATCAGTTGTTTCTGCTGTATCAGGCCTACTTTAAATCTATCCATAAAAGGGTATATTAGATTGAAGGTGCAGATAGGGTCATTCTCAATAACTTCACACACAAGCTACCGTGCATTTCCAAGTCTAATTCTGTCCATAAACGTATACCTGTCACCCAGCGCCTAAATAATAGGCCTCAAATTTATATTCAGCTAAATCTGTGTTTATTGCTGAGGCTGGTCAATTCATTTAGTGTCCGCCAAAGCACAGTTTTTGTTCTGGGTTGAAATACAATTCCCAACTTAGCAATTCCCTAAATCAGTTGTTTCTGCTGTATCAGGCCTACTTTAAATCTATCCATACAAGGGTATATTAGATTGAAGGTGCAGATAGGGTCATTCTCAATAACTTCACACACAAGCTACCGTGCATTTCCAAGTCTAATTCTGTCCGTAAACGTATACCTGTCACCCAGCGCCTAAATAATAGGCCTCAAATTTATATTCAGCTAAATCTGTCGTTACTGCTGTGCCTATATTAGTGTAATACGGTACCTAAATATATAGCCAGATAGTGTTAGGTGTCTGTAAAAAAAGGCCTGAATTTGAATTCAATACATTGGGCCAAATAATATTTTTCTTATTGTGGTGAACGGTAACAATGAGGAAAACATCTAGTAACATGGTCGCGGACATGGTCGTGGTGGTGTTAGTGGACCCTCTGGTGCTGGGAGAGGACGTGGCCGTTCTGCCACAGCCACACGTCCTAGTGTACCAACTACCTCAGGTCCCAGTAGCCGCCAGAATTTACAGCGATATTTGGTGGGGCCCAATGCCGTTCTAAGGATGGTAAGGCCTGAGCCTGAGCAGGTACAGGCATTAGTCAATTGGGTGGCCGACAGTGGATCCAGCACGTTCACATTATCTCCCACCCAGTCTTCTGCAGAAAGCGCACAAATGGCGCCTGAAAACAAAGCCCATCAGTCTGTCACATCACCCGCATGCATATCAGGGAAACTGTCTGAGCCTCAAGTTATGCAGCAGTCTTTTATGCTGTTTAAAGACTCTGCTGGCAGGGTTTCCCAAGGGAATCCACCTAGCCCTTCCCCAGCGGTGGAAGACATAGAATGCACTGACGCACAACCACTTATGTTTCCTGATGATGAGGACATGGGAATACCACCTCAGCACGTCTCTGATGATGACGAAACACAGGTGCCAACTGCTGCTTCTTTCTGCAGTGTGCAGACTGAACAGGAGGTCAGGGAGGAAGACTGGGTGGAAGACGATGCAGGGGACGATGAGGTCCTAGACCCCACATGGAATGAAGGTCGTGCCACTGACTTTCACAGTTCGGAGGAAGAGGCCGTGGTGAGACCGAGCCAACAGCATAGCAAAAGAGGGAGCAGTGGGCAAAAGCAGAACACCCACCGCCAAGAGACTCCGCCTGCTACTGACCGCCGCCATCTGGGATCGAGCACCCTAAAGGCAGCTTCAAGGAGTTCCCTGGCATTGTACTTCTTCAAACAATGTGCTGACGACAAGACCAGAGTGGTTTGCACGCTGTGCCATCAGAGCCTGAAGCAAGGCATTAACGTTCTGAACCTTAGCACAACCTGCATGACCAGGCACCTGCATGCAAAGAATGAACTGCAGTGGAGTAAACACCTTAAAAACAAGGAAGTCACTCAGGCTCCCCCTACTACCTCTTCTGCTGCTGCCGCCTCGGCCTCTTCTGCTGCTGCCGCCTCGGCCTCTTCCTCCGCCTCGTTGGCACCTGCCGCCCAGCAAACAGGGGATGTACCACCAACACCACCACCTCCGTCACCAAGCATCTCAACTATGTCACACGGCAGCGTTCAGCTCTCCATCTCACAAACATTTGAGAGAAAGCGTAAATTCCCACCTAGCCACCCTCGATCCCTGGCCCTGAATGCCAGCATTTCTAAACTACTGGCCTATGAAATGCTGTCATTTAGGCTGGTGGACACAGACAGCTTCAAACAGCTCATGTCGCTTGCTGTCCCACAGTATGTTGTTCCCAGCCGCCACTACTTCTCCAAGAGAGCCGCGCCTTCCCTGCACAACCAAGTATCCGATAAAATCAAGTGTGCATTGCGCAACACGATCTGTGGCAAGGTCCACCTAACCACAGATACGTGGACCAGTAAGCACGGCCAGGGACGCTATATCTCCCTAACTGCACACTGGGTAAATGTAGTGGCGGCTGGGCCCCAGGCGGAGAGCTGTTTGGCGCACGTCCTTCCGCCGCCGAGGATCATAGGGCAACATTCTTTGCCTCCTGTTGCCTCCTACTCCTACTCGGCTTCCTCCTCCTCTTCTTCCACCTGCTCATCTAGTCAGCCACACACCTTCACCACCAACTTCAGCACAGCCCTGGGTAAACGTCAGCAGGCCATTCTGAAACTCATATGTTTGGGGGACAGGCCCCACACCGCACAGGAGTTGTGGCGGGGTATAGAACAACAGACCAACGAGTGGTTGCTGCCGGTGAGCCTCAAGCCCGGCCTGGTGGTGTGCGATAATGTGCGAAATCTCGTTGCAGCTCTGGGACTAGCCGGTTTGACGCACATCCCTTGCCTGGCGCATGTGCTGAATTTGGTGGTGCAGAAGTTTATTCACAACTACCCCGACATGTCAGAGCTGCTGCATAAAGTGCGGGCCGTCTGTTCGCGCTTTCAGCGTTCACATCCTGCTGCTGCTCGCCTGTCTGCGCTACAGCGTAACTTCGGCCTTCCCGCTCACCGCCTCATATGCGACGTGCCCACCAGGTGGAACTCCACCTTGCACATGCTGGACAGACTGTGCAAGCAGCAGCAGGCCATAGTGGAGTTTCAGCTGCAGCACGCACGGGTCAGTCGCACTGCGGAACAGCACCACTGCGAGACCTGTGTGCCCTGTTGCTCTGTTTCGAGTACTCCACCAACATGGCCAGTGGCGATGACGCTGTCATCAGCGTTACAATACTAATAATTATGTCTCCTTGAGAAAACACTTAGGGCGATGATGGAAGAGGAGGTGGGCCAGGAGGAGGAGGAGGAGGAGGAGGAAGAGGGGCCATTTTTAGCACTTTCAGGCCAGTCTCTTCGAAGTGACTCAGAGGGAGGTTTTTTGCAACATTAGAGGCCAGGTACAAATGTGGCCAGCCAGGGCCCACTACTTGACGAGGAGGAGGACGAGGATGAGGAGGAGGTGGAGGAGGACGAGGATGAAGCATGGTCACAGCGGGGTGGCACCCAATGCAGCACGGGCCCATCACTGGTGCGTGGCTGGGGGGAAACGCAGGACGATGATGATACGCCTCCCACAGAGGACAGCTTGTCCTTACCTCTGGGCAGCCTGGAACACATGAGCGACTACATGCTGCAGTGCCTGCGCAACGACAGCAGAGTTGCCCACATTTTAACGTGTGCAGACTACTGGGTTGCCACCCTGCTGGATCCACGGTACAAAGACAATGTGCCCACCTTACTTCCTGCACTGGAGCGTGATAGGAAGATGCACGAGTACAAGCGCACGTTGGTAGACGCGCTACTGAGAGCATTCCCAAATGTCAAGAGGGAACAAGTGGAAGCCCAAGGCGAAAGCAGAGGAGAAGCAAGAGGTCGCCAACACAGCTGTGTCACGGCCAGCTCCTCTGAGGGCATGGTTAGCATGGCAGAGATGTGGAAAAGTTTTGTCAACACGCCACAGCTAACTGCACCACCACCTGATACGGAATGTGTTAGCAGGAGGCAACATTTCACTAACATGGTGGAACAGTACGTGTGCACACCTCTCCACGTACTGACTGATGTTTCGGCCCCATTCAACTTCTGGGTCTCTAAATTGTCCATGTGGCCAGAGCTAGCCTTTTATGCCTTGGAGGTGCTGGCCTGCCCGGCAGCCAGCGTTTTGTCTGAATGTGTATTCAGCACGGCACGGGGCGTCATTACAGACAAACGCAGCCGCCTGTCTACAGCTAATGTGGACAAGCTGACGTTCATAAAAATGAACCAGGCATGGATCCCACAGGACCTGTCCATCCCTTGTGCAAATTAGACATTAACTACCTCCCCTTAACCATATATTATTGTACTCCAGGGCACTTCCTCATTCAATCCTATTTTTATTTTCATTTTACCATTATATTGCGGGGAAACCCAAAGTTGAATGAACCTCTCCTCTGTCTGGGTGCCGGGGCCAAAATATCTGACAATGGACTGTTCCAGTTTTGGGTGACGTGAAGCATGATTCTCTGCTATGACATGAAGCCTGAGTCTCTGCTGACATGAAGCCTGAATCTCTGTTATGGGACCTCTCTCCTCTGCCTGGGTGCCAGGGCCTAAATATCTGACAATGGACTGTTCCAGTGTTGGGGGACGTGAAGCATGATTCTCTGCTATGACATGAAGACTGATTCTCTGCTGACATGAAGCCTGAATCTCTGTTATGGGACCTCTCTCCTCTGCCTGGATGCCAGGGCCTAAATATCTGACAATGGACTGTTCCAGTGTTGGGTGACGTGAAGCATGATTCTCTGCTATGACATGAAGATTGAGTCTCTGCTGACATGAAGCCTGAATCTCTGTTATGGGACTTCTCTCCTCTGCCTTGGTGCCAGGGCCTAAATATCTGACAATGGACTGTTCCAGTGTTGGGTGACGTGAAGCATGATTCTCTGCTATGACATGAAGACTGATTCTCTGCTGACCTGAAGCCTGAATCTCTGTTATGAGACCTCTCTCCTCTGTCTGGGTGCCGGGGCCTAAATATATGACAATGGACTGTTCCAGTGTTGGGTGACATGAAGCATGATTCTCTGCTATGACATGAAGACTGATTCTCTGCTGACATGAAGTCTGAATCTCTGTTATGGGACCTCTCTCCTCTGTCTGGGTGCCGGGGCCTAAATATCTGACAATTGACTGTTCCAGTGTTGGGTGACGTGAAGCCTGATTCTCTGCTATGACATGAAGCCTGAATCTCTGCTATGGGACCTCTCTCCTATTGATATTGGTTAATTTTTATTTATTTTTATTCATTTCCCTATCCACATTTGTTTGCAGGGGATTTAACTACATTTTGCTGCTTTTTGCAGCCCTCTAGCCCTTTCCTGGGCTGTTTTACAGCCTCTTTAGTGCCGAAAAGTTCGGGTCCCCATTGACTTCAATGGGGTTCGGGACGAAGTTCGGGTCGGGTTCGGACGAACGTCTCGAACCCGAACATCCAGGTGTTCGCTCAACTCTATTAATGAGGCCTTTTTCAAAGAAACCTAGGAACTGGAGTGTGCCTGGACTCATTCTACCCAGAATTCTGAATTTTAAAGAGACAGAGGACCCAAACATGTCTTGTTCCCTTACTTCAGAGCACAACATCTAGGTGAGAACCCTAGGGGGAATATATACCCCATCTACCACATTTCCAGTCAACGTCTGACAAATAATATAAAAAAAAATGAAAAAATAGGTTATTAGTTTATGCCATAGTTTGTGTAGGTGGTCTTTTGTATACATGCGTACAATTTACAAATGCAAGGACATTCTTGTCATAAAAACTAAATTTTAAAAAGTTATAATTTATAGTTTTAGCATAGTTAGTATAAGTGTTGAAATCTTTTGTGTTTGACATAGGTATTTTCTTAGTATTATTCCTTTAGTATCGTTAGTGTATAGCGGTCTTATGTAAATTATATTTGGTGTGTATACATATATCTTTTCTTTTTTTTCCTAAAATAATTATACTCAGCGTTCTTATAGCTGTTCTATTTTTAAGTATGTTTGCACACATATACATTTGATTGCATTTTTGGTTGTTTGTATAAAATAAAATAGCATGCATGTTTCAGTGCTGAAGAGGCATATGTCTTTCTTTGTTTCTCCAGTGATAATAGTTGTGTGTTGATTCAGGTTCTAATTATGAACCCATTGAAGGCAACAAAACTTTAACGACAAGCTCTGGTGGCTCTGATTGCTACACCTACTGTACATGCCATAAAAAGTCCATAGAAAGCAGAGTTTAGTTGTCAGTGATGAGGAATGCTTGGCGTGTACCAGCAGTGATGTGCCAAGACCATCTACAAGCCATGTGGCACAAAGAGCAAGTCATAGCAGTGACAAACAGAGGGGTTAACCTAGGCATGGAACTACTCGTGCCAAGTGACATAGTCAGTCACAAACACAATCTACCCAGTCTGACATAATAAATCTAGTATTTTCTCCCTCTAATGATACACCAAACATTCCACTATTTACAGCACAAGCTGGCATTAATTAACTTTTTCCACTAGATTTTTTTGTTTTTATTATTGATGAACTTTGGAATAAATTGTGCATCTGATAAATTTAAATGCTCAGCAATTTTTGGCAGAACATTCTAATTCATTGTATGCAAAGCCCAAATTTTGTGCTAGAAATCACAAAAATAAAAATCCTTGTGCTATCATTCAACATGGGAATCACCAGAAATGCTGAGCTGACACCCTACTGGTCTACACATTCCATACAACATATATCAATTTTAACATGAATTGTGATGGTCAGATCACATTACCAAATTGTGTTGAGATTTTTACATTTCAACAATGACTACTTTTGTCACAGAGACAATTCAGCTGTGCAAGGTAGACTTTACAAACTGAGGCCCGTTATGTCATAAAATTTCGAAAAATTTATATCACCAAGAAAAACATCACAAAAGGCAATAGGATTGTGTTGGAACCGCTGTTTTTAGACCGGTCTCCTTCCTTAGTGCAAACTTCCAAGTGGTAAGACACAAGACAACGATACTCCCGTTGTTTGTTCCACGAAACTCCAACAGCTTCTCTAGGGGGTATCAAAGATCACAACATAGTGTAATACCCCTGATGCATTCAGATAATAAAGGTTTATTATACTCACAAACACATGGCTGTGCACAGGAGATGCCCTCGCAATCTGACAGATTTGGAGTGTTTTTGCAAAGAAGAGCGGGCAAATCTTGAAAAGTCTAAATGTGCCATGCTGATAGACTCATACCCAAAAAGACTGATTGCTGTAATAAAATCAAGTATCCATTTAAGAATGTGTACTCTTATGCAACCATATTATTTTATTTTTATATTTTTTCTTCCCTCTACCTAAAAGATTTCAGTTTATTTTTTAATTGAGTTGTACAGTTTATAGGTCACATTAAAGGTGGAACAAGTTCTGAAATGATTTATCTTTGTCTCATTTTTTTACATCACAGAAACCTGACATTTTAACAGGGGTGTGTAGACTTTTTTATATCCACTGTACGAGCTGGAGTGCCCCTGTGGCCTGCCTGCAGTACGTAAAGAGGACACTGAGGAAATTAAAAGTCTGAATACATATGGGAATATTAAGAAGGGCTTAACAACACATAATGTCTTCATGCATTTTAAACAACATCATGGAAAAGATTCTAAAAGGTATTAAATTTGTGGCTAAAGAGGCAGTGAATACTTATTGGCGAGGGGGTGACCCCGTCGCACAAATAAACAAATGAGAGGTAGATTGGATTTATAAACTTAATACTCGGCAACCCAAAGGGCTTAATGTACTGTCTGGTTTAAATTCTGATGTAATATTAAAACCATATAGCCCCCTTTTTAGTAGTGTGTATATTTACCTGTGGACCGCTGTGCCGGACTTTCAGAGATAAATGTACCGGTTCTAGTGTGAACTGAGATTGTCGGTATCAAAAAGACGCAGAGGCGGGACACTATCAGGAAGATCAAGGAAGTGTTACCATTGGCTGTAAGAAACATGGCTTAGTTTGCACATGTGATCATTTTATGAATGAATGAAGAGAGGGGTTACTATTACGAGGATCAAATGTGTATGATCATCAGTTGGTTTTAGCATGGGGTCTATGAATAAATAAGGTGCACATATCATATGGAAATAAAATGGGTAGCTATATTGGAAGATTTATGTATGAATTTTAGATATTTATTTATTTATATATATGTGGATGGAAATATATTTATTTGGTGGAGATGTGAAGCTGGCGGCGTTGGTATTAAGAGAGGTTTCTATCAATCAAACTGGGAGGATACTCTCTGCGAGTTTAGGGATTGGGGGAGGGTAAGGTTATAATAAGGCAAAAATTCCCACATAAAATATGTATTAAATGTCTTAAAGGAAAACTCTCAAAAATGTGCTCTGCTGGAGCATAGAAAAATCTTGTTTTAGGACATGGGATTACGGGCCCCAAAAGTTAGGCATTCACCTGACAGAAAAAAAACAAGTAATTATGTGGCTGGAGGTATATTAGACGGTCAGTGGATAACAATTTTATTGTAGGCCAGTTGAGTACAGGCCTTAAAAATGATACGTTAACCTAACAGAAAAGAACAAGTGATTATGTGGCTGGAGGTATATTAGACGGTCAGTGGATAACAATAATAGTGTAAGCCAGTGGAGTACAAGCCTCAAAAATTATGCATTCACCTGACAGAAAAGTACAAGTGATTATGTTGTTGGAGGTATATTAGACGGTCAGTGGATAACAATATTACTGTAGGCCAGTATGACCCTAAAAATTATGTATTCACCTGACAGAAAAGAACACGTGATTACGTGCCTGGAGGTACATTAGACAGTCAGTGAATAACAATATTACTGTAAGCCAGTGGAGTACAGGCCTCAAAAATTATGCATTCACCTGACAGAAAAGTACAAGTGATTATGTGTCTGGAGGTACATTAGACAGTCAGTGAATTACAATATTACTTTAGGCCAGTGGAATACAAGCCTCAACAATTATGCATTCACCTGACAGAAAAGAACAAGTGATTATGTGGCTGGAGGTACATTAGGCGGTCACTGAATAACATTTTTACTGTACCCAGTGGAGTATAGGCCCCAAAAATTAGGCATTTATCTGACAGAAAAGAACAAGTGATTATGTGGCTGGAGATATATTAGACGGTCAGTGAATAACAATTTTACTGTAGTCCAGTACGACCCCAAAAATTATGCATTCACCTGACAGAAAAGAACAAGTGCTTATGTGGCTGGAGGTACATTAGGCGGTCACTGAATAACAATATTACTGTAGGCCAGTGGAGTACAGACCCCAATAATTAGGTATTCACCTAAATGAAAAGAACAAGTGATTATGCGGCTGGAGGTATATTAGACAGTCAGTGAATAACAATTTTATTGCATTCCAGTACTCGCCCCAAACATTAGGCATTTACTGGATAGAAAAGATCAAGTGATTATGTATCTGGAGGTACATTAGGCAGTCACCTGATGAAAATTTTACTGTAGGCCAGTGGGGTACAGACCCCCAAAATTATGCATTTACCAGACAGAAAAGAAAAAGTGATTATGTGGCTGGAGGTATATTAGTTGGTCTGTGGATAACAATTTTACTGCATGCCAGTGGAGTACAGGCCCCAAACATTAGGCATTTACTGGATAGAAAAGATCAAGTGATTATGTGTCTGGAGGTATATTAGACGGTCAGCGGATAACAATTTTACTGTAGGCCAGTGGAGTATAGGCCCCAAAAATTAGGTATTCATCTGACACAAAAGAACAAGTGATGATGTGGCTTAAGGTATATTAGACGGTCAGTGAATAACAATTTTATTGCATTCCAGTACTCGCCCCAAAAATTAGGCATTCACCTGACAGAAAAGAACAAGTGGTTATGTGGCTGGAGGTACAATAGGCGGTCACGGGCTAAAAATTTTACTGGAGCCTAGTACAGTCCCCAAAAATTAGGCATTCACCTGACTGAAAAGAACTAGTGATTATGTGTCTGGAGGTACATTAGGCAGTCACTGGATAAAAATCTTACTATAGGCCACTGGAGTAGAGGCCCCAAAAATTAGGCATTCACCTGACAGAATAGGCCTTTTATGCTGCTGTATATACATAAGACAAGTACCATTCTTTGTTCTGGGTGGTGGAGGATATGTGTGGGCTGGCATAAGGAAATTTAATTACATCTGGTTGTCACAGGTGTTGAATTCACCGGAGATCCATTCTTCATTCATTTTTAGAAATGTGTGGTAATCCACACTGTCGTGAGCTAGGCGAGTACGCTTATCGGTCACGATCGCCCCTGCTGCGCTGAACGTCCTTTTGGACGGGACACTCGACGACGGGCAAGCCAAGAGTTCCATGGCAAATTGTGGCAGTTCTGGCTACAGGTCAAGCCTGCACACCCAGTAGCCCAGGGGTTCCTCACATCTCAGAGCGTCCACATCGGCTGTTAACCCGAAGTAGTCGGACACCTGTCAACCTAGGCATTCCCTGAGGCTGGACCTGGAGGGCAGCTGTCGATGGGTTGGCTTCAAGAATAATCTCATAACCGAAGTGACCAACACATCTTCAAACCGACCTCTTTTTGCAGGCGCGGTAGGATTGGTACCCGCACCTTTTTTTGCTGTGGATGGAAAATTCTGACATCCCTCTGTGCTAGTAACATGTCCGCTATTTTGTGTTTGTATTGGGGGTCTAAGTATGTTGCCACCCAGTACTGGTCCTTGCCCTTTATGCTTTTTATACAGGGGTCCCTCTTCAAACACTGGAGCATGAAGCACTAAATTGGAAGCAGTGGAGCGCCCTGGCTCCTGCTCATCGTCCAGGAGAATGTCATCCTCGGTATCCTCCCTCCAGCCACGGACAACACCAGGGATCCCCAAAAAGTTTAAAATCCCCCTCAAAGCATGCTCTTCTTGCTCCTCCTCAGCCACCATCCTCCTCTGACTCCTCTTCAGACTCCTGTTGACTTGTCTTAGATGGAATAGCCTGCGAATTCATTCAGCATTCCAACTTCTTCATCTTCCAGCTCCTTCTACTTGATGGCTTGATCAATGACACAATGATCAATGACACGTTAATGGCACATTGCTGCTGGAGTAGCCAATCAAGCATATACAAGAAGGAATTCCAGCACGTCGGGCTGTCACAAAGCAGATGTCTGAGGGGCAGTTGGTGTCACCACTTAGGGTCCATTCACACGTCCTGTTTTTTTTCATCCTGAAAAACGGTCCGTTTTTTGCGGATCCGTTGTTCCTGAAAATGTTTCCGTATGTCATCCGTATGTCATCCGTTTTTTGCGGATCCGCAAAAAACGGGAACATGTATACATTTCAATAATCAAATAAAGTTGTTTGGATTTCTTTGAAAAAAAATTGAAAAAAAAAAATATAAAAAAATTGTTATGTGTTTCCAGGAACGGAATCCGCAAAAAACGGATGACATACGGAATGACATCCGAATGTCATCCGTTTTTTGCGGATCCATTGACTTTGTATTGTACCAGGATCCGATTTTTCAGGACAAGAATAGGACATGTTTTATATTTAAACGGACATGCGGAACGGAACAACGGAAACTGACAGCACACATTGTGCTGTCCGATTTTTTCCAGGACCCATTGAAAATGAATGGGTCCAGATCTGGTCCTGATCTGTTCCTGAAAAAACGGAACAGATCAGGAAAGAAAAAACGGACGTGTGAATGGACCCTTAACGTCAGCAAGGCGAGCCATGGCCGTGTAATATCTTCTAAAATAGACAGAGATTTTCCTGGCCTGCCGCAAGACATCCTGGACCCCGGGGTAGTTAGCAACAAATCGCTGCACGACTAAGCTCAGGGCATGTGTCATTTTGTCCTGCTTCAGCACGCTCAGCAGATTGGCACCGTTGTCGCACACTAGTTTACCAACTGTCAAATTGAGCGGGGTTAGCTACTGATCGACCTGTGACCACAAAGCTGAAAGGAGCGCAAGACCAGTGTAGCTCTTGACTTCCAGGCACGACAGCCACAGCACAGCATGTGCAGCACTAGTTGCTGGGGAGCTGGATGTGTGCAGCGGAAGAGGCGGTAGCAGTGGAAAAGGAGGAGTCAGTCGATGAGGAGACGGAGGATGGAGTAGGAGGAGGAGAAGAAGAGGCAGGTCTGCATGCAATCCATGGCAGTAACACCAAATCCACATGGGTGCCACGGGTTGCATGCTTGACAGCTGTCAGAAGGTTCACTTAGTGGGCAGTAAAAGTTATATACCTTTCCTGCCCTTGTTTGCTAGACCACGTGTCTGTGGTCAGATGTATCTTGGCACCGACACTGTGTGCCAGAGATACATTCACTTGCCGCTGAACGTGGCCATATAGCTCTGGGATGCCCTTCTGGGAGAAATATTTCCTTCCAGGGCCCTTCCATTGTGGTGTGCCAACGGCCACAAATTTTCTAAAGGCCTCTGAGTACACCAGTTTATATGGCAGTAGTTGGCGGGCTAGCAGTTCTGAAAAGCCAGCGGTTAGCCATTGGGCAAGAGGGTTATCCGGCGTCATCAACTTTTTATGCTCCAACATTTGGGCCACGGAAGCCTGCCTTTTGCCATATGAACGCCACGATGGCACATTGGAAAGTGAAGTGAAGGACAAATGGGAGGAGAGAGGAGAAGAGGCAGGACGTGGAGCGCTGGGAGTGTGGCTTTGTGGGTTGTGACGGCGTTGCTCCCACTGGGCTCAGTGATGGGAGGCTAGGTGCTTTCTAAAGGCTGTTGTCCCTAGGTGAGTGTTGGGCTGACCATGACTTATGCGTTGACAGCACAGGCTGCAGATGGAAACACTTTAGTCAGCAGCTGACACGTTAAAAAAAGCCATGTGCCGGCGTCCTGGGAGCAGTCTGCTTTTTGCCTCCTGTGCACTGCGAGTTCTACCTGCTTCTCCTTCTTCTACCCTCTATATGCTGCTCTGTCTCTCCCTCTGAACTCCCCTCCTCTTCCTCTCTTGTGGGCATTGACGTGACGTCCATTGACACTTCATCATCGTCACCTTTACCACCACTGACATTTGAGTTCTTGGAGTAGGCAGAAACAGTGGGGACCTTCCTCCTTGAGCTAATCTGGGTACTGTCATAAGACTGCTGGGTGGTTGCCGTTGATACCTCCTCTTCCTCATCCGATGTCAAGAATGGCTGCACATCAGTAAGGTCTGGGAATGGATGGAAAAATAATTCTCCTGACCATGGTAGTGGTGTTTTTGCGGGTGCACACAGCAGAGAGTGAGGAGGGTGCAGATACAGAGGATGAGGAGGGTGCTGAAGTGGAAGGCTAAATGAGCCACTCAACCAACTCGGGTGCGCCCTTTGAAGTAATCACACGCACCTTCTCCTACTTCCAACTTATATATTGGTGCATCTGCCCGACCCCTACCACCCCTGAAAAACGGCCTGCCTATTCCTTTACCTGTCATTTTCAAAATGACCCTGTGCATAAGTCCCTAGCGAAGAGCAGTATTTGTGGAAGCAGGTTTATTGTAGGCCTTAATCAATATTTGTAGAAAGCAGGTATATTAAACCCCTAAATCAGTAGTTTGTGGAAGCAGTTATATCGCATGCCTCAATCAATATTTGGTGGAAACAGGTATATTGAACCCCTTAATCAGTATTTTGTGGAAGCAAGAATATCACAGGCCTCAATCAATATTTGGTGGAAACAGGTATATCAGACCCCTTAATCAGTATTTTGTGGAAGCAGGTATATCAAACCCCTTTATCAGTATTTTGTGGAAGCAGGTGTATCGCACCCCTCCATAAACATTTGGTGGAAAAAGGTATATCGAACCCCTTAATTTGTATTTTGTGGAAGCAGGTATATCGCAGGCGTCAGTCAATATTTGATAGAAACAGGTATATTAGCCACCTCAG
Organism: Bufo gargarizans; assembly: GCF_014858855.1. Taxonomy (NCBI): domain Eukaryota; kingdom Metazoa; phylum Chordata; class Amphibia; order Anura; family Bufonidae; genus Bufo; species Bufo gargarizans. The sequence goes on along the minus strand of NC_058082.1, from coordinate 405,774,986 downwards.
CCCCCCTAGCTTAAACACCCTTAATGACCAGACCACTTTTTACAATTCTGTACTACACTACTTTCACTGTTTATTGCTCGGTCATGCAACTTACCACCCAAATGAATTTTACCTCCTTTTCTTCTCACTAATAGAGCTTTCATTTGGTGGTATTTCATTCCTGCTGACATTTTTACTTTTTTGTTATTAATCAATTTTTTGGCAAAAAAAGACATTTTTCACTTTCAGTTGTAAATTTAAAAAAAAAAAAAACAACATCTATATATACATTTTTCTCTAAATGTATTGTTCTACATGTCTTTGATAAAAAAAAAATGTTTGGGTAAAAAAAAAAAATGGTTTGGGTAAAAGTTATAGCGTTTACAAACTATGGTACAAAAATGTGAATTTCCTCTTTTTGAAGCAGCTCTGACTTTCTGAGCACCTGTCATGTTTCCTGAGGTTCTACAATGCCCAGACAGTAGAAAAACTTCACAAATGACCCCATTTCGGAAAGTAGACACCCTAAGGTATTCTCTGATGGGCATAGTGAGTTCATAGAACTTTTTATTTTTTGTCACAAGTTAGCGGAAAATTATGATTTTTTTATTTTATTTTTTCCTTACAGAGTCTCATATTCCACTAACTCGTGACAAAAAAGAAAAACTTTCATGAACTCACTATGCCCATCACGAAATACCTTGGGGTGTCTTATTTCCAAAATGGGGTCACTGGCTCTTTGGAATGTGGGCCCCTTTGCCCACCTTGGCTGCAAAAAAGTGTCACACGTGTGGTATCGCCATACTCAGGAGAAGTTGGGCAATGTGTTTTGTGGTGTCATTTAATATATACCCATGCTGGGTGAGATAAATATCTTGGTCAAATGCCAACTTTGTATAAAAAAATTGGAAAAGTTGTCTTTTGCCGAGATATTTCTCTCACCCAGCATGGGTATATGTAAAATGACACCCCAAAACACATTGCCCAACTTCTTTTGAGTACGGCGATACCACATGTGTGACGCAAAGGGGCCCACATTCCAAAGAGCACCTTTAGGATTTCACAGGGCATTTTTTACACATTTTGATTTCAAACTACTTCTCACGCATTAGGGCCCTTAAAAAGCCAGGGCAAAGTTGGCATTTAACAAAATAAAGATATTTATCTCACCCAGCATAAGTATATGTAAAAAGACACCCCAAAACACATTTCCCTACTTCTCCTGAGTACGGCGATACAACATGTGTTACACTTTTTTGCAGCCTACATGCGCAAAGGGGCCCAAATTCCTTTTAGGGGGGCATTTTTAGATATTTGGATTCCAGACTTCTTCTCACGCTTTAGGGCCCCTCTAAAATGCCAGGGCAGTATAAATACCCCACATGTGACCCCATTTTGGAAAGGAGACACACCAAGGTATTCAATGAGGGGCATGGCGAGTTCATAGAAGATTATTTTTTTTTACACAAGTTAGCGGAAATTTTTTATTTTTTTTTCTCACAGTCTCCCTTTCCGCTAACTTGGGACAAAAAGTTAAATCTTTCATGGACTCAATATGCCCCTCAGCGAATACCTTGGGGTGTCTTCTTTCTGAAATGGGGTCAAATGTGGGGTATTTATACTGCCCTGGCATTTTAGGGGCCCTCAAGCGTGAAAAGAAGTCTGGAATATAAATGTCTAAAAAATTTTACGCATTTGGATTCCGTGAGGGGTATGGTGAGTTCATGTGATATTTTATTTTTTGACACAAGTTAGTGGAATATGAGACTTTGTAAGAAAAAAATAAATAAAAAAAATCAATTTCCGCTAACTTATGCCAAAAAAATGTATAAATGGAGCCTTACAGGGGGGTAATCAATGACAGGGGGGTGATCAGGGAGTCTATATGGGGTCCCCTATCATTGATCACCCCCCTGATAGGCTCCATTCAGACGTCCGTATGTGTTTTGTGGATACGATCCATGGATCCGTGGATCCGTAAAACACATACGGACGTCTGAATGGAGCCTTACAGGGGGGTGATCAATGACAGGGGGGTGATCAATGACAGGGGGTGATCAGGGAGTGTATATGGGGTGATCACCCCCCTGTCATTGATCACCCCCCTGTAAGGCTCTATTCAGACGTCCGTATGTGTTTTGCGGATCCGATCCATGGATCCGTAAAACACATACGGACGTCTGAATGGAGCCTTACAGGGGGGTGATCAATGACAGGGGGGTGATCAATGAGTGTATATGGGGTGATCACCCCCCTGTCATTGATCACCCCCCTGTAAGGCTCCATTCAGACGTCCGTATGTGTTTTGCGGATCCGATCCATGTATCCGTAAAACACATACGGACATCTGAATGGAGCCTTACAGGGGGGTGATCAATGACAGGGGGTGATCAGGGAGTGTATATGGGGTGATCACCTCCCTGTTATTGATCACCCCCCTGTAAGGCACCATTCAGACGTCCGTATGTGTTTTGCGGATCCGATCCATGGATCCGTAAAACACATACGGACATCTGAATGGAGCCTTACAGGGGGGTGATCAATGACAGGGGGTGATCAGGGAGTGTATATGGGGTGATCACCCCCCTGTCAGTGATCACCCCCCTGTAAGGCTCCATTCAGACGTCCGTATGTGTTTTGCGGATCCGATCCATGGATCCGTGGATCCGTAAAACATATACGGACGTCTGAATGGAGCCTTACAGGGGGGTGATCAATGACAGGGGGGTGATCAATGACAGGGGGTGATCAGGGAGTGTATATGGGGTAATCACCCCCCTGTCATTGATCACCCCCCTGTAAGGCTCCATTCAGACGTCTGCATGTGTTTTGCGGATCCGATCCATGGATCCGTAAAACACATACAGACGTCTGAATGGAGCCTTACAGGGGGGTGATCAATGACAGGGGGTGATCAGGGAGTGTATAAAGGGGTGATCACCCCCCTGTCATTGATCACCCCCCTGTAAGGCTCCATTCAGACATCCGTATGTGTTTTGCGGATCCGATCCATGGATCCGTAAAACACATACGGACGTCTGAATGGAGCCTTACAGGGGGGTGATCAATGAGAGGGGGGTGATCAATGACAGGGGATGATCAGGGAGTCTATATGGGGTGATCACCCCCCTGTCATTGATCACCCCCCTGTAAGGCTCCATTCAGACGTCCGTATGTGTTTTGCGGATCCGATCCATGGATCCGTGGATCCGTAAAACACATACGGACGTCTGATTGGAGCCTTACAGAGGGGTGATCAATGACAGGGGGGTGATCAGGGAGTCTATATGGGGTGATCAGGGGTTAATAAGGGGTTAATAAGTGACAGGAGGGGTAGTGTAGTGTGGTGCTTGGTGCTACTTTACTGAGCTGCCTGTGTCCTCTGGTGGTCGATCCAAGCAAAAGGGACCACCAGAGGACCAGGTAGCAGGTATATTAGACGCTGTTATCAAAACAGCGTTTAACCACTTCAACCCCGCTAGCTGAAACCCCCTTAATGACCAGGCCACTTTTTACACTTCTGCACTACACTACTTTCACCGTTTATAGCTCGGTCATGCAACTTACCACCCAAATGAATTTTACCTCCTTTTCTTCTCACTAATAGAGCTTTCATTTGGTGGTATTTCATTGCTGCTGACATTTTTACTTTTTTTGTTATTAATCAAAATGTAACGATTTTTTTGCAAAAAAATGACATTTTTCACTTTCAGCTGTAAAATTTTGCAAAAAAAAAACGACATCCATATATACATTTTTCACTAAATTTATTGTTCTACATGTCTTTGATAAAAAAAATGTTTGGGCAAAAAAAAAAAATGGTTTGGGTAAAAGTTATAGCGTTTACAAACTATGGTACAAAAATGTGAATTTCCGCTTTTTGAAGCAGCTCTGACTTTCTGAGCACCTGTCATGATTCCTGAGGTTCTACAATGCCCAAACAGTAGAAAAACCCTACAAATGACACCATTTCAGAAAGTAGACACCCTAAGGTATTCACTGATGGCATAGTGAATTCATAGAACTTTTTATTTTTTGTCACAAGTTAGCGGAAAATGATGATTTTTTATTATTTTATTTTTTTTCTTACAAAGTCTCATATTCCACTAACTTGCGACAAAAAATAAAAAATTCTAGGAACTCGCCATGCCCCTCACGGAATACCTTGGGGTGTCTTCTTTCCAAAATTGGGTCACTTGTGGGGTAGTTATACTGCCCTGGCAATTTAGGGGCCCATATGTGTGAGAAGTAGTTTGCAATCAAAATCTGTAAAAAATGACCGGTGAAATCCAAAAGGTGCACTTTGGAATGTGGGTCCCTTTGCCCACCTAGGCTGCAAAAAAGTGTCACACATCTGATATCGCCGTACTCAGGAGAAGTTGGGGAATGTGTTTTGGGGTGTCATTTTACATATAACCATGCTGGGTGAGAGAAATATCTTGGCAAAAGACAACTTTTCCAATTTTTTATACAAAGTTGGCATTTGACCAAGATATTTTTCTCACCCAGCATGGGTATATATAAAATGACACCCCAAAACACATTCCCCAACTTCTCCTGAGTACGGAGATACCAGATGTGTGACACTTTTTTGCAGCCAAGGTGGGCAAAGGGGCACATATTCCAAAGTGCACCTTTCGGATTTCGCAGGACATTTTTTACACATTTTGATTGCAAAGTACTTCTCACACATTTGGGCCCCTAAATTGCCAGGGCAGTATAACTACCCCACAAGTGACCCCATTTTGGAAAGAAGACACCCCAAGGTATTCCGTGAGGGGCACGGCGAGTTCCTAGAATTTTTTATTTTTTGTCACAAGTTAGCGGAAAATTAGTATTTTATTTATTTTTATTTCTTCCTTACAAAGTCTCATATTCCACTAACTTGCGACAAAAAATAAAAAATTCTAGGAACTCGCCATGCCCCTCACGGAATACCTTGGGGTGTCTTCTTTCCAAAATGGGGTCACTTGTGGCGTAGTTATACTGCCCTGGCAATTTAGGGGCCCATATGTGTGAGAAGTAGTTTGCAATCAAAATCTGTAAAAAATGACCGGTGAAATCCGAAAGGTGCACTTTGGAATGTGGGTCCCTTTGCCCACCTAGGCTGCAAAAAAGTGTCACACATCTGGTATCGCCGTACTCAGGAGAAGTTGGGCAATGTGTTTTGTGGTGTCATTTTACATATAACCGTGCTGGGTGAGAGAAATATCTTGGCAAAAGACAACTTTTCCCATTTTTTTATACAAAGTTGGCATTTGACCAAGATATTTATCTCACCCAGCATGGGTATATGTAAAATGACACCCCAAAACACATTCCCTAACTTCTCCTGAGTACGGCGATACCAGATGTGTGACACTTTTTTGCAGCCAAGGTGGGCAAAGGGGCACATATTCCAAAGTGCACCTTTCGGATTTCGCAGGCCATTTTTTACACATTTTGATTGCAAAGTACTTCTCACACATTTGGGCCCCTAAATTGCCAGGGCAGTATAACTACGCCACAAATGACACCATTTTGGAAAGAAGACACCCCAAGGTATTCCGTGAGGGGCACGGCGAGTTCCTAGAATTTTTTATTTTTTTGTCACAAGTTATCGGAAAATGATGATTTTTTTATTTTATTTTTTTTCCTTACAAAGTCTCATATTCCACTAACTTGCGACAAAAAATAAAATATTCTAGGAACTCGCCATGCCCCTCACGGAATAACTTGCCCTTCAGGTGTGTTTGTACTGCCCTGGCATTTGAGGGTCTCCGCAATCATTACATGTATGGCCAGCATTAGGAGTTTCTGCTATTCTCCTTATATTGAGCATACAGGTAATGAGATTTTTTTTTTCGTTCAGCCTCTGGGCTGAAAGAAAAAAATGAACGGCACAGATTTCTTCATTCGCATCGATCAATGTGGATGAAAAAATCTCTGCTAAAAAAAAAGGAGGGGAAAGGCGTCTGCCAGGACATAGGAGCTCCGCCCAACATCCATACCCACTTAGCTCGTATGCCCTGGCAAACCAGATTTCTCCATTCACATCAATCGATGTGGATGAATAAATCATTGCCAGGATTTATTTTTATTCTTTATATACAAAGTGTTTGCCAAAGCATAGGAACGCCGCCTCCTCCCCAGCTCGTATGCCTTGACAAACGTATCTTTTACTGCAGAGTAGAAATCTTGTCTTGCAGCGCCGCTTACACCGACTTGCGTATAACCTGACAGCAGCGCAATGCTTCTGTCAGAATGCACATCAGTGCTGCAGCTAGTCAATCGGTTGGTCCACCTGGAAGGTAAAATAAAAAAATAAAAAATAAAAAACCAGGCCGCAACGCAATAATTTCATTAACTTTGGAACAGAACATATAAACTTTAACTTTTTAAACTAAACATTAACCTTTTTGCTTACTGGTGTTTTTATTTTTTTATTTTTTTTTACCTTTATAGAACAAACCTCTCCTTCCTCATGGGTCAATGTGCAAAGCGCAAATCGCCCAAAGATGTGGCAAAGTGCGTTATGCACTTTGTCCCAGGTGAAAGGAGACGTTTGCAGCAGCTGTGAGTGAATGGGCCCTAATAGCCCTGTGTGCCTGTCCTGGTGAGATGTGATCCCTATGCTAGGTGTACCTGTGTGTGGTACTTCCGGAAACACTCTCCAAAGCATAGGGCAGGGTGGTCAGGACAGTCAGGACAGAAATAGCGGGTGTCATGCCTTATTCCACTCCTGCTACAGACACAACATCTTTTTCGGGGTGACGGTTGGGTTGAGGTACCAGGAACGACATTGGGGAAATGTCGCTCGTGTAGACGGCTAACTACACTGGTGGATGGGGCCACGGAACCTCCTGGGTACAGGAGGTTCTCGATGATCTCTTCCTGAAATTTGAGGAAGTATCCAGTTCTCCCAGCCTTACTGTAGAGAACAAACCTATTATACAGAGCCAATTGAATTAAATATACAGACACCTTCTTATACCAGCGTCTGGTTCTGCGGGAAACTAAATACGGAGACAACATCTGGTCATTGAAGTCCACCCCTCCCATGTGAAGGTTATAGTCGTGGACTGAGAGGGGCTTTTCAATGACACAGGTTGCTCGCTCAATTTGTATTGTCGTATCTGCGTGAATGGAGGAGAGCATGTAAACGTCACGCTTGTCTCTCCATTTCACCGCGAGCAGTTCTTCATTACACAATGCGGCCCTCTGCCCCCTTGCAATACGGGTGGTAACGAGCCGTTGGGGGAAGCCCGCGCGACTGATTCGCGTGGTGCCACAGGCGCCAATCTGTTCTAGAAACAAATGCCTAAAGAGGGCCACACTTGTGTAGAAATTGTCCACATAAAGATGGTACCCCTTGCCGAATAAGGGTGACACCAAGTCCCAGACTGTCTTCCCACTGCTCCCCAGGTAGTCAGGGCAACCGACCAGCTCCAGGGTCTGATCTTTTCCCTCATAGATCCGAGATTTGTGGGTATAGCCTGTGGCCCTTACACAGAGCTTATACAGTTTGACCCCATACCGGGCACGCTTGCTTGGGATGTATTGTTTGAAGCCAAGGAGCCCGGTAAAATGTATTAGGGACTCATCTTCGCAGATGTTTTGCTCTGGGGTATACAAATCTGCAAATTTCAGGTTGAAATGGTCTATGAGGGGCCGAATTTTGTGGAGCCGGTCAAAAGCTGGGTGGCCTCTGGGACGGGAGGCGGTGTTGTCGCTAAAGTGCAGGAAACGCAGGGAGGCCTCAAAACGTGCCCTGGACATAGCAGCAGAGAACATGGGCATGTGATGAATTGGGTTCATGGACCAATATGACCGCAATTCATGCTTTTTAGTTAGACCCATTTTGAGGAGAAGGCCCAGAAAAGTTTTAATTTCGGAAACTTGGACTGGTTTCCACCAGAAAGGCTGGGTATAATAGCTTCCCGGGTTGGCGGTTATAAATTGTGTGGCATACCTGTTTGTTTCGGCCACGACTATGTCTAAGAGCTCCGCAGTCAAGAACAGCTCAAAAAATCCCAGGGCCGAACCGATCTGAGCTATCTCAACCCGAACTCCAGACTGGGCAGTGAAAGGGGGAACTACAGGTGCGGCTGAAGTTGGGGACTGCCAATCAGGGTTTGCCAGCACCTCAGGGATTCTAGGGGCTCTACGGGCCCGTCTTTGCGGTGGCTGCGACGGGGTCACTACTGCTTGTGCCACCGTACCAGCTTCAACTGCCCTTCTGGTGCTCGCCACTTCACCAGGTTGTACGGCAGTGCTGGTACTAGGTCCAGGGAGGGCTGCGCTGCTGGTGTATGCCTCACCACGTAATCCGACAGCGCCAGCCCCACTCTGCTGCTCTTGAAGAGGATCCTGCGCAACCTGTGGTCTAGTGACACGGGGCCGGGTACGCCTGGTGCTATCAGGGACCTCAGCCTCCTCGTCCGAACTTTGGGTCAGAGAGCCACTGCTTTCTACAGGTTCGTATTCTGACCCGCTAGATTCATCAGATGAGGGTTCCCATTCCTCATCCGACTGGGTCAGAAGCCTGTAGGCCTCTTCAGAAGAATACCCCCTGTTTGACATTTGGGCAACTAAATTTAGGGGTATTCCCTGAGACTACCCAAGAAAAAAAGCAAGCTTGTCTTACAAAGGGGAGGCTAGCGAACTACCAGAGGCCGCTGCGGTTGATAAAAAATATCAAAACAGATTTTTTTTTATCGCCGCAGCGCGTGTAAAGTGAATGTGCAGTGATCAAAAAATATATATTTTTTGTCACTGCGGTGGGGCGGGTGTGGGCGAACGCACGTGTGGGCGACCGATCAGGCCTGATCGGGCAAACACTGCGTTTTGGGTTTAGGGCGAACTAAGTTAACACTAATACTATTATAGATCTGACCGTGATCACTTCCAGATACTATAAAAGTACAAATGCTGATTAGCGATACGTTAATCAGCGAATCAGCGACTGCGGTGCGGTGGGCTGGGCGCTAACCGATCCCTAAACTACCTAACCAAGGGGCCTAAACTATCCTAAAACCTAACGGTCAATACCAGTGAAAAAAAAAAGTGACAGTTTGCACTGATCACTTTTTTCCTTTCACTAGTGATTGACAGGGGCGATCAAAGGGGTGATCAAAGGGTTAATTGGGGTGCAGGGGGGTGATCTGGGGCTAGTGTGTACTGTTGGTGCTACTCACTGTGAAGCCTGCTCCTCTGCTGGATTCAACCGACGAAAAGGACGAACAGAGGTGCAGGGCAGCCATATAACAGATCATATTTACTAATATGATCTGTTATCTGGCACTTGATTATTTTTTTTTTTAAATCATCAGCTTGCCAGCCGCGATCATTGGCTGGCAAGCTGATGACGCGACCCCCCTTGACGAAATGCCGGCCCGAACTGCGCATGCGCGGGCCGGCAAAGTGCGTCATCTCGCGTCTCGCGAGATGACGCGTATATGCGTGACTCTGCGCAGCACTGCTGCCTCCGGACCACACATCTGCGTTAGGCGGTCCGGAGGCGGTTAATATACCTGTTAGGGGTTAAAAAAATCGCATCTACAGCCTGCCAGCGAACGATCGCCGCTGGCAGGCTGTAGATCCACTCTCTTACCTCCCGATCCTGTGATTCACCATGGTAAAAGATCATGTGACGTGCCATGTGACGTCATCAAAGGTCCTTTGCCTGTATTTAATGCTCACCACAGGTCCTATTCAACAAAGGAGACAGAAGGAGATGCCGGGCTTCGCGATCAAGTGGACTAAGGTGAGTTAAATTATTTTATTTTATTTTTTAACCCCTCAAGCGCTATTGTTCTATGCATTCTGTACTCAGAATGCTATTATTTTGCCTTATAACCATGTTATAAGGGAAAATAATACAATCTACAAAACACTGATCCCAAACCCGAACTTCCGTGAAGAAGTTCGGGTTTGGGTACCAAACATGCACGATTTTTTTCACAATGTTTTGCACTCGCGCAGAAAAATCGCGGGTGTTCCCGCAACGCACCAGCCTCTTATCCGGGCTAAAAATATGACGCCCGTGTGAAAGAGGCCTAACAGTCTGTCCCTGCTCCACACAGCAACTTCTCCCTACACTGGCAAGACACAGAATTGAAAATGGCTGCCAGATCGGGTTATTTTATAGGGTGGGGTTGTGTCCATGTGCTTAAACATCCCAATTGGCTGTGCTGTCCCACCTGATGGATGTGTCATGAGTCAAAATTCGGTGCAATGCAAAAGAATATGGCACCATTGGACATCACCATATGTTCGCATGTTTGGCGAATTGCAAACGTGCAAAGTTCACCACAACTATTGTCCAACCTAGTCTAGATCACTGAACATTCTGAGTGCACAGCGTATCAGAAATTTGCATTTACCATTAATCCTTAATACATTTCTATTATCTAAGTATATCCCATTATGAGCAGATATAGTTTGTGTCTGCTGCGTCACTGGCAGAATCCAGACAGCTTTGAGTAATAACTTCTAACCTCTGCCAATGAATATGTAGGTCATTAATCAACTTCACGTGATTTTTTTTGCTGATACCTTGCTGTAATTTTTAGAATCACTAATGCTTTTAAAAGTGTAATTCTAAAATCATAGGAGTAGAAGGAACTGTGATATGCATAATTTCCTAATGAGTAACCATTATGTAAATTCACTAAGCTTTCATAAAGTTATTTAATTTATCTTACAGTTTGAAATAATTGTATGAGTTTGACAAATCAGTTAATTCCTTTAATCTAAGCTCTATGGGTTTGACTACCAAAATCCCCAGCAAACAATTAGTTTTGAATCGTTTGTGAGATTTTGGTATTTGACAACCACGATCACATAAATTGGTTGTAAGATTTTATTTAAATTTAAATTCAACCCGATCCAAATTCAAAATTCACTTGAAAGTAAAAATTAAGGTAAGACTTTTTGTCATTGTAATTAAATACAACAACATTTGTTTAGTAGCTCAGAGTATCTATCAGCAGTATAAAATCAAAGCCACAATAACATATACGGAACCAATAAAACACTGTCATTGCGCATAGCGTGCAATAAATATAACAAAATATCTCATCCATTATTTCCACATAACCAATGTCCCATTTTATAAGCAAGTCCAGTCCCAATGAAAATAAGCCACATTGCGCATACATTCAACCCCATATTAAAAATCTGTGTATATGTGTAAAAAGGTAGATAAAAATGAGGTGACTGTTGCCATAGCTCCAATACCAATCGAACAAACAAGCAGTGAGCAGGGCGGGTTGGATCTTTAATATTATTGCGTGCCCTCTTAAACAGACGGCTAGCATAAACAATATACAGATGAGGAAGTTCAACCCCCAAAAGTCTCTGTGCAGTCTTAAAGGGTTTGTCTCACTTCAGCAAATGACTTTTATTGTTTAAATTAAGTTAATACAAGACACTTACTAATGTATTATGATTATTGATATTGCTTCCTTTTCTGGATAGATTTTTTTTTAATCACATTATACACTTCTCGTTTCCATGGTTACGACCACCCTTCAATCAAGCATTGGTGGCCGCACTTGCACTCTATAGGAAAAAGCGCTTTTTCACAGAGTGCAAGCACAACCACCAATGCTGGATTGCAGGGTGGCCGTAACCATGGAAACGAGAAGTGAATAATGTAATGGAAAAATTTGTCTAACCAGCAAAGGAAACATTATGGAAAATAACAGTGTAAGGCCGATTCATTGGCCTGTATTTGTGGGAGGGGCTTGGCCACCTACTTCAACGGCCGGCGCCCTCCCACAAACGTACGTAGTGCAGAGTCCTTGGAAGCGTGCGCTCGTACCTGGCAGTTCTGTTGGTGGATCGGGTAAGTGCAGGCAGGAGTGCGGTGGTCGGCCCTTTGGTACGTAGGGGCCGCCATACGCCGCGTCTGGTTCACCCCTCCTGCCCGTTTCTACATGCGGCACCTCGTCAGCCTCTGGGGGGGGGGGGTGGAGCCACGCTTACGGCACCCCCCTCCTCCACCGCCCAGGCTCGTGCTCGGCACCGCTCTCCGGCGGGGGGCGGAGCCAGTGGTCACATGAGGGCCAAACTCCCCGCCCGCTTCCGCCCCCCTCTTCTCGGCCGGTACACAGCCTGCGCTGCCTCGCTCCCTCACCTGGTGGGCAGCGCAGTCAGCTGTGGATCGGCGACACATACACTTCCCAATTGCCAGGGGGCGCATTTTTCTCCCCACGCGGTGGAGATGCCCAGCCGGCGGGGGGCGGCCCCTCGTGGAGTAGGGGGGCACCCCCGCACTGGGCACCCCATCAGGGAGTGGTGCGCCCCCCACGTGGCACGTCTCACACAGAAGGGGGGAGGCGCGCCTGATTAGGCCTCCCCCCTATGCCAGGGGGCAGCTCCGTTTCCCCACGCGGTGGAGGTGCCCAGCCGGCGGGAGGCGGCCCCCCATGGAGTAAGGGGGGCACCCCCGCACTGGGCGCCCCATCAGGGACCGGTGAGGCCCCCCACGCGGCACGCTTAGCCTCGGCAAGATGGGGCCCTCGTCGTCAGGGGCCCCCCTGGGCTGACCTCATGCCTGAGGGCTGCGCTGCTCCCCACGCGGCAGAAGTGCTCAGCCGGCGGACGGCGCCACCCAGGGACAGAGAGGGCCCCGCACTGAGCACCCTGTCAGGGACATGCGTCAGCTCTCCACGTGGCACTCGTCTCATGTTTGCAGGGATTGTCAGCCGTTGCCAATATCCATCCCCACGTGGTTCATGGTACCAGGGAACTCCGCGTTCCCCACGCGGTTACCATGGAGCACGGCGGTGCAGGCAACGGCTCGCTCCCCGCCCACATTAAAGTCTGGCACGGGCCGCCGTGCCGCCTAGATAGGTAGGGTTTTTTTCCATCATCAACGCAATGCAAAAAAAAAAAAAAAACACACTCTCCCACCAGTCACCATACCTCCCCTCACGTACACGTCCTGGTATTGAGCCTCACGCATTGACTGGTTCTTTTGCATTTGTTCCGTTGTTGTTTTCCAGGTTCTGTACAGTGGTTAGTCTGAGAGAAGTTGGTAGGATCTCAATTGATTTTTCCTTGGCTACCAAGGTAGTGAGGTACACGTCGGGGGATGGGAAGTGGTTGGCCTCAGGTTGGGGTCTCATGTGTTTTTTTTGTCAACGCACAGGTCATTTTTCATTTCATTTCACTTCCGTGAAGTCAGTGTATAGGGATTCTCAGTTGGTAAGTACGTCGGGTCTCCTTGCATGGACTCCCGGGTGGCGGTTCCTGGCCATTCCTTCACGGCTCTTCTGGTTCAGTGTGCATACTTCACGGCAATTGTTCACTTTTCTGTACGTGGTTAGACAGCTGCACGGGTGCCAGCGACCATCAGGCTAGTCGGTCATGTTACGTTACTCTTTCCACAGCCGCTATGTCACGTGCTTCGGACATTGTCGACGCGTCGGTGGACGAGGTCGTAGCACAGACATCCGAGAGGGGCAGCACACCGTCCCTACGTGCTTGAACAATTCATAGGCTGATGGCGGAGTTGACAAAGCGGGGCGTTCCTTTCCCGGCAACCGCTAGGAAAGCTGAACTATATCGGCTGTGGAGAGACTCCCTGGCACCCAGCGCCAATGATCCCCCTGCAACTACGATGCAAACATCGCTGACTCAGATACACGTCATGCTAAACAGTCTGACGTCGGCCGTCACATCCATGCAGGCGAGGTTGGAGTCCATCGAGGCTCGCAGCACAGTCGCACCAGTTGCCTCCCTCGAGGTTCCGGTCGCCTCCACCTCCGCCATAGCAGACATTCGTTCTGCCCAGTCCGTCCCTAACGTGACTCCCTCCCACTATGTCCCGCTCAACATCAGGAAGGACATCCTGGAGGGTAGGGATGTCAATCTTGCGTCTCTACTCATAGCATCTAGGGACCTCTCTGATAACAGGGTTATAGCTTGTGGAGAAGTGTCGGTGGTACTAAGGAGCCGCGACCACCGGCTCAACCGCAAATTGTCCATCCCGGAATTCGTTATGGCATTTAGTCTTTTCAGGGATGTCATTTGCACTGCCAGGCCGGACAGGAGGGAGGAACTAGACCATTATCTCTTCAGGGTCACAGAGTTGGGTCATAGGTATGGAGGAACCGCGTTCTACGACTACCACTGCTCATTTGCAGCTAAGGCGGCAGCGGCTCTCTCCCAGTTTCAGCAGATCACCGACTGGTCCAACCTGGACACTGAGCTTTTCTGCAGACACTTTGCAGGTCTGAAGGCTCCCTCCTGTTCCGCCTGTCAATCTATCTTCCACTCGGTTGAGTGGTGCGACAAGTCCGCCGTCAGCACGGCATCCTACCCCTCCAGCTCGGCAGCTGGTCCTCTTGAGGTCTTCAGGCCCCCCAGCTCAGTAGACAAGCTGGGCCGGCCCATCATTCAGCTTGGAAGGGCACAGATATGCAACAACTTTAATTACGCCTCTTGTAACTTTGGGCAGTGCCGGTTGTTGCATATCTGTACCAATTGTTTCAGGGCCCACCCCCGAGTGGCATGCTCATTAAAATCCGTAAAAAGCTACATGAGTGTGGTCAATATCAGCCGTTTACAAGAATTCTTGCAAGGCCACCACAACCCTGGGTTTGTTCAGTTCCTGGTGACAGGATTTCAGGAGGGTTTCCACACGGGACTGATCACGACTCCAGAGTCCACACACGAGTGCAAAAACCTTCAGTCAGCCGAAAGAAATCCCGCCTCGGTAGACGCACTGATAGAAGCCGAGTTGAGCAAGGGGTTCTTAATCGGTCCCTTTGGTGTGCCCCCTTTTCAACGCTGGAGAGTCAGTCCCGTGGGGGTAGTCACAGGCAAGTTCAGCGGGAAGGAGAGACTCATCATCGACTTGTCGGCCCCACACGGCTCCCAGGTCCCCAGCCTCAACTCCCTCATTCCTTCGGAGGAAGTGGGCATGAGATATGCCTCGATAGACCAGGCTATCGCTATCATCATGAAAACGGGCCCAGGGTCCTGGCTGTCCAAAGCAGACATATCGGATGCCTTCAAGCTGCTTCCCATCATGCCAGCCCTCTGGCAGTGGCACGGCATCAAGTGGAAAGGCCTGTACTATTTCTCCACTAAGCTCACCTTCGGTTCCAAGAGTAGCCCCTGGCTCTTCGATCAGTTGGCTCAGGCACTCCACTGGATCCTGGAACACGTAGTCCTCTGTGAATTTGTCATCCACTACCTGGATGACTTCCTGCTGATTGAGAGGCCAGGGGCACTCCCCCTAGGGCTGGGCAAGTTACTCAGGTGCTTTTCCCAATTAGATGTCCCGGTGTCCCCCAAGAAAGTAGAAGGCCCGGCCACAGTCATCACCTTTCTTGGCATCGAATTAGATTCCCAGCGCATGCTAGCTAGATTGCCGGCGGACAAGTTAACAAGGATTAGAGGAGTCATTCACAGGTTCGCAGTCACGACCGTGGTCACTAAGGCGGACCTTCAGTCTCTTCTGGGCATGTTGAACTTCGCCATGCGCATCATCCCACAGGGCAGAGCTTTCATATCCCGCCTACTCGCGCTCTTGAGTTCCGCCCCAGAACAGGACAGCCCGGTGTGCTTGGACAGTCAAGCCCTAGCGGACCTCCACATGTGGGATCATTTCCTGAGCCAGTGGAACGGGGTCTCCTTATTTGTACCCGAGCTGTCGTGTCAGTCGCCTACAGTCTTTTCAGATGCAGCTGCGGGCTCAGGGTTTGCCGCCATTTTCGGCACCCACTGGGTGGCAGACGCATGGCCTGCCGAGGTGGGACAAATCCCAGGCTTCCTCCAGACCTCGGCGCTGTTCGAGCTGTACCCCATTGTGGTAGCCGCCCACATTTGGGGCAAGTTTTGGGCACGTCAGTCTGTTCTGTTCGTGACTGACAACACAGCCGTAGTGGACATTCTCAATAGTGGAGTGTCGAAATCTAGTCAAGTCATGTGTTTTCTCAGACGGTTAGTGCAGCTCTCCCTGCAACACCACTTTCATATTTTTAGTGCGCATGTGCCAGGTGCGCAGAATGGGGCTGCTGACGCCTTGTCGAGGGCTAACTTCTCCCGTTTCTTCCAGATAATGCCAGAGGCAGATGCGACAGGCGCCACCATCCCTCCTCTCGAGTCCTTAAGGCTAGTGTAGCCGACCACCTTGGGACGGCCCACGCTCTAATACGCCATTCCCTCTCGCCTAACACGACCAGGGCGTACAACACCGGGTGGAAGACGTTCTGCAAGTTTCGAGGAGAATGTCCTCAGGAGGACTCCAGTTTTCCAGAGTACATCCTGGCGTTCATCGGGTATTGCCACTCTGTACGCAAGCTCTCCCATGCTACAGTAAGGTCATACCTGGCGGGAGTGCAACACTTTCTCTCTCTTGGCCACCCCGAGCTAGCATCAGTGTTCACCTTACACACTGTCAAAGCCGCCCTCAAGGGTTTGAGCAAGTGCGGGCCTCAAAGCCAAGTACGCAGGCAGCCGGTCACCGGCCCTCTTTTCCGCAAACTGTCTGATGCCTTGGACGGTAATCCTTTCGGGGTTTTGGCCAGCCTGGTACTTAAATCCGCCATCTACTTGGCCTTCTACAGCTTCCTGAGACCTGGGGAGTTTACCTGTTCACCAGGCAGCGACAATTTCCTCACGGTCAGCCAACTGGTCCAGAACTCCGACGGGTTCACATTGCTGCTCAAAACATCTAAGACCTCCCAGTTGGGACCCCCTGTCCAGATATTCTACTTTCCCACAGCACATCAATGGTGTCCCGTCACGGTGCTTCGTCGGTTGCGGTCCGCCTTGTCCGGGGCCGGACCGAACAGTCCTCTGTTACCCTTCGGGGTGGTGCCGCTCACCACCCAGCAGTTCATATCCCACGTTAGGTCACTAGTGGCCAGCACGGGCGGCGACCCTGCCACCATTTCGGGCCATTCGTTCCGCATAGGCGCGGCATCCGCGGCCTCCAAGAACCGAGTGCCTGCGCATGTCATTCAGAAACTGGGGCGTTGGCACTCGTCTTGTTTCAACCGTTACATACCACACCCTGAAACCGAAATGTCGGCAGCCTTTCAAACTTTAGCTTTGTAACGTCTTTGCAATAAAACACTTCTGCCTACCAGTATGTCTTTTGCCCTCTTTCAGGCGTCCCTCCACGACACGGTCACGGCACAACTCTGACCGCTTAGGGGTAGGGTAGCTCAGGTAGGACAGACACGTACTTGGTTGCCACGACCACAAGTGTAAGGCCGATTCATTGGCCTGTATTTGTGGGAGGGGCTTGGCCACCTACTTCAACGGCCGGCGCCCTCCCACAAACGTACGTAGTGCAGAGTCCTCCCTCCCACCCACCCTTTTCTCCTGTTACTCTCAAAGGGGATGCCCTCTTTCAGGCGTCCCTCCACGACACGATCACGGCACAACTCTGACCGCTTAGGGGTAGGGTAGCTCAGGTAGGACAGACACGTACTTGGTTGCCACGACCACAAATATATTAGTAAATGCCTTGTTTTCACCCTCTCTACATAACAAATGCCACTTGCTGAAGTGAGACAACCCCTTTAATTATCCTAGCCATATCCTATTCTCCACAGTGAAACCACCCTGCCAAACTGTAATACAATAGCAGAGTAAACTCTGTATTGTTATGCTATACAAATTCACTAAAAGCTGAGAAGGAAGTCTAGCTTTCTTTAACTTCCGTAAAAAAGATAAGATTTTGCTTGGCATTGTTCATCAAGTAGGACTTACTAATTAGACATAAAAAAAATTGATTGCCACGTTTTGCCAAATTTTTCATACAAATTTGATTCGATCCAAAATAAGCTATTTCCTGGCTTCATAATTCCTGTATATGGGTGTACAACACTGTGCATTGCAGAAACATGCATAGTTAGTCCACTGTGGTAGTTAAACAGTTACTGGGAGTCAGTATTACAGGCAGTTAAATCTTAAAACTCATTCTTGGAATCATTTTACATGTCTTAGACTCTTAGAATCAATTTCACATTTCACTTATTTGGTCAGTTACGGGTCCAAAACTGACCAAATAACTCAGGTCAATGTTAGCGTCAGGTATAAAGAACTATGTAGTGGCCTAAGATTCTACTATAAAGTGAAAAAGTTGACTCCTTTTACACCGTCAGCTGATTCCACATAGATTTCTACAGAACCTGTTCTGTTACACGTACATAAAAATAGAGCCCCCCCACGACAGAGTGGAGAGGGTGTCAGCAGTAAGTTTGTGTTGACATACCTAACATAGTAACATAGTAACATAGTACATAAGGCCAAAAAAAGACATTTGTCCATCCAGTTCGACCTGTCATCCTGCAAGTTGATCCAGAGGAAGGCAAAAAACCCCTGTGAGGTAGAAGCCAATTTTCCTCACTTTAGGGGAATAAAAATTCCTTCCCGACTCCAATCAGGCAATCAGAATAATCCCTGGATCAACGATATCTCTCTAGTAGCTATAGCCTGTAATATTATTACGCTCCAGAAATACATCCAGGCCCCTCTTGAATTCCTTTATTGTACACACCATCACCACCTCCTCAGGCAGAGAGTTCCATAGTCTCACTGCTCTTACCGTAAAGAATCCTCTTCTATGTTTGTGTACAAACCTTCTTTCCTCCAGACGCATAGGATGTCCCCTCGTCACAGTCACCGTCCTGGGAATAAATAGATGACGGGATAGAGCTCTGTACTGACCCCTGATATATTTATACATATTAATTAGATCTCCTCTCAGTCGTCTTTTTTCTAAAGTGAATAACCCTAATTTCGATAATCTTTCAGGGTACTGTAGTTGCCCCATTCCAGTTATTACCTTAGTTGCCCTCCTCTGGACCCTCTCCAGCTCTGCTATGTCTGCTTTGTTCACTGGAGCCCAGAACTGTACACAGTACTCCATGTGTGGTCTGACTAATGATTTGTAAAGTGGTAGGACTATGTTCTCATCACGGGCATCTATGCCCCTTTTGATGCAACCCATTATCTTATTTGCCTTGGCAGCAGCTGCCTGACACTGTTTTTTGCAGCTTAGTTTGCTGTTTATTAAAATTCCTAGATCTTTTTCCATGTCTGTGTTACCGAGTGTTTTACCATTTAATAAGTACGGGTGACTTGCATTATTCCTTCCCATGTGCATAACTTTACATTTGTCAGTGTTAAACCTCATCTGCCACTTATCTGCCCAAGCCTCCAATCTATCCAGATCACTCTGTAGTAGTATATTATCCTCTTCAGTGTTAATTACTTTACACAGTTTAGTGTCATCTGCAAAAATTGATATTTTACTATGCAAGCCTTCTACAAGATCATTAATAAATATATTGAAGAGAATAGGGCCCAATACTGACCCCTGAGGTACTCCACTAGTGACAGTGACCCAATCTGAGTATTTACCATTAATAACCACCCTCTGTTTTCTATCACTGAGCCAGTTACTTACCCACTTACAGACGTTTTCTCCCAGTCCGAGCATTCTCATTTTATATACTAACCTTTTATGTGGTACAGTGTCAAATGCTTTGGAGAAGTCAAGATACACGACATCCATTGATTCGCCGCTGTCAAGTCTAGAACTTACCTCCTCATAGAAACTGATTAAATTTGTTTGACATGATCGATCCCTCACGAAGCCATGCTGATATGGCGTTATTTGCTTATTTCCGTTAAGATGCTCTAACATAGCATCTCTCAGAAAACCTTCAAACAGTTTACCCACAACAGATGTTAAACTTACCGGCCTATAGTTTCCAGGCTCTGTTTTTGGACCCTTTTTGAATATTGGCACCACATTTGCCATGCGCCAATCCTGTGGGACATTCCCTGTCAATATAGAATCTGCAAATATCAGAAATAAGGGTCTGGCTATGACATTACTTAATTCCCTTAGGATACGAGGGTGTATGCCATCCGGTCCTGGCGATTTGTCTATTTTAATCTTTTTAAGTCGCTGATGTACTTCATCCTGGGTCAGACAGGACACTTTTAATGGGGAATTTATTTCAACATTCAGCATGTCATCTGACAGTTTATTTTCCTCAGTGAATACATTGGAGAAAAAAATATTTAACAGCTTTGCTTTCTCCTCGTCGCTCTCTGCGACTCCCCCCTCATTACTCTTTAACGGGCCGACACCTTCAGATTTATACTTTTTAACATTTATATAATTGAAGAACATTTTAGGGTTAGTTTTACTCTCTTTGGCAATTAATCTCTCAGTCTCTAGTTTGGCCGCTTTTATTTGTTTTTTACATGTTCTATTTTTTTCCTTATAGTTTTTCAATGCTTCCGTGCTACCTTCCTGTTTTAGTGTTTTATATGCTTTCTTTTTGTCATTTATTGCTTTCTTTACAGTTCTGTTTATCCACATTGGTTTCTTTTTGTTCCTTAACCTTTTATTCCCATACGGTATGTACCTCTCACAATGAGATTTTAGGATGCTTTTAAAGATATCCCATTTTGTGGCTGTATTTTTATTTGTGAGGACTTTATCCCAGTTAGTTAGGCCTATGGCCTCTCTTAGTTGGCTAAATTTTGCTTTTTTGAAGTTTGGTATTTTTATTCCTCCCTGTACAAACGCTCTCTTGAATGATAATTGGAAGGTTATTACTTTGTGGTCACTATTTCCCAGGTGTCCCCCGACCTGCACGTCTGTTGTTCTGTCAGGCCTATTGGTTAATACTAAGTCCAGTATGGCCATCCCTCTAGTCGGGTCCTGAACCAGTTGGGAGAGGTAATTACCTCTTATACCTGTTTTTTTTTCCCTTCTTCTGATCCGTCACAAGAACACCCCCCAAAAATCAGATCCTGTCTTTTGAGCCTCCGCCCTCACACTGTCAGCAATTGGTCACTAATCCTTCAGTATTGGTAAGGCCCAAAAAAACAGGAGTGGATCCGAAACAGAGATGACACGTCATAGGAATATTTGTATGTCTTCTGTGTTTTGTACCCACTCCTGCTTTTGGCTTCCAAATAATAAGCATATCCTGATGCAAATTAAGGACCATGTGATAGAGGCCTTACAGATGCTCCAAAGACAGGATCTGTTGTGTTTTCAATTTTCCCATCCTTCTGGCAGCTCAAATGAAGGGTACAATAAAAGATGATGTCAACAAAGCCAAACAGGGACACTAGTGGCAGCGTCACAAAATGGGGAGGATGGCAACCGCATGAGGAGTAACCATAGTGGCTCAGTCACAGAGTGGTGAGGTGGCCACCACATGAGGAGTGAGCACAGTGGCTCAGTCACAGTGTAGGGAGGGTGGCAACCGCTTGAGAAGTCAACATAGTGGCCCATATATTAGAGAATGGAGTATCGCACACTATTTTACTCTTCCCGATGCCTGCAAAGACCCGATGGTCATCCAACAATAGTATAAATATGCGGCACACAGAATATTCTTTTCAATTTAAAGGTAATTTTATTTAGTGATTTTCACAATAAGAGATTTATGATCCAGTTTATAGGAAATGAAATGCTGTGTAACCGCTATCCATATATGAGCCGGACGTTTCGGTCCATAGGGCCCTTCTTCAGTGGCTTGGAGTTTCTATAGGAAAATAATAGCACATCTATAATGAGGTATCTGAACCCTTTGTGATAAATGAAATATTCAATAAGCATATATATAAACAATTGATTATATACATAGTGAGGATAAAGGCCAATATATAGAGGATAAGTGATGGGAAAAGAGAGTATGAGAGAAATCCTGCGTGGGGTTGTAAGGAAAATATAGACCAAAATGTCATTAGAAATGGTAGCTGATAAATGGTATATGGCAGTATGGTGGTTGTATGAAGTTCAGCTATATATAGAATGCAAGGTAGTATAGGTAGGCAACATAAATGAGAATACAGAGATGCGGGTAATATAGTGAAGGTAGAGGGATGTAAAGAGCTGCATATATGTAGACAAAAGTAAGTACAATACCTGTGGTGAAAGATAAAAGGATATCTGGATCACATGTTCTGCCAGATTTGGCATTTATTTAAAGTGTATTGGCTTCTCTGAGTGCCGGTCACATGATTATGTCGTCACGTGATGTGGGCGGGCTGGTGATGCGTTCCTCAACCTAATGTGCTAGATTCTGACCTATATGTGTGGTGAATGGGCTCTATTGAATGCAGTTACATGATAATGTTGCCATGTGATATAGGTGATGTAGAGGATGTGTTCCACAGTGTCATGTGATATGTTCCATATATCAAATGACAAATATATGGTCTATAATGAGAAGTTATGGTATATGTAGTGTGAGACGGGACCACTCAAACAGTCTCTTTTCAGGGTTTATTAGGCACACAGCACAGTACAGGCTTGCTTTCTTCAAATAACAGAACAGTCCAAATGAAATAACAACACACAGTGATACAGGCTTCTCACCAGCTGCAGTTTTCTCCCAGCAAATCCTCACTGCCAAGAGGTTTGGGTTCAGTAGTCTTCCTCTCAGACCACCATCCACACACTGCTCTCTGGCAGAGTGTCCTTTTTAAAATCACCATCACACCTGTGTGTGTGACGGTAACACCCGAGATGGAGTATGGGAGTGACCTTCCCACCCAAGCTCTTCAGTCACTCCTAAATCCCGGACCCAAATTCCAGCTACCACCAACTCAGTGATCTACCATCACTGGTCACTACTTACCTCCGGGATTTACATCACTGAGTGTAGCAGCCTCAGTGACACATACCTACCATCTATGATGTCACCCACTGCATGATTACATATCCCCCCCCTCTGCCTAAAGCCGGGGGGCTTGGCACCTTCCATAACCAAACAATGGACTCTTGACAGGGCATCTGCATTGATGTGCAATTTGCCTGGCCTGTGTTCCACCACATAGTCAAAATCCTGTAATGCCAGGAACCACCTTGTTACCCTAGCATTATTTCCCTTGTTTTGACTCATCCACTTCAGTGGGGCATGGTCTGAGACGAGTCTGAACTTTCTGCCTAGCAGGTAATACCTTAGGGACTCTAGGGCCCATTTTATTGCCAGACATTCCCGTTCCACAATCGAGTAATTCCTCTCACAGGGGTTCAGTTTCCTACTTAGATACATGACAGGATGCTCTTCTCTGTTAACCTCCTGGGACATAACAGCCCCTAGTCCCACCTCTGATGCATCTGTCTGTACTATAAATTCCTTGGAGAAATCTGGCGCTATTAGCACTGGTTGCCTACAAAGAACGGACTTTAGTTCTACAAACGCCTTTTCTGCCTCCGGGGACCACTGAACCATAACTGACTTTTTCCCTTTCGTGAGGTCAGACAAAGGAGCAGCAATACTGGCAAAGTTGGGGACAAATCGCCGGTAATACCCGACTATCCCTAAGAAGGCCTGCACTTGTTTTTTTGTAAGAGGCCGGGGCCAACTCTGTATGGCTTCTACCTTGTTGGCCTGGGGTTTAATCATGCCTCTTCCCACAACATAACCCAAGTATTTGGCCTGCTCCATACCTATTGCACACTTCTCTGGGTTGGCTGTAAACCCTGCTTCTCTGAGTGAGTCTAGAACGGCCTGGACTTTACTTAAATGGCTTTTCCAATCCAGGCTGTAGATAACAATGTCATCTAAGTAGGCTGCTGCATATTCCCTGTGGGGAAGCAAAATGTCATCCATTGCCCTTTGAAATGTAGCAGGGGCCCCTTTCAACCCAAATGGCATCCTCACATAGTGGAAACATCCCTCTGACGTAGAAAAGGCTGTTTTCTCTCGGGCCTCTTTTGCTAATGGTATTTGCCAATACCCTTTGGTGAGGTCTAACGTGGTTATATACCTGGCGGGACCCAACCTTTCAACTAGTTCATCCACCCTAGGCATAGGGTAAGCATCCATCTTGGAAACTTCATTAAGTTTCCGAAAGTCATTACAAAAGCGCCAGCTTCCATTTGGTTTTGGGACCAACACAATTGGGCTAGACCATTCACTTTTGGACCTTTCAATTACCCCTAATTGTAACATTCTCTGAACCTCCTCTGAGACTGCTTGTCTACGGGCTTCTGGGATGCGATACGGTTTTACTTTAACCCTTATGTGGGGTTCAGTGATGACATCATGTTCCACCACATTAATGCAACCTGGTAAGCTAGAGAATATGTCCGTATTACGTTGCAACAACTCTTTAGTTTCCTGTCTTTGGGGACGTGATAAGGAACTAGCAATTGTCACCTTTCCAAACTCAGGACCGGAAACAGTGGGAGATAAGAGCGTAGCTGACAAGGACTCCCGTTCTCTCCAAGGTTTCATTAAGTTTACATGATAGACCTGCACTGGTTTCCTTTTCCCTGGCTGATGGACTCTATAATTTACTTCCCCAACTTTTTCTATCACCTCAAAAGGTCCCTGCTATCTAGCCAATAACTTGCTCTCAACCATAGGTACGAGAATTAATACCCGATCCCCTGGCTTGAACTCTCTAATTCTGGCAGAACGGTTGTACACACTTCTCTGAGCTTCTTGGGCCCTTTGGAGATGTTCCTTGGAGATTTGTGGTACAAATGCAAGAGAGAATTGCCAAGGTGATGCCCATAGTGGGCATCACCTTGGCAATTCTCTCTTGCATTTGTACCACATGATCAATGACACTCCTGTATGGAGTAACTTCAGTCTCCCATGTCTCCTTAGCTACATCAAGCAAACCCCAAGGGTGTCTACCATAAAGCAACTCAAAAGGTGAGAACCCTGTAGAAGCTTGAGGAACTTCCCGGATTGAAAACAACAGATATGGCAACAAACAATCCCAATCCTTGCCATCTTTCTCAATGGCCTTTTTCAACATGGCTTTCAAGGTTTTATTGAACCTTTCTACGAGGCCATCAGTTTGGGGATGGTACACTGAAGTTTTTAACTGTTTAATTTTCAGTAGTTTACACAGCTCGAGCATGACCCTGGACATAAATGGGGTCCCTTGGTCAGTCAAGATTTCTTTGGGGAGTCCCACTCTCGTGCATATATGAAACAACTCCCGAGCAATAGTTTTAGCGGAGGAGTTTCGTAACGGCACGGCCTCTGGATACCGGGTAGCATAATCCAGCACTACTAGAATATACTGGTGTCCCCTAGCTGATTTATCTAACGGTCCCACTAAGTCCATGGCGATCCTTTCAAATGGTATCTCAATAATAGGAAGTGGCACCAACGGACTTTTAAAATGAGACCGCGGGGCCTTTAATTGGCATGTAGGGCAGGATTTGCAGTATTCGTCTATTTCTTTATAACACCCCGGCCAATAGAACCTCTGAAATATTCGTTCGCGGGTTTTATCTGTACCTAGGTGACCCCCTAACACATGAGTATGAGCCATTTCTAGGACCATTTTTCTATAGGGCCCGGGAACCACTAACTGTTCTATCACCTCATCGTGAGCTTTGGTAACCCGATATAAGAGGTCATTGTGCATTTCAAAATACGGATACCTGTGGTCAGCACCCGGCTCTTGGGGAACACCATTTAGAACAGTCACATTTGCTAAAGCCCCTTTTAGAGTGGGGTCTTGCGCCTGGGCCGTCCCAAAATTCCCTTGCGGGATATCCAGAACGGGTACGGTCTGCTCGGATTCTACGGTCTCACTCTCGTCTCCCACCAAGACAGATAGCGGAAATCCCTCAACTACCTCAGCTGGTTCACTAGGCATAGCCTGGTTTGTGATTTCCTCAACATGAGACACATCATAAGCAGGTGCAAATTTTACTTGTTTGGGTGACATTTTACCCCACAGTTCCCAAAACAACGGAAGATCCCGCCCTATTATCATGGCATGCAATAAGTTCTTCACCATGCCCACCGTATGCAATACAGCCCCACATTCAGTGGCTATGGTGACCTGAGCAACTGGATAGTTCTTAACATCCCCATGCACACACATCACCCCCATGCCCTGTCCAGGTGCCGGCAATACGGGAACAAGATTTTCTCTAACAAGTGTAACCAGGCTTCCTGAGTCTAGTAGTGCAGTCACAGGGCTAGCATTGACAGTCACCTGGCACATATGAGGCCCGGTTGCCTGGTACTGGATGGCACTGCAGGCGGGATGGGCAAACAGGGAGCACCGTCGTGCCATGTCACAATCCATACGTTCATTTGTCATGGGACAGTGAGCTGCAATGTGCCCCAGGTTATGACACCTCCAACAAACAAGACGGCGGGGTGGAGGTCTAGAACCAGTTTTTGGTGATTCTTTTTTCGTTTCCACGGGCACTTGTCCCCGCTCTCCCCTGGGTTTAAACCCCCTCCTACTGGGTTCCGCATAAACCTTGGGGTTGCCGGGAATTATTTTTATTTTCTCAGCTCCTGCAAGGAGGTTCTCCGCTGCAGTGTACCTCTCAACCAGGTTTATCAGCTGGTCAGCATTCTGGGGATCTCCCTGGGCAACCCAGCGTTGTACTGGCGCGGGAAGAGAGTGCAGGTAACGATCCATTACCACTTTTTCCACCATCTGCTCTGGGGACGATGACTCCGGTTGCAACCACTTCCGTACCAAGTGGAACAGATCAAACATCTGTGACCTCGGTGGTTTGTCCTGGCAAAAGATCCACTGTTGTACCCGCTGGGCCTGGAGTGCAGGACTGACTCCCATGCGAGCCAGTATTTCCGCTTTTAACTTGCGGTAGTCTCTCGAATCCTGTAAGGTCAGGTCATAGTATGCTTTCTGCGGCTCCCCAGTCAAATATGGAGCCAGCACCTCAGCCCACTGATCTACAGGCAGTTTCTCTCTGTCTGCAATACGTTCAAAGACAGTTAAATAAGCCTCCACGTCGTCCTCATTTGTCATTCTCTGTAAAGCAGACTGCACAGTTTTCTGCACACCACCTGAAGCTTGCCCAGCCATATGCACCACTTGTGGTGCTGTCACAGCGTCTCTGAGGGCCGCAATTTGCTCAGTCAATAGACGGTTAGTCTCGTGTTGCTGTGCATTAGCCTGCCGTTGAGCCTGTAAAGCCTCTGCATGGGCTCTTTGCTGCTGCTCCAGTGCCAGCCGCTGCTGCAGATTGCTCTGCACCATCTGCTTGAGGAGCTCCTCCATTTCAACAGATTCTTGTTGCAAACCTGCTGCTGCCTTAACCCACGACATTCACCACTGACAGGTTTTCATGTCGTTGCTCCTAGCAACCAATTGCCCGCATTCTCCACCATATGTGAGACGGGACCACTCAAACAGTCTCTTTTCAGGGTTTATTAGGCACACAGCACAGTACAGGCTTGCTTTCTTCAAATAACAGAACAGTCCAAATGAAATAACAACACACAGTGATACAGGCTTCTCACCAGCTGCAGTTTTCTCCCAGCAAATCCTCACTGCCAAGAGGTTTGGGTTCAGTAGTCTTCCTCTCAGACCACCATCCACACACTGCTCTCTGGCAGAGTTTCCTTTTTAAAATCACCATCACACCTGTGTGTGTGGCGGTAACACCCGAGATGGAGTATGGGAGTGACCTTCCCACCCAAGCTCTTCAGTCACTCCTAAATCCCGGACCCAAATTCCAGCTACCACCAACTCAGTGATCTACCATCACTGGTCACTACTTACCTCCGGGATTTACATCACTGAGTGTAGCAGCCTCAGTGACACATACCTACCATCTATGATGTCACCCACTGCATGCTTACAGTAGATAGAGCAAAGGGATACAGAATAAAGTTATGGAGAACAAAAAGAAAGAAATATAGAAGGGAGATGGAAAATATAGTAGTAAATGCATTAAAGAAAGCAAACAATAAAAGGCAAAAAAAATATTTGGAAAAATATATAAAAATTATACCAAAATTATTTTGTTAATGCTACTAAAGAGACAATACAATACAAGTTATGAGTAGGGATGAGCGAACTCGAACTGTATAGTTCGGGTTCGTACCGAATTTTGGGGTGTCCGTGACACGGACCCGAACCCGGACATTTTCGTAAAAGTCCGGGTTCGGGTTCGGTGTTCGTCGCTTTCTTGGCGCTTTTGTGACGCTTTCTTGGCGCTTTTTGAAAGGCTGCAAAGCAGCCAATCAACAAGCGTCATACTACTTGCCCCAAGAGGCCATCACAGCCATGCCTACTATTGGCATGGCTGTGATTGGCCAGAGCACCATGTGACCCAGCCTCTATTTAAGCTGGAGTCACATAGCGCCGCCCGTCACTCTGCTCTGATTAGCGTAGGGAGAGGTTGCGGCTGCGACAGTAGGGCGAGATTAGGCAGATTAACTCCTCCAAAGGACTTGATTAACTGATCGATCTGCAGCTGTGGATCATTGAGCTGCTGATCCTCAATTGCTCACTGTTTTTAGGCTGCACAGACCGTTTGTCAGTCTCATTTTTCTGGGGTGATCGGCGGCCATTTTGTGTCTTGTGGTGCGCCAGCACAAGCTGCGACCAAGTGCATTTAACCCTCAATGGTGTGGTTGTTTTTTGGCTAAAGCCTACATCAGGGTGAAGCTGTCACACCAAGTGCATTTAACCAGCAATAGTCTGTTCATTTTTTGGCCATATACAAAATCAGGGGCAAGCTGCGCCTGTCACCAAGTGCATTTAACCCTCAATGGTGTGGTTGTTTTTTGGCTAAAGCCTACATCAGGGTGAAGCTGTGACACCAAGTGCATTTAACCAGCAATAGTCTGTTCATTTTTTGGCCATATACAAAATCAGGGGCAAGCTGCGCCTGTCACCAAGTGCATTTAACCCTCAATGGTGTGGTTGTTTTTTGGCTAAAGCCTACATCAGGGTGAAGCTGTCACACCAAGTGCATTTAACCAGCAATAGTCTGTTCATTTTTTGGCCATATACAAAATCAGGGGCAAGCTGCGCCTGTCACCAAGTGCATTTAACCCTCAATGGTGTGGTTGTTTTTTGGCTAAAGCCTACATCAGGGTGAAGCTGTCACACCAAGTGCATTTAACCAGCAATAGTCTGTTTATTTTTTGGCCATATCCCAGTCTAATTCTGTCACTAAATCCATACCGGTCACCCAGCGCCTAAATACTAGGCCTCAAATTTATATCCAGCTAAATCTGTCCCTAGTGCTGTAGCTGGGCGAGTTATTTAGTGTCCGTTCAAGCACATTTCTTGTTCTGGGTTGAAATACAATTCCCAATTTAGCAATTTCATAATTTAGTGGTTCCTGCTATATCAGAGCTATTTGAAATCTATCCCAAAAAGGGTATATAATATTGAAGGTGCACATTGGGTCATTCAGAATAACTTCACACACACCCGCTACTGTGTATTTCCAAGTCTAATTCTGTCACTAAACCCATACCTGTCACCCAGCGCCTAAATACTAGGCCTCAAATTTAAATCCCTCTAAATCTCTCGTTACCGCTGTACTGTTGTTGCTGGGCAAGATATTTAGTGTCCGTCAAAGCACATTTTTTGTTCTGGGTTGAAGTACAATTCCCAATTTAGCAATTTCATAATTTAGTGGTTTCTGCTATATCAGAGCTATTTGAAATCTATCCCTAAAAGGGTATATAATATTGAAGGTGCACATTGGGTCATTCAGAATAACTTCACACACACGCTTCTGTGCATTTCCAAGTCTAATTCTGTCACTAAATCCATACCGGTGACCCAGCGCCTAAATACTAGGCCTCAAATTTAAATCCCTCTAAATCTCTCGTTACCCACCGCTGTACTGTTGTTGCTGGGCAAGATATTTAGTGTCCGTCAAAGCACATTTTTTGTTCTGGGTTGAAGTACAATTCCCAATTTAGCAATTTCATAATTTAGTGGTTTCTGCTATATCAGAGCTATTTGAAATCTATCCCTAAAAGGGTATATAATATTGAAGGTGCACATAGGGTCATTCAGAATAACTTCACACACACCCGCTACTGTGTATTTCCAAGTCTAATTCTGTCACTAAACCCATACCTGTCACCCAGCGCCTAAATACTAGGCCTCAAATTTAAATCCCTCTAAATCTCTCGTTACCGCTGTACTGTTGTTGCTGGGCAAGATATTTAGTGTCCGTCAAAGCACATTTTTTGTTCTGGGTTGAAGTACAATTCCCAATTTAGCAATTTCATAATTTAGTGGTTTCTGCTATATCAGAGCTATTTGAAATCTATCCCTAAAAGGGTATATAATATTGAAGGTGCACATTGGGTCATTCAGAATAACTTCACACACACGCTTCTGTGCATTTCCAAGTCTAATTCTGTCACTAAATCCATACCGGTGACCCAGCGCCTAAATACTAGGCCTCAAATTTAAATCCCTCTAAATCTCTCGTTACCCACCGCTGTACTGTTGTTGCTGGGCAAGATATTTAGTGTCCGTCAAAGCACATTTTTTGTTCTGGGTTGAAGTACAATTCCCAATTTAGCAATTTCATAATTTAGTGGTTTCTGCTATATCAGAGCTATTTGAAATCTATCCCTAAAAGGGTATATAATATTGAAGGTGCACATAGGGTCATTCAGAATAACTTCACACACACGCTTCTGTGCATTTCCAAGTCTAATTCTGTCACTAAATCCATACCGGTGACCCAGCGCCTAAATACTAGGCCTCAAATTTAAATCCCTCTAAATCTCTCGTTACCCACCGCTGTACTGTTGTTGCTGGGC
The DNA here is from genome assembly GCF_014858855.1 of Bufo gargarizans. NCBI lineage: Eukaryota > Metazoa > Chordata > Amphibia > Anura > Bufonidae > Bufo > Bufo gargarizans. Next base: position 405,744,474 of record NC_058082.1, on the reverse strand, counting down.
AAGATATTTAGTGTCCGTCAAAGCACATTTTTTGTTCTGGGTTGAAGTACAATTCCCAATTTAGCAATTTCATAATTTAGTGGTTTCTGCTATATCAGAGCTATTTGAAATCTATCCCTAAAAGGGTATATAATATTGAAGGTGCACATAGGGTCATTCAGAATAACTTCACACACACGCTTCTGTGCATTTCCAAGTCTAATTCTGTCACTAAATCCATACCGGTGACCCAGCGCCTAAATACTAGGCCTCAAATTTAAATCCCTCTAAATCTCTCGTTACCCACCGCTGTACTGTTGTTGCTGGGCAAGATATTTAGTGTCCGTCAAAGCACATTTTTTGTTCTGGGTTGAAGTACAATTCCCAATTTAGCAATTTCATAATTTAGTGGTTTCTGCTATATCAGAGCTATTTGAAATCTATCCCTAAAAGGGTATATAATATTGAAGGTGCACATAGGGTCATTCAGAATAACTTCACACACACGCTTCTGTGCATTTCCAAGTCTAATTCTGTCACTAAATCCATACCGGTGACCCAGCGCCTAAATACTAGGCCTCAAATTTAAATCCCTCTAAATCTCTCGTTACCCACCGCTGTACTGTTGTTGCTGGGCAAGATATTTAGTGTCCGTCAAAGCACATTTTTTGTTCTGGGTTGAAGTACAATTCCCAATTTAGCAATTTCATAATTTAGTGGTTTCTGCTATATCAGAGCTATTTGAAATCTATCCCTAAAAGGGTATATAATATTGAAGGTGCACATAGGGTCATTCAGAATAACTTCACACACACGCTTCTGTGCATTTCCAAGTCTAATTCTGTCACTAAATCCATACCGGTGACCCAGCGCCTAAATACTAGGCCTCAAATTTAAATCCCTCTAAATCTCTCGTTACCCACCGCTGTACTGTTGTTGCTGGGCAAGATATTTAGTGTCCGTCAAAGCACATTTTTTGTTCTGGGTTGAAGTACAATTCCCAATTTAGCAATTTCATAATTTAGTGGTTTCTGCTATATCAGAGCTATTTGAAATCTATCCCTAAAAGGGTATATAATATTGAAGGTGCACATAGGGTCATTCAGAATAACTTCACACACACGCTTCTGTGCATTTCCAAGTCTAATTCTGTCACTAAATCCATACCGGTGACCCAGCGCCTAAATACTAGGCCTCAAATTTATATCCCGCTAAATCTCTCGTTACCGCTGTACTGTTGTTGCTGGGCAAGATATTTAGTGTCCGTCAAAGCACATTTTTTGTTCTGGGTTGAAGTACAATTCCCAATTTAGCAATTTCATAATTTAGTGGTTCCTGCTATATCAGAGCTATTTGAAATCTATCCCAAAAAGGGTATATAATATTGAAGGTGCACATTGGGTCATTCAGAATAACTTCACACACACCCGCTACTGTGTATTTCCAAGTCTAATTCTGTCACTAAACCCATACCTGTCACCCAGCGCCTAAATACTAGGCCTCAAATTTAAATCCCTCTAAATCTCTCGTTACCGCTGTCCTGTTGTAGCTGGGAAAGTTATTTAGTGCCCGTCAAAGCACATTTTTTGTTCTGGGTTGAAGTACAATTCCCAATTTAGCAATTTCATAATTTAGTGGTTCCTGCTATATCAGAGCTATTTGAAATCTATCCCAAAAAGGGTATATAATATTCAAGGTGCACATTGGGTCATTCAGAATAACTTCACACACACGCTTCTGTGCATTTCCAAGTCTAATTCTGTCACTAAATCCATACCGGTCACCCAGCGCCTAAATACTAGGCCTCAAATTTATATCCCGCTGAATTTGAATACAATACATTGGGCCAAATAATATATTTGTTGTTGTGGTGAACCATAACAATGAGAAAAACATCTAGTAAGGGACGCGGACGTGGACATGGTCGTGGTGGTGTTAGTGGACCCTCTGGTGCTGGGAGAGGACGTGGCCGTTCTGCCACATCCACACGTCCTAGTGTACCAACTACCTCAGGTCCCAGTAGCCGCCAGAATTTACAGCGATATATGGTGGGGCCCAATGCCGTTCTAAGGATGGTAAGGCCTGAGCAGGTACAGGCATTAGTCAATTGGGTGGCCGACAGTGGATCCAGCACGTTCACATTATCTCCCACCCAGTCTTCTGCAGAAAGCGCACAGATGGCGCCTGAAAACCAACCCCATCAGTCTGTCACATCACCCCCATGCATACCAGGGAAACTGTCTCAGCCTCAAGTTATGCAGCAGTCTCTTATGCTGTTTGAAGACTCCGCTGGCAGGGTTTCCCAAGGGCATCCACCTAGCCCTTCCCCAGCGGTGAAAGACATAGAATGCACTGACGCACAACCACTTATGTTTCCTGATGATGAGGACATGGGAATACCACCTCAGCATGTCTCTGATGATGACGAAACACAGGTGCCAACTGCTGCGTCTTTCTGCAGTGTGCAGACTGAACAGGAGGTCAGGGATCAAGACTGGGTGGAAGACGATGCAGGGGACGATGAGGTCCTAGACCCCACATGGAATGAAGGTCGTGCCACTGACTTTCACAGTTCGGAGGAAGAGGCAGTGGTGAGACCGAGCCAACAGCGTAGCAAAAGAGGGAGCAGTGGGCAAAAGCAGAACACCCGCCGCCAAGAGACTCCGCCTGCTACTGACCGCCGCCATCTGGGACCGAGCACCCCAAAGGCAGCTTCAAGGAGTTCCCTGGCATGGCACTTCTTCAAACAATGTGCTGACGACAAGACCCGAGTGGTTTGCACGCTGTGCCATCAGAGCCTGAAGCGAGGCATTAACGTTCTGAACCTGAGCACAACCTGCATGACCAGGCACCTGCATGCAAAGCATGAACTGCAGTGGAGTAAACACCTTAAAACCAAGGAAGTCACTCAGGCTCCCCCTGCTACCTCTTCTGCTGCTGCCGCCTCGGCCTATTCTGCTGCTGCCGCCTCGGCCTCTTCCTCCGCCTCTGGAGGAACGTTGGCACCTGCCGCCCAGCAAACAGGGGATGTACCACCAACACCACCACCACCACCTCCGTCACCAAGCGTCTCAACCATGTCACACGCCAGCGTTCAGCTCTCCATCTCACAAACATTTGATAGAAAGCGTAAATTCCCACCTAGCCACCCTCGATCCCTGGCCCTGAATGCCAGCATTTCTAAACTACTGGCCTATGAAATGCTGTCATTTAGGCTGGTGGACACAGACAGCTTCAAACAGCTCATGTCGCTTGCTGTCCCACAGTATGTTGTTCCCAGCCGGCACTACTTCTCCAAGAGAGCCGTGCCTTCCCTGCACAACCAAGTATCCGATAAAATCAAGTGTGCACTGCGCAACGCCATCTGTAGCAAGGTCCACCTAACCACAGATACGTGGACCAGTAAGCACGGCCAGGGACGCTATATCTCCCTAACTGCACACTGGGTAAATGTAGTGGCAGCTGGGCCCCAGGCGGAGAGCTGTTTGGCGCACGTCCTGCCGCCGCCAAGGATCGCAGGGCAACATTCTTTGCCTCCTGTTGCCACCTCCTCCTTCTCGGCTTCCTCCTCCTCTTCTTCCACCTGCTCATCCAGTCAGCCACACACCTTCACCACCAACTTCAGCACAGCCCGGGGTAAACGTCAGCAGGCCATTCTGAAACTCATATGTTTGGGGGACAGGCCCCACACCGCACAGGAGTTGTGGCGGGGTATTGAACAACAGACCGACGAGTGGTTGCTGCCGGTGAGCCTCAAGCCCGGCCTGGTGGTGTGTGATAATGGGCGAAATCTCGTTGCAGCTCTGGGACTAGCCAATTTGACGCACATCCCTTGCTTGGCGCATGTGCTGAATTTGGTGGTGCAGAAGTTCATTCACAACTACCCCGACATGTCAGAGCTGCTGCATAAAGTGCGGGCCGTCTGTTCGCGCTTCCGGCGTTCACATCCTGCCGCTGCTCGCCTGTCTGCGCTACAGCGTAACTTCGGCCTTCCCGCTCACCGCCTCATATGCGACGTGCCCACCAGGTGGAACTCCACCTTGCACATGCTGGACAGACTGTGCGAGCAGCAGCAGGCCATAGTGGAGTTTCAGCTGCAGCACGCACGGGTCAGTCGCACTACAGAACAGCACCACTTCACCACCAATGACTGGGCCTCCATGCGAGACCTGTGTGCCCTGTTGCGCTGTTTCGAGTACTCCACCAACATGGCCAGTGGCGATGACACCGTTATCAGCGTTACAATACCACTTCTATGTCTCCTTGAGAAAACACTTAGGGCGATGATGGAACAGGAGGTGGCCCAGGAGGAGGAGGAGGAGGATGAGGAAGAGGGGTCATTTTTAGCACTTTCAGGCCAGTCTCTTCGAAGTGACTCAGAGGGAGGTTTTTTGCAACAGCAGAGGCCAGGTACAAATGTGGCCAGCCAGGGCCCACTACTGGAGGACGAGGAGGACGAGGATGAGGAGGAGGTGGAGGAGGATGAGGATGAAGCATGGTCACAGCGGGGTGGCACCCAACGCAGCTCGGGTCCATCACTGGTGCGTGGCTGGGGGGAAAGGCAGGACGATGACGATACGCCTCCCACAGAGGACAGCTTGTCCTTACCCCTGGGCAGCCTGGCACACATGAGCGACTACATGCTGCAGTGCCTGCGCAACGACAGCAGAGTTGCCCACATTTTAACCTGTGCGGACTACTGGGTTGCCACCCTGCTGGATCCACGCTACAAAGACAATGTGCCCACCTTACTTCCTGCACTGGAGCGTGATAGGAAGATGCGCGAGTACAAGCGCACGTTGGTAGACGCGCTACTGAGAGCATTCCCAAATGTCACAGGGGAACAAGTGGAAGCCCAAGGCCAAGGCAGAGGAGGAGCAAGAGGTCGCCAAGGCAGCTGTGTCACGGCCAGCTCCTCTGAGGGCAGGGTTAGCATGGCAGAGATGTGGAAAACTTTTGTCAACACGCCACAGCTAACTGCACCACCACCTGATACGCAACGTGTTAGCAGGAGGCAACATTTCACTAACATGGTGGAACAGTACGTGTGCACACCCCTCCACGTACTGACTGATGGTTCGGCCCCATTCAACTTCTGGGTCTCTAAATTGTCCACGTGGCCAGAGCTAGCCTTTTATGCCTTGGAGGTGCTGGCCTGCCCGGCAGCCAGCGTTTTGTCTGAACGTGTATTCAGCACGGCAGGGGGCGTCATTACAGACAAACGCAGCCGCCTGTCTACAGCCAATGTGGACAAGCTGACGTTCATAAAAATGAACCAGGCATGGATCCCACAGGACCTGTCCGTCCCTTGTCCAGATTAGACATTAACTACCTCCCCATAACCATATATTATTGGACTCCAGGGCACTTCCTCATTCAATCCTATTTTTATTTTCATTTTACCATTATATTGCGATGCTACCCAAAGTTGAATGAACCTCTCCTCTGCCTGTGTGCTAGGCCTAAATATATGCCAATGGACTGTTGCAGTGGTGGCTGACATGAAGCCTGATTCTCTGCTATGACATGCAGACTAATTCTCTGCTGACATGAAGCCAGATTGTCTGTTACGGGACCTCTCTCCTCTGCCTGGGTGCTGGGCCTAAATTTATGACAATGGACTGTTGCAGTGGTGGCTGACGTGAAGCCTGATTCTCTGCTATGACATGCAGACTGATTCTCTGCTGACATGAAGCCAGATCCTCTGTTACGGGACCTCTCTCCTCTGCCTGGGTGCTGGGCCTAAATTTATGACAATGGACTGTTGCAGTGGTGGCTGACGTGAAGCCTGATTCTCTGCTATGACATGCAGACTGATTCTCTGCTGACATGAAGCCAGATCCTCTTTTACGGGACCTCTCTCCTCTGCCTGGGTGCTGGGCCTAAATTTATGACAATGGACTGTTGCAGTGGTGGCTGACGTGAAGCCTGATTCTCTGCTATGACATGCAGACTGATTCTCTGCTGACATGAAGCCAGATCCTCTTTTACGGGACCTCTCTCCTCTGCCTGGGTGCTGGGCCTAAATTTATGACAATGGACTGTTGCAGTGGTGGCTGACGTGAAGCCTCATTCTCTGCTATGACATGCAGACTGATTCTCTGCTGACATGAAGCCAGATCCTCTGTTACGGGACCTCTCTCCTCTGCCTGGGTGCTGGGCCTGAATATATGCCAATGGACTGTTGCAGTGGTGGGTGACGTGAAGCCTCATTCTCTGCTATGACATGCAGACTAATTCTCTGCTGACATGAAGCCAGATTGTCTGTTACGGGACCTCTCTCCTCTGCCTGTGTGTGTGCTGGGCCTAAATATATGCCAATGGACTGTTGCAGTGGTGGCTGACGTGAAGCCTCATTCTCTGCTATGACATGCAGACTGATTCTCTGCTGACATGAAGCCAGATCCTCTGTTACGGGACCTCTCTCCTCTGCCTGGGTGCTGGGCCTAAATTTATGACAATGGACTGTTGCAGTGGTGGCTGACGTGAAGCCTGATTCTCTGCTATGACATGCAGACTGATTCTCTGCTGTCATGAAGCCAGATTGTCTGTTACGGGACCTTTCTCCTCTACCTGGGTTCTGGGCCTAAATTTATGAAAATTGACTCTTACAGTGGTGGGTGACGTGAAGCCTGATTCTCTGCTATGATATGAAGACTGATTCTCTGCTGACATGAAGCCAGATTGTCTGTTACGGGACCTTTCTCCTCTGCCTGGGTTCTGGGCCTAAATTTATGAAAATTGACTCTTACAGTGGTGGGTGACGTGAAGCCTGATTCTCTGCTATGATATGAAGACTGATTCTCTGCTGACATGAAGCCAGATTGTCTGTTACGGGACCTTTCTCCTCTGCCTGGGTTCTGGGCCTAAATTTATGAAAATTGACTCTTACAGTGGTGGGTGACGTGAAGCCTGATTCTCTGCTATGATATGAAGACTGATTCTCTGCTGACATGAAGCCAGATTGTCTGTTACGGGACCTTTCTCCTCTGCCTGGGTTCTGGGCCTAAATTTATGAAAATTGACTCTTACAGTGGTGGGTGACGTGAAGCCTGATTCTCTGCTATGATATGAAGACTGATTCTCTGCTGACATGAAGCCAGATTGTCTGTTACGGGACCTTTCTCCTCTGCCTGGGTTCTGGGCCTAAATTTATGAAAATTGACTCTTACAGTGGTGGGTGACGTGAAGCCTGATTCTCTGCTATGATATGAAGACTGATTCTCTGCTGACATGAAGCCAGATTGTCTGTTACGGGACCTTTCTCCTCTGCCTGGGTTCTGGGCCTAAATTTATGAAAATTGACTCTTACAGTGGTGGGTGACGTGAAGCCTGATTCTCTGCTATGATATGAAGACTGATTCTCTGCTGACATGAAGCCAGATTGTCTGTTACGGGACCTTTCTCCTCTGCCTGGGTTCTGGGCCTAAATTTATGAAAATTGACTCTTACAGTGGTGGGTGACGTGAAGCCTGATTCTCTGCTATGATATGAAGACTGATTCTCTGCTGACATGAAGCCAGATTCTCTGTTACGGGACCTCTCTCCTCTGCCTGGGTGCTGGGCCTAAATTTATGACAATGGACTGTTGCAGTGGTGGCTGACGTGAAGCCTGATTCTCTGCTATGACATGCAGACTGATTCTCTGCTGACATGAAGCCAGATTCTCTGTTACGGGACCTCTCTCCTCTGCCTGTGTGTGTGCTGGGCCTAAATATATGCCAATGGACTGTTGCAGTGGTGGCTGACGTGAAGCCTCATTCTCTGCTATGACATGCAGACTAATTCTCTGCTGACATGAAGACAGATTCTCTGTTACGGGACCTCTCTCCTCTGCCTGGGTGCCGGGGCCTAAATATCTGAGAATGGACTGTTCCAGTGGTGGGTGACGGGAAGCCAGATTCTCTGCTATGGAACCTCTCTCCAATTGATTTTGGTTAATTTTTATTTATTTAATTTTTATTTTAATTCATTTCCCTATCCACATTTGTTTGCAGGGGATTTACCTACATGTTGCTGCCTTTTGCAGCCCTCTAGCTCTTTCCTGGGCTGTTTTACAGCCTTTTTAGTGCCGAAAAGTTCGGGTCCCCATTGACTTCAATGGGGTTCGGGTTCGGGACGAAGTTCGGATCGGGTTCGGATCCCGAACCCGAACATTTCCGGGATGTTCGGCCGAACTTCTCGAACCCGAACATCCAGGTGTTCGCTCAACTCTAGTTATGAGTAGGAGGACTTGATACATGTCACCTCAACTGAGGGTTTGTTACAGTTACATCAAGCCTATACTATTCTCTCTGTACTATTCTCTCTGTGCTAAGCAGCAAAGACTCCGGACTGATACATGTCACTGCAGCTGAGGATTTAACTAAGCAAATAGTTATGAGCCTCCTATTGGATAAATACTGCATGGGTGATTATCTTTCATCTGGTAATAAGTTATTTAACCCCAACTGGTGCAATGAGTTGTCTCTCATTTCTTAAACAACCATGTTGAAAGACACATCTCGTAGTCGTGGACAAGATGTTAGTTTGTTTAAGAAGGGTCAAATCATTGGAATGCATCAAGCAGAGAAAACATCTAAGGAGATTGTAGAAACTACAAAAATTGGGTTAAGAATAGGGATGAGCGAACCCGAACTGTATAGTTCGGGTTCGTACCGAATTTTGGGGTGTCCGTGACACGGACCCGAACCCGGACATTTTCGTAAAAGTCCGGGTTCGGTGTTCGTCACTTTCTTGGCGCTTTTTGAAAGGCTGCAAAGCAGCCAATCAACAAGCGTCATACTACTTGCCCCAAGAGGCCGTCACAGCCATGCCTACTATTGGCATGGCTGTGATTGGCCAGTGCAGCATGTGACCCAGCCTCTATTTAAGCTGGAGTCACGTAGCGCCGCACGTCACTCTGCTCTGATCAGTATAGGGAGAGGTTGCAGCTGCGACGTTAGGGCGAGATTAGGCAGTGATTAACTCCTCCAAAAGACTTCATTCAGAGATCGATCTGCAGCTGTGAATGATTGAACTGCTGCTATAGAATTGCTCACTGTTTTTAGGCTGCCCAGAGCGTTTTTCAGTCACTTTTTTCTGGGGTGATCGGCGGCCATTTTGTGTCTTGTGGTGTGCCAGCACAAGCTGCCACCAAGTGCATTTAACCCTCAATAGTGTGGTTGTTTTTTGGCTATATCCTACAACAGGGTGAAGCTGTCACACCAAGTGCATTTAACCCTCAATAGTGTGGTTATTTTTTGGCCATATACTACATCAGGGGCAAGCTGTCACCAAGTGCATTTAACCCTCAATAGTGTGGTTGTTTTTTGGCTATATATGGCCAAAAAATAACCACACTATTGATGGTTAAATGCACTTGGTGTGACAGCTTGACCCTGATGTAGGAACATCAGGGTCAAGCTGTCACACCAAGTGCATTTAACCATCAATAGTGTGGTTATTTTTTGGCCATATACTACATCAGGGGCAAGCTGTCACCAAGTGCATTTAACCCTCAATAGTGTGGTTGTTTTTTGGCTATATCCTACATCAGGGTCAAGCTGTCACACCAAGTGCATTTAACCATCAATAGTGTGGTTATTTTTTGGCCATATCCCAGTCTAATTCTGACTGTAAATGAATACCTGTCACCCAGCGCCTAAATAATAGGCCTCAAATTTATATTCATCTAAATCTGTCATTATTGCTATAGCTGGTCAAGTTATTTAGTGTCCGTCAAAGCACAGTTTTTGTTCTGGGTTGAAATACAATTCCCAATTTTGCAATTTCCTAATTTAGTGGTTTCTGCTGTATCAGACCTACATTAAATCTATCCCTAAAAGGGTATATTAGATTCAAGGTGCAGATAGGGTCATTCTCAATAACTTCACACACACGCTACTGTGCATATCCCAGTCTAATTGTGTCTGTAAACGTATACCTGTCACCCAGCGCCTAAATAATAGGCCTCAAATTTATAGTCATCCAAATCTGTCGTTATTGCTGTAGCTGGTCAAGTTATTTAGTGTCCGTCAAAACACAGTTTTTGTTCTGGGTTGAAATACAATTCCCAACTTAGCAATTCTCTAAATTAGTGGTTTCTGCTGTATCAGACTTCCTTTAAATCTATTCCTAAAAGAGTATATAAGATTCAAGGTGCACATAGGGTCATTCTCAATAACTTCACACACACGCTACTGTGCATATCCCAGTCTAATTCTGTCTGTAAATCTATACCTGTCACCCAGCGCCTAAATACTAGGCCTCAAATTTATAGTCAGCTAAATCTGTGGTTACTGCTGTGCCTGTATTAGTGTAATACGGTACCTAAATAGATAGCCAGATAGTGTTAGGTGTCTTTAAAAAAAGGCCTGAATTTGAATTCAATACATTGGGCCAAATAATATTTTTGTTGTTGTGGTGAACGATAACAATGAGGAAAACATCTAGTAAAGGACGCGGATGCGGACATGGTCGTGGTGGTGTTAGTGGACCTTCTGGTGTGGGGGAGAGGACGTGGCCGTTCTGCCACAGCCACAGGTCCTAGTGTACCAACTACCTCAGGTCCCAGTAGCCGCCATAATTTACAGCGATATTTGGTGGGGCCCAATGCCGTTCTAAGGATGGTAAGGCCTGAGCAGGTACAGGCATTAGTCAATTGGGTGGCCGACAGTGGATAAAGCACGTTCACATTATCTCCCACCCAGTCTTCTGCAGAAAGTGCTTAGATGGCGCCTGAAAACCAAGCCCATCAGTCTGTCACATCACCCCCATGCATACCAGGGAAACTGTCTGAGCCTCAAGTTATGCAGCAGTCTCTTATGCTGTTTGAAGACTCCGCTGGCAGGGTTTCCCAAGGGCATCCACCTAGCCCTTCCCCAGCGGTGGAAGACATAGAATGCACTGACGCACAACCACTTATGTTTCCTGATGATGAGGACATGTGAATACCACCTCAGCATGTCTCTGATGATGACAGAACACAGGTGCCAACTGCTGCGTCTTTCTGCAGTGTGCAGACTGAACAGGAGGTCAGGGATCAAGACTGGGTGGAAGACGATGCAGGGGACGATGAGGTCCTAGACCCCACATGGAATGAAGGTCGTGCCACTGACTTTCACAGTTCGGAGGAAGAGGCAGTGGTGAGACCGAGCCAACAGCGTAGCAAAAGAGGGAGCAGTGGGCAAAAGCAAAACACCCGCCGCCAAGAGACTCCGCCTGCTACTGACCGCCGCCATCTGGGATCGAGCACCCCAAAGGCAGCTTCAAGGAGTTCCCTGGCATGGCACTTCTTCAAACAATGTGCTGACGACAAGACCCGAGTGGTTTGCACGCTGTGCCATCAGAGCCTGAAGCGAGGCATTAACGTTCTGAACCTTAGCACAACCTGCATGACCAGGCACCTGCATGCAAAGCATGAACTGCAGTGGAGTAAACACCTTAAAAACAAGGAAGTCACTCAGGCTCCCCCTGCTACCTCTTCTGCTGCTGACGCCTCAGCCTTTTCTGCTGCTGCCGCCTCGGCCTCTTCCTCCGCCTCTGGAGGAACGATGGCACTTGCCGCCCAGCAAACAGGGGATGTACCACCAACACCACCACCTCCGTCACCAAGCATCTCAACCATGTCACACGGCAGCGTTCAGCTCTCCATCTCACAAACATTTGAGAGAAAGCGTAAATTCCAACCTAGCCACCCTCGATCCCTGGCCCTGAATGCCAGCATTTCTAAACTACTGGCCTATGAAATGCTGTCATTTAGGCTGGTGGACACAGACAGCTTCAAACAGCTCATGTCGCTTGCTGTCCCACAGTATGTTGTTCCCAGCCGCCACTACTTCTCCAAGAGAGCCGTGCCTTCCCTGCACAACCAAGTATCCGATAAAATCAAGTGTGAACTGCGCAACGCCATCTGTGGCAAGGTCCACCTAACCACATATACGTGGACCAGTAAGCACGGCCAGGGACGCTATATCTCCCTAACTGCACACTGGGTAAATGTAGTGGCAGCTGGGCCCCAGGCGGAGAGCTGTTTGGCGCACGTCCTTCCGCCGCCAAGGATCGCAGGGCAACATTCTTTGCCTCCTGTTGCCACCTCCTCCTACTCAGCTTCCTCCTCCTCTTCTTCCACCTGCTCATCCAGTCAGCCACACACCTTCACCACCAACTTCAGCACAGCCCGGGGTAAACGTCAGCAGGGCATTCTGAAACTCATATGTTTGGGGGACAGGCCCCACACCGCACAGGAGTTGTGGCGGGGTATAGAACAACAGACCGACGAGTGGTTGCTGCCGGTGAGCCTCAAGCCCGGCCTGGTGGTGTGCGATAATGGGCGAAATCTCGTTGCAGCTCTGGGACTAGCTGGTTTGACGCACATCCCTTGCTTGGCGCATGTGCTGAATTTGGTGGTGCAGAAGTTCATTCACAACTACCCCAACATGTCAGAGCTGCTGCATAAAGTGCGGGCCGACTGTTCGCGCTTCCGGCGTTCACATCCTGCCGCTGCTCGCCTGTCTGCACTACAGCGTAACTTCGGCCTTCCCGCTCACCGCCTCATATGCGACGTGCCCACCAGGTGGAACTCCACCTTGCACATGCTGGACAGACTGTGCGAGCAGCAGCAGGCCATAGTGGAGTTTTAGCTGCAGCACGCATGGGTCAGTCGCACTGCGGAACAGCACCACTTCACCACCAATGACTGGGCCTCCATGCGAGACCTGTGTGCCCTGTTGCGCTGTTTCGAGTACTCCACCAACATGGCCAGTGGCGATGACACCGTTATCAGCGTTACCATACCACTTCTATGTCTCCTTGAGAAAACACTTAGGGTGATGATGGAAGAGGAGGTGGCCCAGGAGGAGGAGGAGGAAGAGGGGTCATTTTTAGAACTTTCAGGCCAGTCTCTTCGAAGTGACTCAGAGGGAGGTTTTTGGCAACAGCAGAGGCCAGGTACAAATGTGGCCAGCCAGGGCCCACTACTGGAGGACGAGGAGGACGAGGATGAGAAGGAGGTGGAGGAGGATGAGGATGAAGCATGGTCACAACGGGGTGGCACCCAACGCAGCTCGGGCCCATCACTGATGCGTGGCTGGGGGGAAACGCAGGACGATGACAATACGCCTCCCACAGAGGACAGCTTATCCTTGCCCCTGGGCAGCCTGGCACACATGAGCGACTACATGCTGCAGTGCCTGCGCAACGACAGCAGAGTTGCCCACATTTTAACGTGTGCGGACTACTGGGTTGCCACCCTGCTGGATCCACGGTACAAAGACAATGTGCCCACCTTACTTCCTGCACTGGAGCGTTATAGGAAGATGCGTGAGTACAAGCACACGTTGGTAGACGCGCTACTGAGAACATTCCCAAATGTCACAGGGGAACAAGTGGAAGCCCAAGGCCAAGGCAGAGGAGGAGCAAGAGGTCGCCAAGGCAGCTGTGTCATGGCCAGCTCCTCTGAGGGCAGGGTTAGCATGGCAGAGTTGTGGAAAAGTTTTGTCAACACGCCACAGCAAACTGCACCACCACCTGATACGCAACGTGTTAGCAGGAGGCAACATTTCACTAACATGGTGGAACAGTATGTGTGCACACCCCTCCACGTACTGACTGATGGTTCGGCCCCATTCAACTTCTGGGTCTCTAAATTGTCCATGTGGCCAGAGCTAGCCTTTTATGCCTTGGAGGTGCTGGCCTGCCTGGCAGCCAGCGTTTTGTCTGAACGTGTATTCAGCACGGCAGGGGGCATCATTACAGACAAACGCAGCCGCCTGTCTACAGCCAATGTGGACAAGCTGAAGTTCATAAAAATGAACCAGGCATGGATCCCACGGGACCTGTTTATCCCTTGTGCAGATTAGACATTAACTACCTCCCCTTAACCATATATTATTGTACTCCAGGGCACATCCTCATTCAATCCTATTTTTATTTTCATTTTACCATTATATTGCGAGGCAACCCAAAGTTGAATGAACCTCTCCTCTGTCTGGGTGCCGGGGCCTAAATATATGCCAATGGACTGTTCCAATGTTGGGTGACGTGAAGCCTGATTCTCTGCTATGACATGCAGACTGATTCTCTGCTGACATAAAGCCAGATTCTCTGTTACGGGACCTCTCTCCTCTGCCTGGGTGCCTGGGCCTAAATATATGACAATGGACTGTTACAGTGGTGGCTGACGTGAAGCTTGATTCTCTGCTATGACATGCAGACTGATTCTCTGCTGACATGAAGCCAGATTCTCTGTTACGGGACCTCTCTCCTCTGCCTGGGTGCCTGGGCCTAAATATATGACAATGGACTGTTACAGTGGTGGCTGACGTGAAGCCTGATTCTCTGCTATGACATGCAGACTGATTCTCTGCTGATATGAAGCCAGATTCTCTGGTACGGGACCTCTCTCCTCTGCCTGGGTGCCTGGGCCTAAATATATGACAATGGACTGTTACAGTGGTGGCTGACGTGAAGCCTGATTCTCTGCTATGACATGCAGACTGATTCTCTTCTGACATGAAGCCAGATTCTCTGTTACGGGACCTCTCTCCTCTGCCTGGGTGCCTGGGCCTAAATATATGCCAATGGACTGTTCCAATGTTGGGTGACGTGAAGCCTGATTCTCTGCTATGACATGCAGACTGATTCTCTGCTGACATGAAGCCAGATTCTCTGTTACGGGACCTCTCTCCTCTGCCTGGGTGCCTGGGCCTAAATATATGACAATGGACTGTTACAGTGGTGGGTGACGTGAAGCCAGATTCTCTGCTATGGGACCTCTCTCCAACTGATATTGGTTAATTTTTATTTATTTTATTTTTATTCTTATTCATTTCCCTATCCACATTTGTTTGCCTACATGTTGCTGCCTTTTGTAGCCCTCTAGCTCTTTTTTACAGCCGTTTTAGTGTCGAAAAGTTCGGGTCCCCATTGACTTCAATGGGGTTCGGGTTCGTGACGAAGTTCGGGTCGGGTTCGGATCCCGAACCCGAACATTTCCGGGAAGTTTGTCCGAACTTCTCAAACCCGAACATCCAGGTGTTCGCTCAACTCTAATTAAGAACTGTCCAAAGCATTAATAAAAACTGGAAGGATAGAGGGGACCCATTGTATTGGAGGAAGAAATGTGGCAGGAAAAAATTCCTGAATGATCGTGATCGGTGACCACTTAAACGTTTGGTGAAATCAAATCGAAAATAAAAAAACAGCAGTATAACTGACGGCTATGTTTAATAGTGAAAGTAAGAGCGTTTCCACATGTACAATGCAAAGGGAACGCAAGGGATTGTGACTGAACAGCTGTGTAGCCGTAAGAAAACCACTAATCAGTAAGGCAGACCAGAAAAAAGGCTTCAATTTGCTAGGGAGCATAAAGATTGGGCTCTGCAGCTATGGAAGAAGGTCATGTGGTCTGATGAGTCCAGATTTACCCTGTTCCAGAGAGATGAGTGCATCAGGGTAAGAAGAGAGGCAGATGAAGTGATGCACCCATTATGCCTAGTGCCTACTGTACAGGCCTATGGGGGCAGTGCTATGATCTGGGGTTGCTACAGTTGGTCAGGTCGAGATCAGCTGACTACCTGAACATATTGAATGACCAGGTTATTCTATCAATGGATTTGTTCTTCCTTGATGGCGCAGGCATATTCCAAGATGACAATGCCAGGACTCATCGGGCTCAAATTGTGAAAGAGTAGTTCAGGGAGCACGAAACATCATTTTCACACATGTATTGGCCGCCACAGAGTCCAGACCTTAACCCCATTGAGAATCTTTGGGATGTGCTGGAGAAGTGTCACCACCAGACATCTGAGAAGCTCTGACAGATGTTCTTCTGAACCTCCTGCTTGAGGTTTCTTTTGTTTTGCTTTTGTTTTCTCATCTCGTCAGCCTCTCTCAGCTATCATGTAGTTGCACTGATTGCATCCCTTTAAATCCCTTCCCATACTGCATCACTTTGCGGTTTATACAACTTCCTGGAGTGTGCTGATGCTAGAAGCTGTTACTACTGCATCCACAAGATAAGTCTGTTTTCTTTATTTCTGTTTGCCTGTGGGCTTGATCCTAGGTGACCCTGACTCCCTCCGTATTAAGTGTAGGGAGCCGGTGGTCGTGTCCCCTCACTATTATAGGGTGTTCAGGTGCATACAGTCGAGGAACGAGGATATGCAATTTTTTACCATTGAGATTTTTGCATAGGCTGAGCAGTAAGGGAGAGAGCTAGGGCTCTTACAGGGCTTACCCTCCTGTTCCTTAGTTTTGGATCAAGTCAGTCAGATCTTCATTTGTGTCTTCTAGTTTTCTGTAACACCATCCGTGACAAGAAGACTTTGCACAGCAGTCAGACTGTCATCATCAATGCAAGATCTTGGTGAAAAATGAATGCAACACTGGATGGAAATACATCTTGTGACATTGCAGAAGACTGTCGAACAATGCCACAGCGAATGCATGCCATGATCAAAGCTTAAGGCAGTCCAACAAAGTATTAGAGTGTGTGACTTTTTTTCGTGGCAACTTTTTGTTTTGGACATTCAGTGTATATTGGCCTTTATCCTCACTATGTATATAATTAATTGTGTATATACTGTATATCCATATTGAATATTTCATTTATCACAAAGGGTTCAGATACCTCATTATAGATGTGCTATTACACAGGTTGGTGATGTGACAACTGCATGAGAAGTCAACATAGTGGCCCAGTCACAGAGAGGGGAGGGTGGCAACAGCATGAGGAGTCAACACAGTGGCCTTATCACAGAGTAGGGAGGGTGGCAACAATATGAGGAGGCAACATAGTGGCCCAGTCACAGAACAGAGAGGGTGGTAACTGCATGAGGAGTCAACACAATGGCCCAGTCACAGAGTGGTGAGGTGGTAACCACATGAGGAGTCAACACAGTGGCCCAGTCACAGAGTAGGGAGGGTGTCAACCACATCAGGAGTCAACGTAGTGGCCCAGTCACAGAGTGGTGAGGTGACAACCGCATGAGGAGTCAACATAGTGGCCCGGTCACAGAGCGGGGAGGGTGGCAACAGCATGAGGAGTTGACAAAGTGGCCCATCTTAGAGTGGGGAGGTTGGCAACAGCCTGAGGAGTCAACATAGTGGCTCAGTCACAGAGTGGTGAGGTGGAAGCAGCATGTGAAGTCTAGTGATGAGCGGCATGGGCAATATTTGAATTTGCAATATTTCGCAAATATTTTGTAGAATATTCGTTGAATAGTCACAAATTTGAATATTTGTTATATTCTACATTCTTGCGAATATAATGCGAATATTACGTGATCAATACAGGCGTGGGTCAAAAATGAATATATAGCACTATAGAATATAGTGGCCCAACATGGAGATGTGTTGTACTGCGTGAGGCAAATGGTAGCCACACCAGATACTGACTGAGTTCAACTCATGCAAAATGGGAGCAAAACCGAAAGTGTTGCGTTTATATTTTTGCTCAGTGTATAAGAGACCATTAGCACCTTAAAATCTGTAGTATCAGGCCGCAATTTCACCTCAATTACACAATTTGGGATTAAAGAATTGAAATATGTGAAAGAGAGCGTAAACACCCTAAAATGTCTAGTATTAGAACACAATCCCCCCCCCCCCCCCCTGAAACAGAATGGATTTACTTATATATAAGAGAACATTTGCACGCTAAAATCTGTAGTATCAGGCCACAATCTTGGCATGCAGGTAATAGTCATGGAAAATGCAAAAAGTTTATGGTATAGTAATATTATATCATGAAAGTAGGGCATTTAAGTAGAAGCGTGTAATGGTGGTTTCCTCATTTGAAACAATTTATTGAAACAAAAGCCAACAACAGTGATGGGCATACCCCCAGAAAATATGTCAGTGTCCCAATATCAATTAAAGCTTGACAACGATGTTGCATGCTGTTCACAAATCGAATTTTTGTCTGCTGAGGGCAGTTCTGGGGTACTGAGTTCAGAGCCTGTATGCAACATCTCAGATGATCCCACAAGTTTTCAATGGCATTCAGTTCTGTAGAAAGTGCAGGTCACTCTATTTGAGGTACCCCAGTTTCCAGCATCCATTCCCTAATGATGCAACCTTGAGGAGCTGGGGCATTGTCGTCCATGAAGATGAACTTAGGCCTGTGTTGTTCATGCAGAGGCACAATAACTGGATTAATGGTGTTATTCAAGTAATATGGGCTTGCCACTGTATAATTCACAAAGTGTAGGACAGTTCTGTATTGACTAGACACATCTGCCCACACTGTAACACCACCACCACCAAAGGCTCATCTGTGGATGATGCATAGCACTCTCCATGATGTCTCCAAAATCATTGGCAGCCATCATTTCTGATCAGCGTGAATCAACTTTCATCAGTGAAAAGCACTGAGGCCCACTGGCCCCTTATCCAGGGCAGATGCTCCCTGACCCAAGCAAGACAATGACACCTGTGCCTGGTGATGTGGTAAAGTAGCCCTACAGGTCGTCAAGAACACAGACCATGCTGATGTGTATGGTTTTAAATGGTCTGATGTCATGTGACACTTGGGTGCCTTTCACCTCCATTAAATGTGCCTGGATTTGTGTGGTTGTCATCATCCCGTTCTGCAGGGCATTGTTCACAATGAAGCGGTCATCAGTGTGGGATTTGGCCAAAGGACATCCACTTCTATGCCTTTCTGTGACTCTTCCAGCCTCTCTGTATCTCTGTTGCAACCTGCTGATAAAACTCTAACACTCTAAACTGCTTGAAGCCTCACAATGGCGAGGTACTGTTGATTGATTGATAAATAAAGCACCCACTCAGTCTTCCCAGCAATTCCAAGACTACAAGTGACATATTGCCAGTCCCTGATAGTTTTAATTGTTCATGATCTGTCGTCTGTAGGTTTAATTTTAAAGGTACAATTAAATAATTAGTTTTATATGCATTAAACTTTTCTGTTGGGACCCCCTAAAGGGATTTTTTGGGGTCTGGATGACCTTTTGTATAATAAGTGAATTTTCATCCTGAGGGCTCCAACCTAGGTCTCATTTTGTTGTTTATTTTGACTGTTAAATGTTTCCTTGGTCTCATGATTTCAAAATGTGAACAGCATGATGAGAAGGACTCTTTAAATACCAATTTAAATTGAACCAGGAAATTTATTGGGCAATTCATGGATTAAACACCTGTTGTGAGTTTTGACCCTTGTTAGAGAACAGCAAAGTTGTGCAACAAGTACTGAAATATTGAACAGTTGGACAAGTGCATTTAAAAGTTTATAGAAGGTCACATTAAGTTCACCTGTAAAGGATAGTGTTAGAGATGAGCAAATTTCTTCAAAATTCAATTTGGCTACCCTTATTTTTTTTATTTGCTTTGTGACGAATGACTTCATCACGTTAATCTTGGATGAAGGCACACCGAAAAACGCGTCAGGGTAACACCATCCTGGGTTCCATGCACTTCCGGTGAGTTCTTTTGATGTAACATGTTGTAGATACTATGGTTCATAGATATGAGATGTGATTGTTTCTTAATATTCCGGTTGCCAGTATCCTTTATTTATGTACCATGATTGTTCATGTAACCATGGATCATTGTAGTTGCTGCATCATGTTTTAACATGTATTTATACAATTGTACATATGTGCTACCTGGACGGTGTTTTCTCCTGTCACCTTTTCCTTTTAACGTCAACATCCTTTTACATGTATATGTAGGTACTGCGCGACTTGTACTCCCTATTGCTTTCTCAATCAGAATGGCACCATGAAGATACGTAATGGTTATAGCAGGGACTTACAGTTTGGTTGTGATGTCTTAATCCCAGATGCTCCTCTGTGGGTGCTGTTCTCCTGCGTCTTTCCAATTTTCTTCTTTTCTTTTTTTCTTTTTTGTTTTTGGTGCCGTTCGGGATGAGGGAAGGTTTGGGGAGCTGGGCCCTAATAGTAACAACTGTTTTTTAAATAAGAATATTACTTGAGCTTGCCCCGGCCGGTGGCGCCGCTCGTGATTTAAAAGAAGCCGCTTGTTCGCGCTCGCTCGGAGCGCTGCGTGACGTCACGACAGTGGCTACGGTGGACCAGGAGGACCAAAGTTCTCTCCAACGCGTTTCGATTAGTTCGCTAATCTTCGACGAAGATTATCGAACTAATCGAAACGCGTTGGAGAGAACTTTGGTCCTCCTGGTCCACCGTAGCCACTGTCGTGACGTCACGCAGCGCTCCGAGCGAGCGCGAACAAGCGGCTTCTTTTAAATCACGAGCGGCGCCACCGGCCGGGGCAAGCTCAAGTAATATTCTTATTTAAAAAACAGTTGTTACTATTAGGGCCCAGCTCCCCAAACCTTCCCTCATCCCGAACGGCACCAAAAACAAAAAAGAAAAAAAGAAAAGAAGAAAATTGGAAAGACGCAGGAGAACAGCACCCACAGAGGAGCATCTGGGATTAAGACATCACAACCAAACTGTAAGTCCCTGCTATAACCATTACGTATCTTCATGGTGCCATTCTGATTGAGAAAGCAATAGGGAGTACAAGTCGCGCAGTACCTACATATACATTACTTACATCATTCACTTGATATCAAACGGTGGCGATACCGTTGCGGTACCGCTGCGTCAGCTAAACTCATTGCAAGCGCCGGTGTACTACTATAGTATATCCTTTTACATGTGAAGATTAATTTAATAAAATATTATATTTTAATCGGGTACTTTGTGAGCTCCATTTTTCTAAGTTTTTATGTATGAGAGCTTGTACGTGGTTATAGAGGCAGTTGACCCCCATTTAGCCAGAATATTTATTGGGACACTATCTGAAGTCTTGGCATAAGGCTACACATGGTCTTTTACTGTATTTACTTCATCATAAAGTGCATTTTTCAAGTAGCGGATGTAATGACAGGGAGCTGTAATAGCGCCTCCCCGTCATTGTACCCATCAGATGCCACGATCATGTGTGAACGCGGCATCTGAGGGGTACAATGACTGTTTAACCCCTTAAGGACCCATGATGTACATGTACGTAATTTCTTTGCAGGACTTAAAGATCCATGACGTACATGTACTTCATGGGGATCGGGCGGGTGCAGGAGCTGAGCCCGCTCGATCAGCGGCAGGGGTCCTGCTGTCACTGATAGACGGACCCCTGCTAATGCGCCGGCATCAATGAAATCACCGATGCCGACGCATTAACCCTTCATGTGCCGCAATCAGCTCTGACCGCCACACGTGCGATGTTGGGCGGGGATCGGCGCTGACATCTGGTCCCTGTGCTGCTGTGACGGGGATCCGATGGCATGGGAGGCAGCCCGATGCCTTCCTTAGGTGAGTTCCATATGTCCTAATACACCATTATGAAAATAGGTTGTGATTAGAGATGAGAAAAGTTGTGAAAAAATTGAGTTGGCTGTTTCACCAAATGTTACAAAAAAATTTCATTGGAGACAAATTACTTTGTCATAAAGTGCATTTCTTTGTATGTAGCGGGCATAATGACAGGGAACGGCAATTGTGCCGCCCCCATCATTGAACTCCTCTCTACCATTTAGGCCTTTCAGGGGTTAATCAGTGTAAAATTGTTTTTAAAAAACCTCACCTTATCCATTTGCTCATGTAGAGGCCATCAAGGCAATCTTGATTGACGACACCACATAAAATCTTATGCTGTGATGTGATGACATCATCACAGTGGCCAGGTGAGGTGACATCATCACTGATGATCACATCATCATCAATCAAGATGGCTGTGATGGCCTCTTTAAGTGCAAGTGGATGAGGTGAGTATGTATTTTTTTGTTTTGTTTTTACTGCCATTTCAGGGAAAAATTGATTTATTACCACAAAGTACGAGAAAATTCCGCTTTGCGGCAAAACAGCTTTTTTCTTAAATACGGATTGAATGTTCTCTAGTTGTGAACATAATGCAATCCCTTTAATATAACATTATTTGTGAGCAGATGTAGGTTAATCCATCCAAACTTCAGACTAGATGAATATTTAATATCTATAAAGTCTACCTGAGCTTTTGAAAATATCTACACTTCTACATACTTTAAGATAAAATTGTGTCACTAAGACTATTTTCAATTCTTTATCAAGAACAATCAGGTTATTTATGTTTAATATGTAATACATCAATGATATCATAAGACAAGTGTCTGAAAGCAGCCACTGACAATAGACTCTTAACAGAAGCAGATTTAATCATTTTAACATACTTAGGATTTAATGAGGAAACCTGCTAATTGACGGAGCTTAAAAAGTTGTCACATTCATATCATGTCACATAATTTCC
Organism: Bufo gargarizans; assembly: GCF_014858855.1. Taxonomy (NCBI): domain Eukaryota; kingdom Metazoa; phylum Chordata; class Amphibia; order Anura; family Bufonidae; genus Bufo; species Bufo gargarizans. Next base: position 405,722,244 of record NC_058082.1, on the reverse strand, counting down.
CACTTGGGAAACAAATTATGGAAGTGACAATTTAATCATATTGCCTTGTTACTAGTGGCAGACGATTCTGACACAATACTGCTGAAAATACTGAGCAGGGAAAGCTCAGTGGGTGTGGTTCTAAAATTAAGATGAGAGTGTCAGTTTATTATTACCTATTATTATTCTTCATGTCAATAAAAAAATTATAGGTCTTAATGAAAGTCACTTACAAGTAATATGATGCTGTGAATAGTTTGGAACTTGGAAGCTTTCCCAACAAAATGTTGCCATTGGCTCTGATTCCACAATTTTGAAATTACTATGCAGTAAATTAACATGAATACCTTAGGTACCATAGGTATTTCTTATTATTTATTTCTAATATATTTCTCATTTACACTTACTGTTAAAAATGTCAAATATCAAAATAATACATGAACTTTAAATAGTACCTAACTAAAAATCTAGCCTCACATCTTCAACCAATCCTTCCAACCAACCAATCAGATGCTAAACAGGGCTTTATGATGAAAATATGCCAATTTAAACAAGCAGCTGAAGCTTAAGACCTTGAACGATTTCATCCCTCAACAAGGCTTCTCAGTGTAGATATATTTGACATTCACAACATATACAACCTTACTGAAACACACGTTTTGCCATATCACATTATTCCTACATTCCTCAATGAACAGTTCACCACTGTCTTAACAATCAATGGCAAGAACAATCTCAACAGATGAGGCTCTGTTGCATTATGGATGCTTTCTCGCTAGCTAACTTTATAAAATTTCAGTTGATCCTTTCCGTCTCATTGAGAGTTTACAGTTATGTCCAGGAGAGCTAGTGAGAGGTCAAGAGATTAGAATATAATTTTGCTGACATTGTTTTGTTTTCTCCATCCAACTCAATAATAATACTCTATAAAGCCATGGAAGATATAAAGATGATAGGTTCACTTGCTACATCCTGAACTTGGACAAATTCAAAGCCCTCATGATCAAGATTAGAAGTGATACCCTCTGGTTGACATCCATCCACATAAATTATAATATCTCATCTAGATCACCATTATCCTTGCAATGTTCAAAAAAAGAGAACATTTTGGATCAGCATAATTAATATCGCTTCTCTAGCCTCCTCGAGTCCAGCAGACAGCGGGGCACAGCAGTCACAGCACCCCTGCTGCCCAACCATGCCACCCTGGCACTGGAACCCACCATCCCACCAGCAAAGCACCATTGCAATGACTGCAAACATAGTGAGGGCGTATTTGGCATCTTCGCGCTCTTGAGAGGGTGTTCCTGAGTTTTCCCGCTTCTGGGCATGAAGAAGCAGCACCATTTTGTGAATATGGCAAATTAACCCTTTGAATGCTGGAGCACACTTTAAGTGCTTTCTGGCACAGCAACAAGGCAATAAAGTCAATTTTCACAGTTTTTGCACAATCTGTAGATCTTGCAGTACCGTGAAACATGCATTTTGATCCGGTTCTGTTATGGCACACAATTGGATCTGGTTCTGTTGGCACACAGCTTGATCCTGTTACAGTGACGCCAAAAATCCAATGAGCCGGACCGTGGGTGTTGTTACACGGACGCCAAATTATGCAGTGGGTCCGGATATGGGTATATAAGTCTATAGTTTTTGTTTGTGACGCCAATTGCAGCATGTGCAGGGTACTAACACAGGGCCCTTTAAGGAGTTGCAACTCACATACCAGGTGAGGAATGCCAGAGTGGTATAATGTCTCTGTGTAGTAGTAGGTATAGTGTCAACTGTGTTTCCTACCTGGGTACGGCTGGACTCCTGGATCCTGGCTCACTTGCAATAAAAGAGTGTGTTGCTAGTAGGAGTAATTGAGAAACTTGGTACTAATGAATGAGATCCAGACTTGGAATATAATTCAAACTTGTCTTTACTCTGGTGCAGCCGTAATCCATATGAGGTACAGCAATAGTCTTGGGTCCCAGCAGGTATTGGCAATGTATGGCAGGGATCAATATCTCTTCTGCTTCTATCATATGCCTGGAGGTCTCTTGTAGGATTAGTTGTCTGCTTATGGCTCTGTAATATGTGGCAGGAATCTGTCTTCTGCTCTGTCTATCTTCTGCTGTGCATGGGACTGACTAGCTGAGGAGGAATTTGGCTTCTCCTGGTCTCTGGATGTTACTCACAGTTAGCTCACAGGGAATGGTTCTTCCTGGATTTCTGGTGGTAGCTGCTTGCTTGTCACCAGTTGAGGCTGAAGGCTCAGACTAGGCATGAAGATCTTTGGTCTCAGCCGAGACACAATCCTGGGTTGGGATCCCTAGAACTCGGAACTCCTACCAGCACAGCCTTCCCCTAGCCGGGGTGGCTGGCACACTCTAACTAAATTCCTTCCCCACCCATGAGGCAGGATGTGGGAACATTCCACACCTCCTCAAAGGGGGGGGGGAAGCTAAACTGGAATGTACTATTCCAGTCTAGATATGCTAAATTAAACTAAATCCCTGGTAAACATTCCTGCTGGTGTACATGGAAATTGCAGCAAATTACATTTACAAGGCTTTCAATGCACATTAGTGAGAGAATTATGTGAAATTACACAAGATGACAGTATAAATACACTTAACAGGTTGTAGCAGGGTAAAAGAGTTTCACAACATAATTCTGGGATATTACAACACCGCTAGACTTAAATATGTTTTTACTCTCTTGAAGAGTTGAGCGGACACCTGGATGTTTGGGTTCGGACGAACTTCACAAAAAAGTTCGAGTTCGGGACCCGAACTTGACCAGAACTTGACCCTGTGCCCGTTGAAGTCAATGGGGACCCAAACTTTTTAGCAGTAAAATGGCTGTAAAAATTTTATGGAAAGGGCTAGAGGGCTGAAAATAGCATCAAAATGTGATTAAGAGCATGGCAAGTGCTCTGAAAACAAATGTGGATAGGGAAATGACTTTAAATAATATAAAATACGTAAAAAAAAAAAAATAATAATAATAAACTTGATCTAGGAGGACGAGGTCCATATGGAGTAGGAGGTTGAGGAGGTGGTGGATGTGGTGGTGTAGGTGGAAGTGGCGGTGGAGGAGGAGGTAAACTACACTGCTTTTTGGTTTTACTTTATTTTTTTTTAATTAGGGTACACTCCAAAACATTGGGAAATATAACCTCTGATAACCCCCTCCAGTCATAAGCACAGGTTCAGACAATACACTGGCTGCAGGGCAGGCCAGTACCTCCAAGGCATAAAGGGCAAGCTCAGGCCATGTGCCCAATTTGGAGACCCAGAAGTTGAAGGGGGCAGACCCATCATTCAGTACGTGTAGGCGTGTGCACACATACTGCTCCACTATGTTGCACATCCCTGTGATGTCCACGATCCAATTGAATATCTTCTCTATCAACTTTCGATGTTCTTTTATGTGCCTACCATGGTGATCATGGGTGGCTGGGGATCAGGGTTCCAGGCAAGAGAGGGAGCCTGAGAAAGGCATACCACATCCAAGGGAGGTCTATGGATGAAATTAAATGTAATCGAGGGGAAATGTGGGACAAAGTATTGAAGCATAAGCTTCCAAGTAAAGGAGGGGGCGTGCAGCAATTACCCACTCCCAACTCAGGGAGGTAGTGACTATAAATAACAATAAAGGACTTTTAAGATGCCCTGTTATTTGAATGATTAATAAAAAAAATATAGGGAATGTCACTAGGGTATTTTGGATTTGGAAACGTTAGCAAGGAGAGGCCCTGCTGCCGCTTTGTTAAGTCTAGATAACTTCTGCCTGATCGCACGTTCCTGTGACGTCCACCATCCATTTGGATATTTTCTCTATCAACTTTCAATGTTCTTTTCTGAGCCTACCATGTTGATCACGGTTATCAGCGAATCAGGGTTCCGTTCCAGAGAGGGAGCGTGAGAAAGGGAAACCTCATCTAAGGGAGGTCAATGGCTGCAATGGGATGAAGCAGAAATGTTGGACAAATTATTTAAGCAGAAAGATCAAATGAAAGGGCCAAATAAAGACAAATTATAGAAATTGAAGTCCTTGTCACCTATGCAGAGCAGGGGTTTTTCATCGCCAAAGATGGGTAATGTCACCCACCAATGGAACAGATTATTTTAAAAAAATTTTGGTCCCTTTCACCTATGCAGAGGAGAGGTTTATTCACAGCAAACATTGTAAAATGTCAACCCAAGAATGTAACAGAAAAATCGCTCATATGTGCCAGGCTGCCCAGAGGCAAAAAAAGATGTCCCCTGTAGGAGGTGTATCTTCTGTGTCCTCTGTATCCCCCCAGCCACACACCAGTGATGGCCATGATCTGGTCTGGGTGCCACCTTGCTGTAAACATTGTTCCTCCTCCTCCATCTCCTCCTCCTCATCCTCCACCTCATTATCCTCCAGAACTGTGTCCTGGCTGGACAATTGTGTACCTGGCATTTGTGGGTGCAGGAACCCACCCTCGGAGCCACTTGTGAATGACTGGCCGGAAACTCAATGAAATGATCCCTCTTCCTCCTCATCCTCCTGTGCCACATCCTCTTCCATCATCGCCTGAAGCGTTATTTCAAGGAGGAAAAGAAGTGGTATAGTAACGCTGAGCAGTGGCGTAGCTACAGGGGTCGCAGCGGTCGCAATTGCGACCGGGCCCCTGAGCCAGGGGGGCCCACGGCCCCCCCACCGCCTCCTATTCAAAATGTTATCTTATAGTACTGCCGGCCGGGGCCCGGGGCAGTGCGCACGGCGCAGCGCAGGCTCTAGTAGGCAGGCACTAGGGCCGGCAGCTCAGCTCACCACGTGAGTCAGAGGGGGCGGCGCCGGCCGCGGAAGCAGTGTGAGGTCTGAGTGACTGGGAGCTGGAGGCGTGGTTTCCGCGCATCTCCGGCTCCCAGTCAGATACTGTCTGTCAGGTTTCAGGAGAAGCAGCAGGCGGCAGCGGCAGTGGCAGTGAGTGACTGTGCGGCGTGACTCGCGAGGTGAGTTTTTTCTTGACTAGCCTCGGCTCGGCTCGGCTCTCTCTGACTCGGCTCTATTTTTTCTAGTCTCAACTAGTCACAGTGACAGGCGGCGGCAGCGCAGTGAGAAGAGGCGCTAGCTAGCCCAGCTTGATGATGGCCTGGGAATCTGGGATCTCTGATTGGCAGGCGGCATTGAAGAGCCCAGCCCAGGGATCAGTCCAGATCAGCTTGATGATGGGGTGGATCGGATCATGGGAATCACTTTTTGATGATGGGATGGGGATGGGATCATGGGAATCACTTTTTGATGATGGGATGGGGATGGGATCATGGGAATCACTTTTTGATGATGGGATGGGGATGAGATCATGGGAATCACTTTTTGATGATGGGATGGGATCATGGGAATCACTTTTTGATGATGGGATGGGATCATGGGAATCACTTTTTGATGATGGGATGGGGATGGGATCATGGGAATCACTTTTTGATGATGGGATGGGGATGAGATCATGGGAATCACTTTTTGATGATGGGATGGGGATGAGATCATGGGAATCACTTTTTGATGATGGGATGGGGATGGGATCATGGGAATCACTTTTTGATGATGGGATGGGGATGGGATCATGGGAATCACTTTTTGATGATGGGATGGGGATGAGATCATGGGAATCACTTTTTGATGATGGGATGGGATCATGGGAATCACTTTTTGATGATGGGATGGGATCATGGGAATCACTTTTTGATGATGGGATGGGGATGAGATCATGGGAATCACTTTTTGATGATGGGATGGGGATGAGATCATGGGAATCACTTTTTGATGATGGGATGGGGATGGGATCATGGGAATCACTTTTTGATGATGGGATGGGGATGGGATCATGGGAATCACTTGATGATGGGATGGGATCACATGGGAATCACTTGATGATGGGATGGGAATGGGATTTGGGCGGCATTATGGTATGGGATGGGAATGGGATCATGGAGTGGCCAGTGGGAGTCTGGGACTCTCACTCTGAATTCTGTGGGAATCTTTCTCTGAAGTGGTTACTGGCCACACTACTTACTGTGTGTGTATGCCAGGCCCAAGGGGCAGGCAGGCAGTGTGTGGGCCTGCACCAGGCAGGGGCACTGGCGACTGCTGTTACTGTGAGCCAGGAGAAGCAGTGCACTGCAAGCAAGTGTGGGTGCATGCCACTGTGCCAGCCTGCCAGGGGCAGGCTGCAGGCAGCGGCCCAGGCCCCCAGCGGGATCTGTTGCTGATTGATCTGTTGCTGACTGGCGCTGGGCACTTAAATTAATGACAGTGTGTGTGTCTGTGCCAGGGGGCAGGCCACAGGCAGACAGTGTGTGTGCCTGCGCCAGACACTGGCCCTGGGGTAGGCAGTGACTGTGAGCCTTGTGTGCAATAATGCTGGACTGACCCATACATTGGCTATATACGATATTACCAGTCCGTCCGTATATAGCTGGTTGATGGGTCAGTCCAGCATTATTGCACACCATGTGCTGTCTGAAGAATTTTTTAACTGCACATCTATCAAATTTTGCCCTGAATTTAATTTGTAAATATATTAGCAATTAAAATCAGGGCAAAATTAATTTGATAAATGTGCAGTGAAAAAATTCTTCAGACACCACATTGTGGTACATTTCACCAGGTGTGGAGCACATTCCTGTTAGTTTAGCTTTATGACAGTGAGATATGATAGGACTGTGTACACACTGCTATCAGCGCCGGTGCCGGTCACACAAAAGAATGCTGTCCTATCTGTCTGACCCGTCTGCTCCCAGCCACTAGGTATTCTGTGTGACTGACCGGCACCTGTGCTGATAGCAGTGTGTACACAGTCCTATCATATCTCACTGTCATAAAGCTAAACTAACAGGAATGTGCTCCACACCCGGACCCGGTGATGGCATACATCCATATGTATGAAATGTACAGTGGATTTTTATATATATATATATATATATATATATATATACACACACTCACCTAAAGAATTATTAGGACCACCATACTAATACGGTGTTGGACCCCCTTTTGCCTTAATTCTACGTGGCATTGATTCCACAAGGTGCTGATAGCATTCTTTAGAAATGTTGGCCCATATTGATAGGATAGCATCTTGCAGTTGATGGAGATTTGAGGGATGCACATCCAGGGCACGAAGCTCCCGTTCCACCACATCCCAAAGATGCTCTATTGGGTTGAGATCTGGTGACTGTGGGGGCCATTTTAGTACAGTGACCTCATTGTCATGTTCAAGAAACCATTTTTGAACCAGTCTTCAACAGTCCAATTTTGGTGAGCTCGTGCAAACTGTAGCCTCTTTCTCCTATTTGTAGTGGAGATGAGTGGTACCCGGTGGGGTCCTCTGCTGTTGTAGCCCACCTTCCTTTCCCATTCTGACATTCAGTTTGGAGTTCAGGAGATTGTCTTGACCAGGACCACAACTCTACATGCATTGAAGCAACTGCCATGTGATTGGTTGACTAGATAATCGCATTAATGAGAAATAGAACAGGTGTTCCTAATAATTCTTTAGGTGAGTGTATTCTGCAACACGGATCGTTACCTTCCTCGCAGTCACAGTGCAGATTACAAACCTTATATCATTTCATATTTCCAAATGGCAATTTATGCAGAATCATCTCTAACTAGCATTGAATAACCTAATGTCATTCTTTCTACAGGAGAAGAAAGCTTGTTCCAATATATAGATCTGCTGATAGCTACTCTCTCTAAAGTGTTCAAGGTACCCAGCTGCTCCCTTACTCTCTCTGCAGGTAAGTACCAGCGAAGCCACCCTCTTATTTCTAATATTTGGCCACGGTGTTACCCTATACAAACACAGTGATATATAAAGGGGTGGGAGGGGGTTTCTTTGCTGGGCCTTACATGAATACACAGCAATAGGGATGAGCGAACTCGAACTGTATAGTTCGGGTTCGTACCGAATTTTGGGGTGTCCGTGACACGGACCCGAACCCGGACATTTTCGTAAAAGTCCGGGTTCGGGTTCGGTGTTCGTCGCTTTCTTCGCGCTTTTGTGACGCTTTCTTGGCGCTTTTTGAAAGGCTGCAAAGCAGCCAATCAACAAGCGTCATACTACTTGCCCCAAGAGGCCATCACAGCCATGCCTACTATTGGCATGGCTGTGATTGGCCAGAGCACCATGTGACCCAGCCTCTATTTAAGCTGGAGTCACATAGCGCCGCCCGTCACTCTGCTCTGATTAGCGTAGGGAGAGGTTGCGGCTGCGACAGTAGGGCGAGATTAGGCAGATTAACTCCTCCAAAGGACTTGATTAACTGATCGATCTGCAGCTGTGGATCATTGAGCTGCTGATCCTCAATTGCTCACTGTTTTTAGGCTGCACAGACCGTTTGTCAGTCTCATTTTTCTGGGGTGATCGGCGGCCATTTTGTGTCTTGTGGTGCGCCAGCACAAGCTGCGACCAAGTGCATTTAACCCTCAATGGTGTGGTTGTTTTTTGGCTAAAGCCTACATCAGGGTGAAGCTGTCACACCAAGTGCATTTAACCAGCAATAGTCTGTTCATTTTTTGGCCATATACAAAATCAGGGGCAAGCTGCGCCTGTCACCAAGTGCATTTAACCCTCAATGGTGTGGTTGTTTTTTGGCTAAAGCCTACATCAGGGTGAAGCTGTCACACCAAGTGCATTTAACCAGCAATAGTCTGTTCATTTTTTGGCCATATACTAAATCAGGGGCAAGCTGCGCCTGTCACCAAGTGCATTTAACCCTCAATGGTGTGGTTGTTTTTTGGCTAAAGCCTACATCAGGGTGAAGCTGTCACACCAAGTGCATTTAACCAGCAATAGTCTGTTCATTTTTTGGCCATATACAAAATCAGGGGCAAGCTGCGCCTGTCACCAAGTGCATTTAACCCTCAATGGTGTGGTTGTTTTTTGGCTAAAGCCTACATCAGGGTGAAGCTGTCACACCAAGTGCATTTAACCAGCAATAGTCTGTTCATTTTTTGGCCATATCCCAGTCTAATTCTGTCACTAAATCCATACCGGTCACCCAGCGCCTAAATACTAGGCCTCAAATTTATATCCAGCTAAATCTGTCCCTAGTGCTGTAGCTGGGCGAGTTATTTAGTGTCCGTTCAAGCACATTTCTTGTTCTGGGTTGAAATACAATTCCCAATTTAGCAATTTCATAATTTAGTGGTTCCTGCTATATCAGAGCTATTTGAAATCTATCCCAAAAAGGGTATATAATATTGAAGGTGCACATTGGGTCATTCAGAATAACTTCACACACACCCGCTACTGTGTATTTCCAAGTCTAATTCTGTCACTAAACCCATACCTGTCACCCAGCGCCTAAATACTAGGCCTCAAATTTAAATCCCTCTAAATCTCTCGTTACCCACCGCTGTACTGTTGTTGCTGGGCAAGATATTTAGTGTCCGTCAAAGCACATTTTTTGTTCTGGGTTGAAGTACAATTCCCAATTTAGCAATTTCATAATTTAGTGGTTTCTGCTATATCAGAGCTATTTGAAATCTATCCCTAAAAGGGTATATAATATTGAAGGTGCACATAGGGTCATTCAGAATAACTTCACACACACGCTTCTGTGTATTTCCAAGTCTAATTCTGTCACTAAATCCATACCGGTGACCCAGCGCCTAAATACTAGGCCTCAAATTTAAATCCCTCTAAATCTCTCGTTACCCACCACTGTACTGTTGTTGCTGGGCAAGATATTTAGTGTCCGTCAAAGCACATTTTTTGTTCTGGGTTGAAGTACAATTCCCAATTTAGCAATTTCATAATTTAGTGGTTTCTGCTATATCAGAGCTATTTGAAATCTATCCCTAAAAGGGTATATAATATTGAAGGTGCACATAGGGTCATTCAGAATAACTTCACACACACGCTTCTGTGCATTTCCAAGTCTAATTCTGTCACTAAATCCATACCGGTGACCCAGCGCCTAAATACTAGGCCTCAAATTTAAATCCCTCTAAATCTCTCGTTACCCACCGCTGTACTGTTGTTGCTGGGCAAGATATTTAGTGTCCGTCAAAGCACATTTTTTGTTCTGGGTTGAAGTACAATTCCCAATTTAGCAATTTCATAATTTAGTGGTTTCTGCTATATCAGAGCTATTTGAAATCTATCCCTAAAAGGGTATATAATATTGAAGGTGCACATAGGGTCATTCAGAATAACTTCACACACACGCTTCTGTGCATTTCCAAGTCTAATTCTGTCACTAAATCCATACCGGTGACCCAGCGCCTAAATACTAGGCCTCAAATTTAAATCCCTCTAAATCTCTCGTTACCCACCGCTGTACTGTTGTTGCTGGGCAAGATATTTAGTGTCCGTCAAAGCACATTTTTTGTTCTGGGTTGAAGTACAATTCCCAATTTAGCAATTTCATAATTTAGTGGTTCCTGCTATATCAGAGCTATTTGAAATCTATCCCAAAAAGGGTATATAATATTGAAGGTGCACATTGGGTCATTCAGAATAACTTCACACACACCCGCTACTGTGTATTTCCAAGTCTAATTCTGTCACTAAACCCATACCTGTCACCCAGCGCCTAAATACTAGGCCTCAAATTTAAATCCCTCTAAATCTCTCGTTACCCACCGCTGTACTGTTGTTGCTGGGCAAGATATTTAGTGTCCGTCAAAGCACATTTTTTGTTCTGGGTTGAAGTACAATTCCCAATTTAGCAATTTCATAATTTAGTGGTTTCTGCTATATCAGAGCTATTTGAAATCTATCCCTAAAAGGGTATATAATATTGAAGGTGCACATAGGGTCATTCAGAATAACTTCACACACACGCTTCTGTGCATTTCCAAGTCTAATTCTGTCACTAAATCCATACCGGTGACCCAGCGCCTAAATACTAGGCCTCAAATTTAAATCCCTCTAAATCTCTCGTTACCCACCGCTGTACTGTTGTTGCTGGGCAAGATATTTAGTGTCCGTCAAAGCACATTTTTTGTTCTGGGTTGAAGTACAATTCCCAATTTAGCAATTTCATAATTTAGTGGTTTCTGCTATATCAGAGCTATTTGAAATCTATCCCTAAAAGGGTATATAATATTGAAGGTGCACATAGGGTCATTCAGAATAACTTCACACACACGCTTCTGTGCATTTCCAAGTCTAATTCTGTCACTAAATCCATACCGGTGACCCAGCGCCTAAATACTAGGCCTCAAATTTAAATCCCTCTAAATCTCTCGTTACCCACCGCTGTACTGTTGTTGCTGGGCAAGATATTTAGTGTCCGTCAAAGCACATTTTTTGTTCTGGGTTGAAGTACAATTCCCAATTTAGCAATTTCATAATTTAGTGGTTCCTGCTATATCAGAGCTATTTGAAATCTATCCCAAAAAGGGTATATAATATTGAAGGTGCACATTGGGTCATTCAGAATAACTTCACACACACCCGCTACTGTGTATTTCCAAGTCTAATTCTGTCACTAAACCCATACCTGTCACCCAGCGCCTAAATACTAGGCCTCAAATTTAAATCCCTCTAAATCTCTCGTTACCGCTGTACTGTTGTAGCTGGGAAAGTTATTTAGTGCCCGTCAAAGCACATTTTTTGTTCTGGGTTGAAGTACAATTCCCAATTTAGCAATTTCATAATTTAGTGGTTCCTGCTATATCAGAGCTATTTGAAATCTATCCCAAAAAGGGTATATAATATTCAAGGTGCACATTGGGTCATTCAGAATAACTTCACACACACGCTTCTGTGCATTTCCAAGTCTAATTCTGTCACTAAATCCATACCGGTCACCCAGCGCCTAAATACTAGGCCTCAAATTTATATCCCGCTGAATTTGAATACAATACATTGGGCCAAATAATATATTTGTTGTTGTGGTGAACCATAACAATGAGAAAAACATCTAGTAAGGGACGCGGACGTGGACATGGTCGTGGTAGTGTTAGTGGACCCTCTGGTGCTGGGAGAGGACGTGGCCGTTCTGCCACATCCACACGTCCTAGTGTACCAACTACCTCAGGTCCCAGTAGCCGCCAGAATTTACAGCGATATATGGTGGGGCCCAATGCCGTTCTAAGGATGGTAAGGCCTGAGCAGGTACAGGCATTAGTCAATTGGGTGGCCGACAGTGGATCCAGCACGTTCACATTATCTCCCACCCAGTCTTCTGCAGAAAGCGCACAGATGGCGCCTGAAAACCAACCCCATCAGTCTGTCACATCACCCCCATGCATACCAGGGAAACTGTCTCAGCCTCAAGTTATGCAGCAGTCTCTTATGCTGTTTGAAGACTCCGCTGGCAGGGTTTCCCAAGGGCATCCACCTAGCCCTTCCCCAGCGGTGAAAGACATAGAATGCACTGACGCACAACCACTTATGTTTCCTGATGATGAGGACATGGGAATACCACCTCAGCATGTCTCTGATGATGACGAAACACAGGTGCCAACTGCTGCGTCTTTCTGCAGTGTGCAGACTGAACAGGAGGTCAGGGATCAAGACTGGGTGGAAGACGATGCAGGGGACGATGAGGTCCTAGACCCCACATGGAATGAAGGTCGTGCCACTGACTTTCACAGTTCGGAGGAAGAGGCAGTGGTGAGACCGAGCCAACAGCGTAGCAAAAGAGGGAGCAGTGGGCAAAAGCAGAACACCCGCCGCCAAGAGACTCCGCCTGCTACTGACCGCCGCCATCTGGGACCGAGCACCCCAAAGGCAGCTTCAAGGAGTTCCCTGGCATGGCACTTCTTCAAACAATGTGCTGACGACAAGACCCGAGTGGTTTGCACGCTGTGCCATCAGAGCCTGAAGCGAGGCATTAACGTTCTGAACCTGAGCACAACCTGCATGACCAGGCACCTGCATGCAAAGCATGAACTGCAGTGGAGTAAACACCTTAAAACCAAGGAAGTCACTCAGGCTCCCCCTGCTACCTCTTCTGCTGCTGCCGCCTCGGCCTATTCTGCTGCTGCCGCCTCGGCCTCTTCCTCCGCCTCTGGAGGAACGTTGGCACCTGCCGCCCAGCAAACAGGGGATGTACCACCAACACCACCACCACCACCTCCGTCACCAAGCGTCTCAACCATGTCACACGCCAGCGTTCAGCTCTCCATCTCACAAACATTTGATAGAAAGCGTAAATTCCCACCTAGCCACCCTCGATCCCTGGCCCTGAATGCCAGCATTTCTAAACTACTGGCCTATGAAATGCTGTCATTTAGGCTGGTGGACACAGACAGCTTCAAACAGCTCATGTCGCTTGCTGTCCCACAGTATGTTGTTCCCAGCCGGCACTACTTCTCCAAGAGAGCCGTGCCTTCCCTGCACAACCAAGTATCCGATAAAATCAAGTGTGCACTGCGCAACGCCATCTGTAGCAAGGTCCACCTAACCACAGATACGTGGACCAGTAAGCACGGCCAGGGACGCTATATCTCCCTAACTGCACACTGGGTAAATGTAGTGGCAGCTGGGCCCCAGGCGGAGAGCTGTTTGGCGCACGTCCTGCCGCCGCCAAGGATCGCAGGGCAACATTCTTTGCCTCCTGTTGCCACCTCCTCCTTCTCGGCTTCCTCCTCCTCTTCTTCCACCTGCTCATCCAGTCAGCCACACACCTTCACCACCAACTTCAGCACAGCCCGGGGTAAACGTCAGCAGGCCATTCTGAAACTCATATGTTTGGGGGACAGGCCCCACACCGCACAGGAGTTGTGGCGGGGTATTGAACAACAGACCGACGAGTGGTTGCTGCCGGTGAGCCTCAAGCCCGGCCTGGTGGTGTGTGATAATGGGCGAAATCTCGTTGCAGCTCTGGGACTAGCCAATTTGACGCACATCCCTTGCTTGGCGCATGTGCTGAATTTGGTGGTGCAGAAGTTCATTCACAACTACCCCGACATGTCAGAGCTGCTGCATAAAGTGCGGGCCGTCTGTTCGCGCTTCCGGCGTTCACATCCTGCCGCTGCTCGCCTGTCTGCGCTACAGCGTAACTTCGGCCTTCCCGCTCACCGCCTCATATGCGACGTGCCCACCAGGTGGAACTCCACCTTGCACATGCTGGACAGACTGTGCGAGCAGCAGCAGGCCATAGTGGAGTTTCAGCTGCAGCACGCACGGGTCAGTCGCACTACAGAACAGCACCACTTCACCACCAATGACTGGGCCTCCATGCGAGACCTGTGTGCCCTGTTGCGCTGTTTCGAGTACTCCACCAACATGGCCAGTGGCGATGACACCGTTATCAGCGTTACAATACCACTTCTATGTCTCCTTGAGAAAACACTTAGGGCGATGATGGAACAGGAGGTGGCCCAGGAGGAGGAGGAGGAGGATGAGGAAGAGGGGTCATTTTTAGCACTTTCAGGCCAGTCTCTTCGAAGTGACTCAGAGGGAGGTTTTTTGCAACAGCAGAGGCCAGGTACAAATGTGGCCAGCCAGGGCCCACTACTGGAGGACGAGGAGGACGAGGATGAGGAGGAGGTGGAGGAGGATGAGGATGAAGCATGGTCACAGCGGGGTGGCACCCAACGCAGCTCGGGTCCATCACTGGTGCGTGGCTGGGGGGAAAGGCAGGACGATGACGATACGCCTCCCACAGAGGACAGCTTGTCCTTACCCCTGGGCAGCCTGGCACACATGAGCGACTACATGCTGCAGTGCCTGCGCAACGACAGCAGAGTTGCCCACATTTTAACCTGTGCGGACTACTGGGTTGCCACCCTGCTGGATCCACGCTACAAAGACAATGTGCCCACCTTACTTCCTGCACTGGAGCGTGATAGGAAGATGCGCGAGTACAAGCGCACGTTGGTAGACGCGCTACTGAGAGCATTCCCAAATGTCACAGGGGAACAAGTGGAAGCCCAAGGCCAAGGCAGAGGAGGAGCAAGAGGTCGCCAAGGCAGCTGTGTCACGGCCAGCTCCTCTGAGGGCAGGGTTAGCATGGCAGAGATGTGGAAAACTTTTGTCAACACGCCACAGCTAACTGCACCACCACCTGATACGCAACGTGTTAGCAGGAGGCAACATTTCACTAACATGGTGGAACAGTACGTGTGCACACCCCTCCACGTACTGACTGATGGTTCGGCCCCATTCAACTTCTGGGTCTCTAAATTGTCCACGTGGCCAGAGCTAGCCTTTTATGCCTTGGAGGTGCTGGCCTGCCCGGCAGCCAGCGTTTTGTCTGAACGTGTATTCAGCACGGCAGGGGGCGTCATTACAGACAAACGCAGCCGCCTGTCTACAGCCAATGTGGACAAGCTGACGTTCATAAAAATGAACCAGGCATGGATCCCACAGGACCTGTCCGTCCCTTGTCCAGATTAGACATTAACTACCTCCCCATAACCATATATTATTGGACTCCAGGGCACTTCCTCATTCAATCCTATTTTTATTTTCATTTTACCATTATATTGCGATGCTACCCAAAGTTGAATGAACCTCTCCTCTGCCTGTGTGCTAGGCCTAAATATATGCCAATGGACTGTTGCAGTGGTGGCTGACATGAAGCCTGATTCTCTGCTATGACATGCAGACTAATTCTCTGCTGACATGAAGCCAGATTGTCTGTTACGGGACCTCTCTCCTCTGCCTGGGTGCTGGGCCTAAATTTATGACAATGGACTGTTGCAGTGGTGGCTGACGTGAAGCCTGATTCTCTGCTATGACATGCAGACTGATTCTCTGCTGACATGAAGCCAGATCGTCTGTTACGGGACCTCTCTGCTCTGCCTGTGTGCTAGGCCTAAATATATGCCAATGGACTGTTGCAGTGGTGGGTGACGTGAAGCCTCATTCTCTGCTATGACATGCAGACTGATTCTCTGCTGACATGAAGCCAGATTGTCTGTTACGGGACCTCTCTGCTCTGCCTGTGTGCTAGGCCTAAATATATGCCAATGGACTGTTGCAGTGGTGGGTGACGTGAAGCCTCATTCTCTGCTATGACATGCAGACTGATTCTCTGCTGTCATGAAGCCAGATTGTCTGTTACGGGACCTCTCTGCTCTGCCTGTGTGCTAGGCCTAAATATATGCCAATGGACTGTTGCAGTGGTGGGTGACGTGAAGCCTCATTCTCTGCTATGACATGCAGACTGATTCTCTGCTGACATGAAGCCAGATTGTCTGTTACGGGACCTCTCTGCTCTGCCTGTGTGCTAGGCCTAAATATATGCCAATGGACTGTTGCAGTGGTGGGTGACGTGAAGCCTCATTCTCTGCTATGACATGCAGACTGATTCTCTGCTGTCATGAAGCCAGATTGTCTGTTACGGGACCTCTCTGCTCTGCCTGTGTGCTAGGCCTAAATATATGCCAATGGACTGTTGCAGTGGTGGGTGACGTGAAGCCTCATTCTCTGCTATGACATGCAGACTAATTCTCTGCTGACATGAAGACAGATTCTCTGTTACGGGACCTCTCTCCTCTGCCTGTGTGTGTGCTGGGCCTAAATATATGCCAATGGACTGTTGCAGTGGTGGCTGACGTGAAGCCTCATTCTCTGCTATGACATGCAGACTGATTCTCTGCTGACATGAAGCCAGATTCTCTGTTACGGGACCTCTTTCCTCTGCCTGTGTGTGTGCTGGGCCTAAATATATGCCAATGGACTGTTGCAGTGGTGGCTGACGTGAAGCCTCATTCTCTGCTATGACATGCAGACTGATTCTCTGCTGACATGAAGCCAGATTCTCTGTTACGGGACCTCTCTCCTCTGCCTGTGTGTGTGCTGGGCCTAAATATATGCCAATGGACTGTTGCAGTGGTGGCTGACGTGAAGCCTCATTCTCTGCTATGACATGCAGACTGATTCTCTGCTGACATGAAGCCAGATTCTCTGTTACGGGACCTCTCTCCTCTGCCTGTGTGTGTGCTGGGCCTAAATATATGCCAATGGACTGTTGCAGTGGTGGCTGACGTGAAGCCTCATTCTCTGCTATGACATGCAGACTGATTCTCTGCTGACATGAAGCCAGATTCTCTGTTACGGGACCTCTCTCCTCTGCCTGTGTGCTAGGCCTAAATATATGCCAATGGACTGTTGCAGTGGTGGCTGACGTGAAGCCTCATTCTCTGCTATGACATGCAGACTAATTCTCTGCTGACATGAAGACAGATTCTCTGTTACGGGACCTCTCTCCTCTGCCTGGGTGCCGGGGCCTAAATATCTGAGAATGGACTGTTCCAGTGGTGGGTGACGGGAAGCCAGATTCTCTGCTATGGAACCTCTCTCCAATTGATTTTGGTTAATTTTTATTTATTTAATTTTTATTTTAATTAATTTCCCTATCCACATTTGTTTGCAGGGGATTTACCTACATGTTGCTGCCTTTTGCAGCCCTCTAGCCCTTTCCTGGGCTGTTTTACAGCCGTTTTAGTGCCGAAAAGTTCGGGTCCCCATTGACTTCAATGGGGTTCGGGTTCGGGACGAAGTTCGGATCGGGTTCGGATCCCGAACCCGAACATTTCCGGGATGTTCGGCCGAACTTCTCGAACCCGAACATCCAGGTGTTCGCTCAACTCTACACAGCAAGTAACCACTGTTTTTCTTTTAACAGCCATCTTGTGCTGTCGGGCGATTAATTCTCCAATCAAAATCCTCTTCAGCACCTCAAGGATTTCAGACTGCTCCAACTGCATCTGTAACTTAGGTAAGCCAACACACCACACCAGTAAATTGCACATGCAAACTTAGGGTTCGTGACACCATGTCCCCCTTCTTGCATCCGCAATAAGGTTTGCTCAATTGTACATATGACACTTTATTGGTAGATGTATAGGTATTATTGCACCAGAGATGTGGTTGTCACACAGTATAAAATTGTGTGTATTTTTTGACAGAACTATTTATCGACATCTGCATCATGTCTCACCATATGAGTGGCGCTCAAAAACGCAAAAAGCAAAGGGAGGAAAAGGAGAAATCTGCCAAACTTACAAAAATAAGTAGTTTCTTTAAAATACCTGGAGAAGCAAGTACATCCTCTGCTTCTCACAGTACAAACGAAGAAACTTTATCAACAGAGAATGTAAATGTAAGTCCAGGTAGTAGTGTGCAGACACCATTGCATAGTGTATCAAGTCTAGATCAAGGTTGTAGCACAAGTACAGAGGAACAGTTAGAAAGTCAGCCTGTGTCAGAGTCAATGACACAGTCCAGCCTTATAGAACGTTGTCTAGCAGAGGAGCATGTAACAGACAGAGGCCATTACCCGATTACCATTCAAGATGGAAATCTGAAAAGGTTTATTATAAGTAATGGTCCATGTAGACCTAAAGGCCCATTCCCTCGTGATGAAAAAGACCAAAGGTGTTTCTCAGCAAGTTTCTATGAGAGAGTGACTAAAACAGGCCTTAAAATACCTGTTACCTGGCTTTGTTATTCTCCCAAACTTAATGCAGCCTATTGTGAGCCTTGCTGGTTGTTTGGAGATCGTAAGAAACAGGGATTTGAACCAGCATGGGCAAAAGGTATACAAAAGTGGCAAAGATTGTCAGCAAAAATACAGATACATGAAACCAGTCAATCCCACATAGATGCCTGTATAATTTATGACCAATGGAGACGTCACAAAACCATAGATGTGGAAAATGAAAAACAAATAAGAAGAGAGACTACATTTTGGAGACAAGCTTTACATAGAATTGTTAATGTTACATTAACAATGGCTATGGCCAACCTTGCTTTTCGTGGTCACAGGGAAAAGTTAGGGGAGGTAAACAATGGCAATTTCCTCACCATAATTGAGTTACTAGCGGAGTATGATACTGTACTAAAGGACCTTTTGCAGAGGCCCCAAGGAACTGTTAAATATCTCAGTCCACAAATACAGAATGAACTGATAAGTCTTCTTGCAAATAAAGTGGAGGAGGAGATCGTTTCTGAAATCCATAAAGCACAGTTTTATTCAATAATCATGGATACAACCCAAGACATTGGAAAAATTGATCAATTAAGCCAAGTGTTTAGATATGTAATTATTGAGCGAGATGAAAACCTTAGGCCAACTGGTATTAGAATAGAAGAGGCATTTCTAGGTTTCCAATGTGTTGACGATCAAACAGCAGCTGGCCTTGAAAAAACGATTATAGAATCCATAGAAAAGAGAGGTCTGGATTTATCAAAATGCCGAGGCCAGGGCTATGATGGAGCTGCCACCATGAGTGGAATTTACACAGGTGTACAGACACGCATTCTGAAGAAAGAAAAGAATGCTCTTTACATACATTGTGCTGCCCATAACCTCAATTTAGTTTTGCAGGATGCAGTTTCAAATATTACCGAAATTTCAAATTTTTTTGACACCGTTCAGTCGTTGTATACTTTCTTTGGTGAAAGTGTGAAGAGATGGGCATTTTTAGCATCCTTTACCTCTGAATCCTCCCTAACATTAAAGCAGCTTTGCCCAACAAGATGGGCCTCTCGCTATGACTCCGTGCTAGCACTACGGTTTAGGTTTTCTGATATTTTACAAGCTTTGTCAAAAATTATTATCATTTTAACCAAGCCAAAAGAGAGAGATGAGGCTAATGCATTGAAGGCAAAACTGGAGGCCTTCCAGTTTATTTTAATACTAGTCCTGCAAGCCAAAACTTTAGAAATATTAATTCAGTTTCTAAAATGCTGCAGTCAAAAGACATGGATCTGTCTAATGCAACCAAACTGTTACACAATGCTACTCAAGTTCTCAGCAGCTTCCGAAATAATTATGAAGAAGCTAAAAGGACAGCAGTTTCTTTAGCGGACAAATGGGGCATTCCAGCAAAATTTGAAAATAAACGAGTCAGGAAAGTGAAGCGACACTTTCATGAGCTGTGTTTGGATGAAAGGCTACAAGACCCCGAAGAAAGGTTCAAAACTACAGTCTTTTACCGGTGTTTGGATATTGCCATAAGTCAGCTACAAAATAGGTTTATTGGCATGAATAATGTTCTACAAAGATTCAGAATTCTTCAGCCTACAACACTTTCTAACGAATCAGATGATGCCATCTTTAAAGAAGCAACAACATTGCAAAACTTGTACCAGGATGATTTATCTAGTGATTTTCCTGGCCAGCTGCTAAGTTTCCGGTCAGCACTTCTACAAGATATCAAAAAATCTTCATCTGTTCGAGATCTGGCCATACTTCTGATGGTTGATAACACTGGATTGTCTTCCACTCTACCGGACGTATGCATAGCTCTTCTTCTCTTTCTTACACTACCCGTTACAGTCGCATCAGCAGAGAGATCATTTTCAAAGTTGAAATTGATCAAAAATTATCTCAGGAGCACAATGTCTCAACAGAGATTAAGTCACCTAGCCCTACTAAGTGTCGAAAACGAGAAGGCCAAGAAACTTGATATTCAGAGCATGATTGACAAGTTTTCTGAAGCAAAAGCACGGAGACAAACATTTTAGTAGGATTGTGAGTATAAAGTTTGCCAGTTCAGAGTTACCAGTTTTGGTTTTGAAGTTTTCAGTTTCAACTAGTTAAATGGTTCATACTAACTCCTTTTCGGTTCATGTTGAATTACGTTGCAAGGTTTCGGTTCATTAACCTGTTGCATGGTTCAGGTTGATATATTTGTACAGCATCTGCTTAGCTCGAATCCACAGGATAAAACCCTAAACATAGATCTGTATTTCACAGAGATGACTAGAGTAAAAATACATTTTAAAGCAATATAGCATTTATAAAACATTTTTATAGATACACATACATGGTTGATTGGTTCTGTGTGTAGTGAAAGCCATGGCAGATGCTTACAAATTTTTAGTTGTCTACTATATATAATTATCTAGTATTCATTGTAATTCTTCTTTTCATAGGACGACTGTTCAACTTTACTTGTTCATTTTGCCTGTTTTTGTTGACTGTTTTGGAGTTATCAAAGTTTGATAGATCATGGCAATAACATTGTTCACCTCGTTCAAGTTACCAGTAAGTATCACATTCTTTGACTGACCAAATTACTTTATGAATATTGATCCATTCCACATGCTAATTATTCTCCTTCAATTTGCAGGTTAATTTAGTTTCCGGTTAATGGCTGCTTTGAGAAGATTAAGAATGTAGAAGATCACAGACTGCTGTCTATTGAATTTACAGATTTCTTGACGGTATGTTTTTGTTTTGCTGTTTACATTAGTGCTTTATATGACTGCACTGAACATTTATTTTAGGAAATCTGGTCAGCACAAGGGGTGGCCTTAGGGAGATGTTTTTTATATCATACATTAAAGTGAGCACTTTCAAATACTATTAACAATACTAACTACAAACATTTTTTTCTGCTCCTAGGTCGGCCACTGTGCGTAATCGTGCCACTACACTTTATCTCACTCAGATTTTATATTTTCAATAAAAAATAAGAAATTTTACTACTTTTAAATGGCATCTTTATTATTATGCATTTATTGGATCAAAATGTATTTTCTCTGTGAGATTTTAGTTCTGCCATTAGGCGTACATGGGTCTGGTGGTGTTATGAAACGGTATTGAGGGTAGGGGGGCCCAAACTGAACTCTTGCACCAAGGCCCATGAGCCTATAGCTACGCCCCTGACGCTGAGAATGGCGTTATCGGCACTGGCCATGTTGGTGGAGTACTCGAAACAGCGCAACAAAGAACACAGGTGTCGCATGGAGGCCCAGTCATTGGTGGTAAAGTGGTGCTGCTCCGCAGAGCGATTCACCTGTGCGTGCTGCAGCTGAAACTCCATTATAGCCTGCTGCTGCTCACACAGTCTGGCCAGCATGTGCAAGGTGGAGTTCCACCTTGTGGGCATGTCGCATATGAGGCAGTGAGCTGAAAGGCCTAAGTTACGCTGCAGCGCTGACAGGCGAGCAGCAGCAGGGTGAGAACGCCGAAAGCGAGCACAGACAGCCCGCACTTTATGCAGCAGCTCTGACATATAGGGGTAATTTTTAGGGAATCTCTGCACCACCAAATTCAGCACATGCGCCAGACAAGGGATGTGCGTCAAACCGGCCAGTCCCAGAGCTGCTAGAAGATTTTGCCCATTATCACACACCACCAGGCCGGGATTGAGGCTCACTGGCATCAACCACTCATCGGTCTGTTGTTCAAGGCCTGTCCACAGCCCCTGCACGGTTTGGGGTTTGTCCCCCAAGCAGATATGTTTTAAAACTGCCTGCTGTCGTTTACCTCTGGCTGTGCCGAAGTTGGTGGTGAAGGTGTTATGCTGACCGGATGAGGAGCGAAGTAGGAGGAGGAAGCAACAGGAGGCAAACTGAAGAGCCCTGCAATCCTCGGTGGTGGAAGGACATGCGGCAAACTGCTATCAGCCTAAGGCCCAGCCACCACTGCATTTACCCAGTGTACTGTAATGGAGATATAACATCCCTGACCGTGCTTACTGGTCCACGTATCCATAGTGAGGTGCACCTAGCTACAGATGGCGTTGCGCAGTGCACACCTGATTTTGTCCCCCACTTGGTTGTGCAGGGAAGGGATGGCATGCCTGGAAAAGTAGTGGTGTCTGGGCATGAGATACTGTGGGACAGACTCCACCATAAGGCTTTTAAAACTCTCCGTCTCCACCAGATGACAGCCTTTCAAAGGGCAGTAATTTTGAAATGCTGACATTCAGGACCAGGGATCGCAGGTGGGTAGAAGGGTACTTCCGCTCCAAAGTTTGGGAGATGGAGAGCTGAACGGTTCTGTGGGACATTGTAGAGTTGCTTGGTGACCCAGGTAGTGGTGTTGCTGGCAGATCCTCTGTTTGCGGGGTGGCAGGTGGCACTGTCACTCCAGAGGTGGATGAAGAGGCCGAGACGGCATCAGAAGAGGAAGCAGGAGGAGCCAGAGACCTTTCTTGGTTTTTTAGGTGTCTATTCCACTGCAGCTCATGCTTTGCACTTGGATGCCTGGTCATGTAGGTTGTACTCAGGTTGAGAACGTTTATGCCTCGCTTCAGGCTCTCATTACACAGCTTGCAAACCGCTTGTGTCTTGTCATCAGCACATTGTCTGAAGAACTACCACGCCAGGGAACTCCTTGGAACTGGCTTTGGTGTGTTCAGTCCCTTGCTGCGGTGGGCAGTAGCAGGTGTACTGTCTAGGGGACGGTCGCTCCGCTTTTTCACCCTGCTCCCTCTTCTGCTGTGCTGGTGACTCTGTGCGACCACCGCCTCTTCCTCCGAACTACACAGGTCACTTGCATGACTTTGATTCCATGTGGGGTCGAGAACCTCATCGTCCTCCACATCAACTTCCACCCAGTCTTCACCCCTGCCCTCCTTGTCGGTCTGCACACTTTTGAAATCCCCAGCAGTTGGCACTTGTGTTTCGTCATCATCCGAGACGTGCTGTGATGGTCCTCCCGTGTACTCATCTTGAAACATAAGTGCTTAGGCATCGGGGTGGATGGCCCTGGGAAACCCTGCTAACAAAGTTATCAAAAAGCAGAAGAGACTGCTGCATGACTTGGGGCTCAGACTGCTTGGCTGATTTGCAAGGGGGTTAGGTGAAAGACTGATAGACATCGTCTGCAGGTGCAAACTCTGATCTTTCAGCAGGAGACTGGGTGGGAGATAATGAGAATTTACTGGAGGCACTGTCAGCAACCCAATCTACTATCGCCTGTACTTGTTCTGGCCTCACCATTCCTAAAGCCGCATTAGGCCCAACCAAATACCGCAGTAGATTATGTCGCCTACTCACACTTGAGGATGGTGTTTCACTTGAGCATGTAGCTGGCACAGATCGACCACGTCCTCTCCCTACAACAGGTGCTCCACCAGCAGCACCACGACCGGGGCCTCGTCTCGGGGCAGACTAGGCCACAATTAAAGATTTTTGCCCCAAATTGGTGTTTTTCTAATAACAGAATAGAACCACTGTATCTTAAAGGGTGCATTTCACACAGACAGATGCAGACTAGGCCGCAATTAAAGATTTTTGCCCAAAATGGGTGTTTGTTTTTTTTTATAGCAGAATAGAACAACAGTATGTAAAGGGTGTATCTCACAATGACAGATTAGGCAAAGACTGCAATATTAAGTATTTTATCCCCCACATTTTTATTTTTATTTTTTTATATTATATTACTATACTATACTATTATAGCAGTATACAACGCTTTAATTTGCAGATGCAGCAAGGTCTGTACAATTGTTTATTTTGCCCAAAAATTATAGCTGTATTTCTAGCTTAAATTACACACTGACTAATGCGGCAGAGGCTCAAGATGAAGGTTATTGCCAAAAATGGGTGTTCTTTCAAAGCCAGAAAATTATTGAAGTATTTCAAGCGTGTTTTTAACAATCACAGATGCAGCAAAGACTGCAATATTAAGTATTTTCCCCAAAAAGGGTGTTATTTTACTAACAGAATATCATAGCAGTATATAACACTTGAATTTTACATGTGTACATGCAGCAAGTGCTGCAAAATTTTATATTTTGCCCAAAAAGGGTGTTTTTTAAAACCCAGAAAATTATAGCTGTATTTCTAGCTTAAATTGAACACTGACTAATGCTGCAAAGGCACCAGATGTAGGATATTGCCAAAAAAGTGTGTTTTTTAAAACCAGATTATTATTGCAGTATTTCAAGCTTGGATTTAAATGTCACAAAAGCACATATGCAGTGCTCGTGCACTGAGCTTGCATAAAATGGCCGCCACCGCCCACCTAACTAACAGACGGATAAAAGTTATTTTTCTCTGTCACTGGGCTCTGGGCAGGGTAAAAAGATTGTGCACTGCACCCACACAACTATATCTATGTAGATCGCTGAGTTCAATTGGAGTTCTGATTAAATATTCTGTCCTATTCTCTCCTCTACAGCAGCAGCAAGCTCTCCCTACACTAGTAACAGCAGAGTGATGTGCAGCGCTACGTGACTCCAGCTTATATAGAGGCTGGGTCACATGCTGCACTGGCCAATCACAGCCATGCCATTAGTAGGCATGGCTGTGATGGCTTCTAAGGGCATACAGTTAAACGTTTGTTAATTTTATGCTCTGCAGCCTTTCAAATAGCTCTAAGAAATCGCCGAACACCGAACCCAAACTTTTACATAAATGTTCGGGTTTGGGTCTGGGGTCCAAAAATCCTAAAGTTAGGTACGAACTCGAACTTTACAGTTCGTTTGCTCAACCCTACTCTCTTGCTTTCTAATCTCTTGCAAAATCCCTGAGACTCTCTTCCATCCGGGTAAAAAATATATATTATCAATGTCAATATGGAAAGCAGTCAAGAGCATTTACATAACATTGATTGTTAACCCACATTTTCAATACAGCCACCACAGTCATATATTTTAGTCCTGGTAGTAAGAGCATCTTCACACACTAGCTAACATGGTTAACATCCCCACCAAAACATTTTACATTCTACAAAAAATGTCAAGACAATTACCTCACCTATCCCCTTTTTTTCTTGTTTAAAAATGCAGGTTACATTCATACTTCCAAACCCAAATTCCACACTATGCTCCATATCTCCCTCTTCAATGGGTTTTGGACATTAGTCATTCCAGATCTGTGTTCTTCTGAACATTTAAGAGTCCTTAAAGAATCACTTAGCTTTCCAATCATATTTGATACTAGCTGAAGGACCCGGCTTTGCTCGGGTATAGTTAATCTATTTTGTTTAATGTTTGTATGTGTCGTTAAAAGATATCAACA
The DNA here is from genome assembly GCF_014858855.1 of Bufo gargarizans. Classification (NCBI taxonomy): domain Eukaryota; kingdom Metazoa; phylum Chordata; class Amphibia; order Anura; family Bufonidae; genus Bufo; species Bufo gargarizans. The sequence goes on along the minus strand of NC_058082.1, from coordinate 405,696,626 downwards.
CTAACCACTATAACAGTGACCTCTACAGCACCCGTCCCCCTTAACAGTGACCTCCACAGCCCCCCACCCCTTAACACTGCCCCCCATTAGTGCACCGTCCTTTAAAATTAGACCTCTGCAGCAGCCCACCCCCTTAACTTTGACCTTTACAGCAGCCTTCCCCTTTAACAGTGACTTTGACAGCATACCACCCCCTTGACAGTGACCTCCACAGAGGCCCACCCCCTTAAAAGTGGCCTTTACAGCAATCTGCCCCTTAACACTGACCTCCATAGCGGACCATCCCCTTAACTGTGACCTCCACAGCAGTATGCCCCTAGGGTGGCCAGAGGTCCAGTTATTGGCTGGACAGTCCAGCATTCAGACTCCCTGTCCTCCATCTAGCATAGGGCCTAGATGGACACAAGGATGTCCTTTTGAACAGCTCACTCGTAGACAGCACCATTGTGCTGTCTGAGTGTGAGCTGCAGTAAAAAAGTCACCCTCCCTCCCACACCTGCAGCTGACAGAAGTTGATTTTTTACTTTATTTTTTCAATCCCTGTCAGCTAAGAAGTGGGAGGGGGCATGGCCTAACTGAATCTGGGCGTGGCCTAGCAGGACCTAGACGTTGATTTTTAACTTCATTTTTTAAATCCCTGTCAGCGGGGGAGTGGGAGGGGGTGTGGCCTAACCGTATCAGGGGCATGGCTTAGTGGGTTCATCTTTTGAGGGTGGACAAATTGCGGCAGGGGGCGTGTCTGGGCTCCTTCCTGCAAGAGTGACGCCCCTCTGGGCACCTTACTGGCTCATTTGCATGCCAAATAAACTGGATTTTCAGAGGATAAAAACATATATTGCTGGAACAGAGGCATATCTTGAAATAAGGTACTAAGTGCTATTAGGCCATGGCTTTACTTCAATAGCGATTACCCTGGTGATAGATTTCCTTTAAAGCTGTCCTACAGCAGTGAAAAAAAAATGTCTGGGTTGTTATGGAAACCTGGAGTAAAACTGTATGTGGAGACTGGAGGACCTGCGAGCTTCTATTGGCTGATAAGGGTCATGTGACCAAGCTTCTATTGTCTAATGCATTTTTCGGGAATATCTCAGGAACGGTACGTACTAGAGAGCTGAGACCTGTTCTAAAACCTTCCCGGACATCTGATGTACCTGTTTGCCAAATATTGTAAATGTGACGGTGCGGATTCCTTTAGCGGACATGCACACACACACACACACACACACATACACTCAGCTTTATATATTAGATGTCAGAGCACCATATCAAAGGTTTCAATCAGTGAGGTGCTGAGACCACCAATCACTAGAACAAGGAGAGCTAAGTGCTTGCATAGTGCAGTCTCTCTCCTCTTGCTGCAGGAGAAGGGATCAATTGAGTCTATGGGCCCATCCCAATTCTGTCTCCTGCAGCAAGGAGAGTGAGTGTGCTCTGCCAGATAAATGTAACTGACTTTAAGAATCTTTTACAGATGTTATGTTTCACCTAAAAAGGTCATAACTGAGTATGTAATCATTTGATTCCCTTTTCCAATGTTGTACACATCAGGCTGATATAAGTCTCTGTCTCTGGACATGCAAGTCTATCCGAGTAAGTAGGAAAAAAGTTTAGGAATTTACAAAATCACTGTTAACCACTTTTGTGCTCTCGGATGTCCTGAGGGCTTTCTTTGGTTTGGTAGACTCTGAACATTACAGGTGTGACCTGAGCTCCTGGCAGCCCACAAGTAAATACTGCAGGAATGGATTGTCCACCATGCACCATCCCATGATTTGATTTTGGACAAACGCTTTTCTTTTCAAGATAGACTGGGTGAATTATCAATTCTCAAAAAACAAAACAAAAAAACAAACAAACAAATAGATTGTAAAGAAGTTCTTTGGTATCTGTCATCCATTCACATAGCATTAGGGACACTTTTCATTACAGAATGAGTTAGGGTTATACCACATACATGATAATCTGATGAAACATCGTATTGGAGCACACATGGACTCACAGCAATCTTAATTCTCCTTAGTGTTCCTGATGTAATGTCCTTGCTGGCTTATACCCTAACTGGCTTGTGTTTTCTTTATTACAGGTTAGATTGTTCTAGTTTTAATTACATAGCTACATAGTTAATACGGTTAAAAAAGACATAAGTCCATCAAGTTCAACCAAGGGATAAGTGGGGATGCAAATCCCAGGAAGAAGTGAGACTCAGATTTCTACACATTTTCAAAACCATTTATGACACTCCAAAACACCCTTTGTTACACATAAAGGAGGACATCATACACACCCTTGAAAAATTATGATTGATGCCCTGCTGGTGATTTCAAAAACATTTGGAGCAAGGTCCTGCTGATCTGACCATATAAAACATTAGGGGAGAGGGACTGCTGCCGCATTGTTGATTGTCTAGATAACCTTTGGGCGATTGCACATCCCCGTGACGGTGACAATCCATTTGGATGTCTGCCCTATCAACTTTCGATGTTCTTTTCTGAGCCTACCATGGTGATCACAGGTAATGGGGAATCAGGGTTCAATGCCAGACAGGGAGCATGAGAAAGGGATACCACATTCAAGGGAGGTCAATGGCTGAAATCTGATTGGCTGTTGTTGCCTTGACACTTTTTTTTCCTAATTGGGAACCACCCAGAAATGGTGAATCAAAATATTAAAGCACAAGATTCCAAGGAAGGAAGGCAGCAGGCGTGCGGCAATTACCCACTCCCAACTCGGGGACGTAGTGACAATAAATAACAACAATACAGCACTCCTAAGCGGCCCTGTCATTGGAATGAGTACAATTTCTATTCTGAATCGGCTGCAAAGGCTATGAATGTGGTTTTCAGTAGCACATGGAGCTCATTGCCCTGAAGAGATTATTCATCCCAAATCACCTTTCCAGATAGCTTACTCAGTCCCAACTCACATGAAAGAAGATCTGGCGATGTTTATTCGTCGTATGATTCGTAGAATGCAAGTTACAACAGGTAAAAGAACGATTCTTCCATGCAGGTAAAGAGAATAGACACAGGTCAGATGAATTACAGCATTAAAATGGCTGATACAGCAAAGAGGGGGAGGAGACTGAGCAGCATGCAAACTAAGGAATGCCACAAGAGACAAACTAGATAGGCATTAAAGAGACAGTACATAATAAAAAATAATATCATGTAACATGACACTCCCCGCCTGAAATCTTTAGATTTCAAAGTCTATTACATATATAAAGATAAGTCCAACTTGAACCTGTAGGGGAAGAAACGTTAAAGGTAAAACTGGTGTGTAAACCATAGATACGAGATACCCGCAAACACAAGAAGGTATGCAGTAAATGAACAATGAAACATGACGTCCAAAAAACAGATGGCTTGAGTCCTGCGGTCTATCGTTTGTAATGGTGGGACTTCAACAGTAGCACAGTCAATAGTGATAGTGATATTCTCCCCGCCATAACAGGTATAGCCGGTACTCCTGCCTAAGTCACTCACTTGGGAGAAGAAGCACCAATTCCGTGATTGATCGTGAGAAAGTCCGAGCAGAACCTCCTTTAGTTATCTTAACTTCAACCTTTCGAACCTTTCCGTCATCGCTGGGCATTACGCCTGTTACAAGACCCATAGGCCACTCATTGCGACAGACTTCTTTATCTTTCAGAAGAACAAGGTCTCCTACTTTGAGGTTAGGCTTGGGTGTTTGCCATTTGGAACGGCTTTGAAGGGTATGCAGGTACTCCATTCTCCAGCGGTGCCAAAACACATTGGCTAGGTGTTGCACCCGTTTCCATTGACGCCTATAGATATCCTTCGGGTCAATCTCAGCAGAAGATATCACGGTAGTTCCAACCTTCTGAGTAAGGAGTGTGGCTGGGGTAAGGATCATTGGAGCATCAGGATCGGAAGATACTGGTACTAGAGGCCTTGCATTAATGATGGCGGATACTTCTGAGAGAAAGGTACTCAAAGTCTCGTGAGTCAATAGTGAAGACTTGTGGTCCTGCAACATGGAATCGAGAATTCTTCGAGCGATTCCAATCATTCGCTCCCAGGATCCTCCCATATGCGAAGAATGTGGTGAATTAAACAGCCAAGTACATCCATTGTTTGCTAAGAAATTGTCTAGTTGAAGTTCTTTACAGGCTCCAACGAAGTTGGTACCACAGTCGGATCTTAGTTGTTTGACAGGTCCTCGGATGGAGAAGAATCTTCGTAAAGCGTTGATGAAACAAGACGAATCCATTGACTCGATCACCTCGATATGTACAGCTCGTACGCTGAGACAGGTAAACAACACGGCCCACCTCTTGCTATTGGCTGCTCCACCGCGAGTCCTACGAGTTACCACAGTCCATGGACCAAATACGTCAACTCCAACGTAGGTGAAAGGTGGGTCTGTACTCAGGCGATCAAATGGCAGGCTTGCCATTTGTTGTAGTTGGTGTCTACCTCTTAACTTGCGACACTTGACGCATTTAAAAAGCAGGGAAGAAACACATCTCTTCATTCCAACAATCCACAAGCCAGCTGACCTGATAGCACCTTCTGTAAATTGTCGGCCTTGGTGCTGTATTAGTTCGTGATGGTGCCGTATTAGAAGAGTGGCAATGTGGTGCTGACCTGGTATGATGACGGGGTTTTGTTCCTTGCTGCACAGGTCAGATTTCTCTATTCGGCCTCCAACTCGTAGCAACTGATTGTCATCGACTACAGGGTTCAGATTAAATAGTGAACTACCCTTTGATAGAGGTATTCCACCTTTGAATCTGTGCAACTCTTCCCTGTACACTTCTTGTTGTACACAGCGAATGATTACCCTTTCCGCCTTTTCAATTTCCGTTGCAGTAGGGAGGTTGGTACAGATATGCCAGCCATGACATTCTGAAGTTGAGCTCCATTTAAAACAATGGGCAATGTGTATCAAATAAGCAATGGTCCTAACAGCTGATGACCAGGTTGAGAAACGTTCAAAACGATGCGACTTTAGTTTTTGTTCTGAACTCGCAGAGGTACACAGTGTGGTGTACATAGACCTGATTTCTTTATCATCGTCAGGATGTACCAGTTCATAGGTAGTGTCCGTGGGAATTGAGTAGGAGTTTTCAGAAAGAAATCTTGGAGGCGACAGCCACAAGCAGTCGAGGAGAGCTACTGGAGATATAGCTCTTGTCCCACAATCGGCAGGATTAAGGTCAGTGGGAATATGATGCCATTGCTTTGGCAAGGAGAACCTTCTGATACGTTCTACTCTATTGCTGACGTACACGTAAAATTGTTTAGTTTGGTTGTAAATGTAACCAAGCACTATCTTGCTGTCTGTGTAAAATGTGAAGGAATCAATGTTAATGTCCATTTCACTCTTTATGACTTCAGCTATTTCCACTGCTAGCACAGCTGCACAAAGTTCAAGTCTGGGTATGGTATGTGCGGGTTTTGGTGTTAGCTTCGTCTTGCCTAGAACAAAGTTGCAGTGTATGTCTCCATTAACTCCTGAGGTCTTCAAATAGGCCACTGCAGCTATAGCTTCAACTGATGCATCAGAGAAAATATGGATTTCCCTCTGGACAGCGGCTGAGATGGAGACTGGGGCATAGCAACGTGGAATTTGGAGCTGTTCTAATGTCTTCAGAGAACCTCTCCATTTCTCCCATCTTCGTTGTTTCTCAATAGGTAACGGAGTGTCCCAATCTATGTTATCAGTAGTAAGCTGTCTTAATAACATCTTACCTTGGATGGTGACTGGGGCTATAAATCCCAGTGGGTCGTAGATGCTGTTCACTACGGACAAGACTCCTCTCTTGGTGAAGGGTTTGTCACAGGTTGACACCTGGAAGGCGAATGTGTCTACTTTGATGTTCCACAGCAGACCTAGACTTCTCTGCATAGGGGGTGCGTCTGACCCAAGGTCAAGGTCTTTCACACTGGCAGCATAGTCCTCAGGGTGAAATGCATTCATTAGCTCTTGGCTGTTAGATATAATTTTGTGAAGTCTCAAGTTTGCTACAGCTAGCATCTCTTTTGTTCTGGTAAGAAGATTAATTGCTTCTTTAGCAGTAGGAAAGGATTTGAGCCCGTCATCTACGTAAAAGTTCCTTTCAACAAATTGACGAGCATCGGATCCATACTCAGCTTCTCCAAGCTGAGCTGTCTTTTTTAGTCCATAGATTGCTACAGCTGGGGAAGGGCTGTTCCCAAAGACATGTACCCTCATTCGGTAATCAATTACCTCTTTGTTGATGTCGTTGTCCTTGTGCCATAGAAACCTGAGGTAATTCCTGTTATCTTCCTTGACGATGAAGCAGTGGAACATTTGTTGAATGTCGGCCATCACCGCTACAGGTTCTTGACGAAAGCGAATTAGGACTCCAATGAGGTTGTTGTTCAAGTTAGGCCCTGTGAGGAGCATGTCGTTAAGTGAGAAGCCTTCATGTTGGGCACTGGAGTCAAAGACAACTCTGATTTGGTCTGGCTTTCGTGGGTGATACACACCGAAGGAAGGGAGGTACCAGCATTCTTCTCCTTCTTTCAATGGGGGTGCGGGTTCGGCATGACCCCTGTCAAAGATATTCTGTATGAAGTCCACAAAATGTCTTTCCATCTCTGGCTTCCTGCTTAAGGTACGCTTTAAGGAGGAGAATCTTTTGACTGCTTGATGTAGATTGTTTGGTAGCTTCTCTCTCGGGAGGCGAAAGGGTAGGGGTGCTACCCAGCTATTGGAATCTTCCTGAAAGAACTCATTGTCCATTACTTTAAGGAATTCTTTGTCTTCTGCCGAAGGAGCCAACTTGTCGTCTTCACTGCTTACATTGAAAACTGTAGAACCAAAGCTGTCATCGTAGGTGGGGGAAAGGTTTGTGTTGCGATGTTGCAACTTGCAGCTAGTTACCTTCTCCTTCACCCAGTAGTGATGTGGGCATGGCTCAAAGTGAGTATTACGACCATTTGGCAATACATTTGTCTTGAATGAAGAAATGTTAGTAGGCCTTTTCATTTTGCCTATACAGACGTTGCCTATGATGACCCAGCCTAAGTCCAGGTACTGGGCGAATGGGGCCTCTGGAGGTCCGCTGACCTGCCTGTGTACCTTGTGGATCCTTAGAATATCTCTTCCCAGCAGAAGAAGGATTTTAGCATCTTTGTCAAGTGGTGGGATTTCACTGGCTATTGACCTTAGATGAGGGTGGTAGAAGGCAACTTCTGGTGTAGGTATTTCTTCTTTGTTGGCTGGTATCTGGTTACACTCTACAAGTGTAGGTAAGGGTAATTGTAGGTTATTTTCTAGGGAGGACACAATAAATCCATGAGCCCTTCTTCCAAAAACCTCTGTAGTTCCACTACAAGTGCCTAAGGTGTAAGGGTGAACCTCTCCTTTTGTGCAAAATAGATCGAACAGTTCGGATCGTGCAAGCGATCGATTGCTTTGGTCGTCTAAGATAGCATACACCCTTAAAGTCTTTTCTGGCTGATCCTTGTGATGAATATTCACTAGGCATATTTTAGCGCAAGATTTGTCACAGTGGTCTTCCCCACAGACTTCAGTGCACGAAGAAAATACCATGGTGGAATTAGGTACGTGATCTGTACTCTTCCCGCTGTGGTTCTGCCCAGGAGGAAGGTCTGCATGTTGTGAAGGATTGGACTCAAGGGGATGGAGTGCTTGCACATGGTCCTCGGAACCGCACTCTATGCACTTGATAGGAGTTTTACATTCCTTGGCAAAGTGATCGGTGGAAGCACAGCATCTATAACATACCCCAAAAGTCTTTAGGAGTTCCTTTCGTTCTTGTAGGGGCTTCTTTCTGAAACCGATACATTTTTTGAGGGGATGAGGCTTCTTGTGGATGGGACATAATCGGTTTGGGTTTTCGATCTTGCCGCTCTTGTTTGGGGCGGGAGTGGGAATAATGTCTGTCTTCCTAACGGACACGGGACCTCTGCGGTTCCTGTAGCTAGTATGTAGGTTGTCACCTTTAGGTGAGGGAGTATTGAACTCGTTGAATGCAAAACTAGGATCGTTCTTGGTGTCAGCAATGTTCCTGACGAAATTGCAGAAGTAGGAGAACGGGGGAAAGGAAACCTTGTTTTCCCGTTTGTATGATGACCCAACTTGGATCCACTTTTCTTGTAGGCCATGCGGAAGCTTGCAAATGATAGGGTTAACTCCTCAAGCAGTGTCCAGGTAACTGAGGCCAGGTAGCTTAGGGTCAGTTTTGGCAAGCTGGACTTCGAGAAGAAGGTCGCTGAGTCTCTGGAACTCTATATTGTCCTTACCAGATATCCTTGGGAAATTTTCCAATCGTTTGAGCAATGCATTCTCTATGGCTTCAGGACTACCGTAAGTCTGTTCTAGACGCTCCCATGCTGCGGTGAGACCTGCAGTTGGATTGTCGATGTAAACTGACCTGAGGCTCTTGACACGTTCTGTTGACTGTGGGCCAAGCAACCCGATCAGCAGATTCAGCTCACGATCGGCAGTAAAACCGATACCGCCTAATGTAGTTTTGAAAGCGGCTTTCCAGCTTCTATAATTTTCAGGATGGTCGTCGAAGTTTACTAGGCCTGACTTGGCGAGCTCATGTCGAAGTAAGTACTTTACTACCTCTGTTGTATCGGTTGCCTCTGACTTTACATAGGAGGTTGCTGGTTGATTGTTGTGGATCGCATTGTTTATGGTATCGTTGCAAAGAGACGTGGGAAGATATGGTGCAGCAAGGGCATTCAGCTGAATTGTTGGGTGAAGGTCTGGAACAGTACTGTTAGCAGGAGGCTGGCGACTTGCTTGCGGCTTAGTGTGCCGTTTTGTGACATATGCGGGATCAGCATGACAGTCGGGAGCTGCACTGGGGTGGGTTTGCATGTAGGAAGTGGCTGGAACAGCTTTTACCTGATGATGTGGTGAAGTCCTTGCGTTGCCGTGAAACGTGGAGGTAATTGAGTGTTCACTGCTGTGGTTTAGAACATAGTTCTTAGTGCGTTCAAAAGGATCTGCTACATCTGCCTTGACGCTGACCCTTTCGCTAGCATTTTCATCTGCACCGATAGCTTGTTCCAAAACCTTTAGTTTTGCTGCAGCTGCCTCGTAGTTGCTCTGTTCCTTTAAAGCTTCAATTGCTGCCCTTTGACGTGCCGTTTGAGCTTCTATTGCTGCCTTTTGATGCGCTGCCTCGGCTTCCATTACTGCAACCTCGGTCTCCATATCTGCTCTTTTTTTTGCATATGCGGCCCGTACCTTGATAGCCTCTGCTTCGGCGCGGGCATTCATTAGCTGTTCACTAAGCGTTGAGTGCTTTGAACTTCGGGATCTAGAGGAACCTTTAGAACGTCTGGTGGATACAGATTTGTGAGATACAGTGTCCCGTGGCAGCATTAATTTTGCTTCTGCCTTTGCTTTAGTTCGCTGGATAAAGCTTTCTCTTTCCTCATTAAGAAGCTGGGCATTGTTAAGTTGCTCTAAGGACTCCTCAGTGTTGATGCTTTGCAGAATAGTTTTATATTTGTTGCTTGTAGTCTGGTACAGTTCGTATGAAGCAGAGAGATGCTTTATGGCGCCCTCTAGTTGCAGTACCTCATGGCTGGGACATGAAATCACATCAATGTGGGTGAGGATTTTATCCCAAATCTGCTTCAAACTGGTTGCTAGTTCAGTTCTCATGGATTCATAGTTCTCTTTAACCTTCCAAGTGGGTTTCACAGAGCGTTTGGTCGATGCAGTGAACTCTGGGTCCTCATCCTGACTTTCTCTGTGTGAAGCATGCTGTGGTGTTTCATCACACACTGAGCCCTTTCCACTCATGATGGCCTGCAGTACACAGGCTTGACTGTAGCAGTGAAGAGTGTCTGTATACTGTGAGGAGCTGTAACAAGCTGTGCTGGGGTTGTATGCAGAATTCTCGTGCAATACACACAGTTACACTTCACTATGATCTGTCCTGTGACGCAGTTATCTCTGTGCAGGCTGCTGGATACGTTCTTTTACTATTCTGAATCGGCTGCAAAGGCTATGAATGTGGTTTTCAGTAGCACATGGAGCTCATTGCCCTGAAGAGATTATTCATCCCAAATCACCTTTCCAGATAGCTTACTCAGTCCCAACTCACATGAAAGAAGATCTGGCGATGTTTATTCGTCGTATGATTCGTAGAATGCAAGTTACAACAGGTAAAAGAACGATTCTTCCATGCAGGTATAGAGAATAGACACAGATCAGATGAATTACAGCATTAAAATGGCTGATACAGCAAAGAGGGGGAGGAGACTGAGCAGCATGCAAACTAAGGAATGCCACAAGAGACAAACTAGATAGGCATTAAAGAGACAGTACATAATAAAAAATAATATCATGTAACATGACAATTTCCCTTAACAAGGATCTTTTGGAGGGCAAGTCTGATGCCTCCACAACGTTCACCCAGTGGGCCATCATGGTGAGGATTGTGTTGACCAAACTCTTGGCTACTGAGACTGGACTTTTAGGTGAGGGCCTGCTGCCGCTTTGTTGACTCTAGATAACTTCTAGGCGATCGCACATACCCGTGACAACGACAATAGATTTCAATGTCTGCCCTATCAATTTTTCAACAAGGACCTTCTGGTATAGCACTGTTTTGCTTGTCCTCTTCAGAAGAGGAATGAGAGATGAGAACTTCTCTTGTAGCAGAGGTCGAGAACGGTGAACAACCAGTAATCCGTGTTATCTAAAATGTGTATAACACTGGGTCATGGGAAAGGCAGCCTAACATGAAGTCAGTCATGTATGCCAGAGTACTAAAAGTCAAGACTTTGCTGTCGTCATCAGAAGGCTAGCTGACCCTGTAAATGTATGTAGGTGAGGGCCTGCAGGTGACCTGACCCTGTAAAACATTATATGTGAGGGCCTGCAGTTGAGCTGACCCTGTAAACCATTATGTGAGGGCTTACAGTTGAGCTGACCCTGTAAACCATTATATGAGAGGGCCTGCAGTTGAGCTGACCTTGTTAAACATTAATTGCGAGAGCATGCAGTTGAGCTGACCCTGTAAAACATAATATGCGAGGGCCTGCAGTTGAGATGATTCTCTAAAACATTAGGGGCATGAGCCTGCTGGTGAGCGGATGCTCTAAAACATTATATGTGAGTGGATGCTGTTCAAATGACGCTCTAAAACATTATATGCAAGTGCATGTTGTACAGCTGATGCTCTAAAACATTTGTGAGTGTCTTTAGGTAAGCTGACACTATAAAACATTATTTTCAAGTGCATGTTGTTCAGCTGACACTTTAAAACATTTTTTGCGAGTGCATTCAGGTGAGTTGAAGCTCTAAAACATTATTTGCAAGTGCCTTCAGGTGAGCTGACACTCTAAAACATTTTATGCAAGTGCATGCTGTTCAGCTGAGCTGACCCTATAAAAAAATTGAGTTGAGGGCCTGCTGTTGAGTGGACCCTATATTTTTTTTTTTGTTTAGGGCCTGCAGTTGAGCTGACCCTATTAAACAAATTAGAGTGGAGGCAATATATACAATCTGGATGAGGAGGAGGAGAAAATAGCATTCAACCATATACTTTTTTTTGTTGTTGTGGAAAAGATGCATGGGAAGACACTAAAGTAGATTGAGTACATTATACAGATCTGCGGCGGTGTGCTGTTTGTCCCCTTAGCAGATCAACTTCAGCACGGCCTGTTGATGCTTGCCCACAGCAGTGCTACACTGCTTCCAGCTAGCGATTGATGGCTGACTGCTGATGGAGGTGGAAGTGGAGGAGAAGGTGGCGGAGGAGGAGAATTGGGAGTTTGAGCCAGTAACATAGCTGCTGGTGGAAACTCTGATGGACGTAGGGTCCGCAATCCTGGGTGTAGGTAGCACCTATGCCATCCCAGGGTACAACTCACTCCCGGCCTCCACAAGATTCACCCAGTGTGCGGTCAGGGAAATACAGCATCCTTGGCCACCAGCACTTGTCCATGTGTCCGTGGTTAAGTGGACCTTCCCAGTAACTGTGTTGGTCAGGGTACGGGTGATGTTTTGGGACACATGCTGGTTTAAAGCAAGCATGGAACACCGTGAAAAATAATGGCGGCTGGGGACTGCGTACCAAGGAACGGCCGCTGACATCAGGCTGCGGACGGCCTCAGAGTGCACAAGCCTAAATGGCAACATTTCAAGGGCCAGTAATTTCAAAAGTTGTGAATTTAGTGCTATGGCCTGTTGGTGGGTGGCTGGGTATTTGCGCTTGCATTCAAATGATTGTGTTATGGACATTTGGACGCTGTGCTGGGACAGGGAAGTGGATGTTGTTGATGATGGTTCATGCGAAGGTCCAGGTGCAGGGCAAGGGGAATCCGGGCCTGCGCCTTCGACAGGCGATTGGTCAGCACTGCATAACACAAGGGAAGAGGATGCAGCGGTGTGACCAGCAGACTCAGATTGTGGACCCAGGCGTTCGGCTCACTTATTAGGGTGTTTGGATGCTGGTTGTGGTAAGGTTGCTATTGTTCACGTCCCGGCTCATTTTGGTACGGCATAGGTTGCAAACTACCACTCTTTTGTCTGCACTTTCATCAAAAAAACACCATACTGCGGAACACCTACCCCTTGGCAGGGTACATATACACATAGGACTGTTAAGTGTAACGGTTGCGGGCCTATTTGGTGTGGGCCAACTTCTCCCTTTTGCAACCCCACTGCCTCTTCCAGCCTGTTGCGGTGCTGCGGATCCCTCCCCCTCTGTACTGCTGTCCTCGCTCGGCTTTTCACCTTTCCATGTTGGGTCAGTGACCTCATCATCAACCACCTCCTCTTCCTCACTCTGCTTATCCTCCTGACTCGACCTAACCACAACCTCAGTGATTGATAACTATGTGTCATCATCATCCACGTCGTGAACGATTGATTGCCGTTCACCACCGTCATCTTCTAGAGACTGTGAAGGCTCAAGAGGTTGGGAATCAAGGCACAATATCTCAGGTCCCTGTTTAAACGTGCTGGGCGCGAGGGCCAAATGTAATATTGGCACTGTAAAGAGCTCCTCGGAATATCCGAGTGTGGGACTACTTGTTTGGCAAGCCTCTACATGGTGGGAGGAAGGATGATCAGAGTGAGGATTCAGTTGACCAGACTCTTGGCTACAGAGACTGGACTTGGTGAAAGAGAGGGTGGTGCTTAACCGACTGGAGGCATTATCTTCAGCAATCAACTGTTCGCACTGGTCCGACTTGGACAGTGTTGTCCTGCGCTGCCCAGCTAAGTTGGAAATGAAGCTGGGTACGGTGGAGGCTTTTTTTTTTCTGGTGCACTGGCAGCAGGCACAGTTTCATTGTGCCCAGGGCTGCGGCCTCTGCGTGCACCATCAGCATCACGCCCACTTCCCCCCTCCCTTAGTGCTCGCCTTGTTCATATTAATGGTTTTGTCATTAGATGTGGCACAAATTGTTTTACAGTCCACTAAAGACACAGTTTTTCGAATGCATGACAGTATATGTCACAGAAACCTACAGAATATGAACACTATATTAGGCCCAAATTAGTTAAATTTGCCCTAAAGAAAAAGTTTTTGGATGGCGTACTGCATATGTCACATAAAGTCACACACTATGGACACTAGATTAGGTCCAGATTATTGGAATTTGCAATACAAACTCAGTTTTTGGATGCAGGACACTATATGTCACAGAAAGCCACAGAATATGGACACTATAGTTGGCCCAGATTAGTTAAATTTGCCCTAAAGAAACAGTTTTCGGATGGCGTACTGTATATGTCACAGAAAACAACACACAATGGAAACTCGATTAGGCCCAGATTATTGGAATTTGCCCTAAAGAAACAGTTTTCGGATGGCATATTCTATATGTCACAGAAAACAACACACTATGGACACTAGATTAGGCCCAGATTATTGGAATTTACACTAAAGAAACAGGTAAAAATATATTGCTGCTCTAAAACACACACACACACAGTAGTCCTTAAAAGGACTTTTGGGCCTTTGAAAAGCTTTCTTCAAATAATAACAGAGAATTTTGATCCCTACACTGCCTTTCCCTTCCTACGCTCTTCTCTCCGTGATTATGACAGATCCGAGCACGTGTCATCGGGTGCTATATAGCACCCGATGACGAGTTCCGGCCCTCCAATCACTGTAATGCCAGCAGCCAACATGGCTACTGGCATTACAGTGATGGCAGTACTTACCTGCACGTTTATTGGCTGCTTAGCAGCCGCGAAACGTGCAGGAAGAAGACTTGAGCATGGTGCTCAAGCATATGCGGTACTCGGCCGAGTACCGCCATGTGCCAGGCATAGGGATGCTCGAGACGAACAGGTATTCGGCCGAGCATTCTCGCTCATGAATACTGTCCACTGTTCGTTCCTACTGTGACCACGTCCTGACGAAGTATATTCTACAGATTCACAGTTCTTACAGTAAAGAAGTTTTGACGCTTCTTGAGACTGAACTTTTTCTTCTCCAGTCAGAAGCAGCGCCCCCTTATTTTTTTAATGGCCCATTTATATATTTGTATGGGTTAATCATGTCCACACTTAGACATCTCTTATCAAGACTAAATACATTTTATTGTTTTAATCTTTCTGTCTTTCAATAACTAAGACCATCCATGCCCCTTATTAGTTTAGTCTCTCTCCTCTGTGCTTTTTCCAGCTGAAGAGTGTCCTTTCTATGGACTGAACCTTGGGATACACCACTTATAAGCTGGGACCATTATGAATAGAAATCATTGACCACAACTCTCTGGACACGGTCCTTCAGCCGGTTTACAATCCAATTACAGACTATACTTTCCAAGCCTATAGACCTTACTTTACCTATTAAACGTCTATGAGGGACAGTATCAAAAGCCTTTGCAAAATCCAGAAACACTACATCTACAGCCGCCCCTCTTTCCAGGCTTCTAGTCACCTCCTCATAAAAACACATAAGGTTAGTCTGACAACTTCTGTCCTTGGTAAACCCATGTTGGTTATCACTTATAAAAAGCCACCCTCTGATGCCTACCAAAGTACACTACTTGTATACTACTGGTACTTCCATAGGTATTGGACAAACTATCATACTAATGATTTTTATTAGGAATGACCGACACTAGTTCTTCTTATATACAGTATATTCTACTTTAGTTAGGTACGGTATTTATTTATCGATGACATTAGTGTTTGCTCTGTGTTTTATATGTCCTTGTTATTGAAAGTAAGAAATGTTAAACATTTTTGTAAACAATTTTATTTCAACAGGTTATTTTATGGTTTCTTTGATCCTTTCTATTTTTAAGTATTGCAGAAAACTGTCATATTCCACTGAAGCAAGAGTCAGTCCTTTCTGTGAACAGATATATGAATTTCTGTTATGTAAGAGAATAAAATAACAGTAGCAATCATAACATGCTCTGAAAATGAGATTCTTAGGTACAGTAAAACTGATTCATCACGAGACAGCTTCATATGCACTTGTGGAAGTCAAGGTTAATGAATACACGCAGAACAAGAGACAGGGAACTGGTACAATACATGCATTATATAGTCATTAGAAGTGTCATACCTTTGCTCTGGGGCAATATATCAAAGAAATATGCTTTGACAAAGCTGGAAATTAAGAACTTAGCCTCTTGTGTGTCACAGTTCAATAACATCTCAACTTCATTTAATTTGTTCTTTTTTTTTTTTTTCTCTAGTTTTAACCAGGAATGAACATATATTAGCTAAGAAGATATAGATTTGTGTTCTTCAGGAGAAAAAAAGAAAGCAACTGACATTTTAAGATAGTATTTTTCAGAAATATCTTAAAAGGTTTAACCATCTATGAAAACAAGACCTGCATATGTTCCTCACCTTCCATTGCAAATAGGCTTGGCATATGAAGCTGTTCAAACACCAAATGTATTCTTGCAATGCATACTCTTAATTACAGAGAATCTATTGGACATTTGTTTTCTCCATGATAAACTGCTGAAAGCACTAGGTAGGGACTGAGTAGAGTGCAAACATCCATTTTGTGAATCTTTTATCCTCAAGAGCAGAGAGAATATACATTATTATTCTGTCAGATTCTACTTCTTAGGCCTCATGCACACAACCATTCCATTTTTTGTGATCCGTAAATTGCAGATCTGCAAAACATGAAACCGCCCATGTGCCTTCCGCAATTTGCAGAACGGAACGGGTGGCCCATTGTAGAAATGCCTATTCTTGTCCACAAAACGGACAAGAATAGGTCATGTTATATTTTTTTGTGGGGCTATGTAACAAAGCAACGGATGCGGACAGCACACAGAGTGCTGTCCCCATCTTTTGCAGCCCCATTGAAGTGAATGGGTCCGCACCCGAGCCACAAAAACTGTCGTGTGCATGAGGCCCTAAGTGCAGTGGAGCTGGGGAGAATGTAAAGCTTTATTTTGCCACACTCTGTTCTGGCAAGTGCATCAGAGGGGGAGCTTAACTGTGAAGTGTTATCTGCAATCAGCTACTTCACAGCCCCTCCCCTCTGCTTTAAGTGACAGTTGTAGCATCCAACCAGTAGACTACTACAGCTGTCACTCAGAGCAGATGGGAGAGGTTGTGAAGCAGCTCAATGCAGAGTGCACTTCACAGTTAAGCTCCCCCTCCATTGCACTTGGCAAAACAGACCAAACATCTGAGAAGCTCTGACAGATGCCTTTCAGAACCTCCTCCTTGATCTATTCTTTGTTTTGGTTTTCAGTTCTTCATCTCGTTAGCCTCTCTCAGCTGTCATGTAGTTGGACTGATTGCATCCCTTTAAATTCCTCCCCATAATGCATTAGTGTGCGGCTTATACAACTTCCTGGAGTGTGTGTGCATGCTGATCCTATTTCCCAGTCTTCTACAAGATAAGCGTTACGTTCTTTTGTGATTTCCTGTTTGCTGGATCCCAGGTGACCCTGACTCCCTCCGTGTCTAGTGTAGGGAGCCGGTGGTCGTGTCCCCTCACTATTGTAGGGTGTTCAGGTGTTATACAGTCGAGGTACGAGGATATGCTATCATCTACCATTGGGATTTTCGCATAGGCTAAGCAGTCAGGGAGAGTGCCAGGTCTTATGCAGGGGTCTCCCTTTTGTTCCTTAGTTTTGGATCCAGTGAGTCATACATTCATTTTGCATTGTCTTGTTACCTGTACACCTTCCGTGACATTATAAGCCGCCTAAACCGTCTCAAGCATGGATCCGGTTTCACTTTTGACTGAACGCTTTCAGGGTCTTTCATTTGAGGTAGCTGATCTCCGTAAGACTCTTTCTCAGTTTCTAGTGATCGGTTCAGCTTGCGTTCATGGAGTTTGTTCTGAGCCTAAGATCTCGCTCCCGGATACGTTCTCCGGGGGTAGTGAGAATTTTGTGCGTTTCAGAGAGGCTTGCAAACTCCATTTTCGCCTTCTTCCCCATTCCTCTGGTGATGAGGAACGGAGGGTGGGGATCATTATATCGCTGCTCAGGGGTAACACTCAGTCGTGGGCCTTCTTGCTGCCGGTGGGGGCACGGCCCCTCCGTTCAGTGGATGAATTCTTTTAAGCCCTGGGTCAGATATATGATGATCCAGATTGTGTTGCTTTGGCTGAGTCTAGACTACGTCTTTTATGCAAGGGTAAACAATCCGCAGAGATATACTGCTCAGAATTTCGGAGATGGGCAGCTGATACTGGTTGGAATGATGCTGCACTCCAAAGTCAATTTTGCCATGGTCTTTCTGAGGGATTGAAAGATGCATTTGCTTTTCATGAGAGGCCTAGCTCCTTGGACTCTGCTATGTCTCAGGCCGTTTGTATTGACAGGCGTCTTAGAGAGAGAGGAGAGATCTCTCCTTCCTGTCATACTCAGTCCCAGGACAGTGCAGCGGTCTCATTCTGTGCGCAAGGGTCTCAGTCGCTGTCAGCCCCTTCTGAGCAGGAGCCCATGCAGCTGGGGTTGATTGCCTCTGACAATAGAAGATTCAGCCCGCATGGGAAGGTTTGTTTTTGTTGTGGAGGTATAAATCATTTGGCAAATGTTTGTCCCTCTAGGAGATTCAGGCAGTTTTCTGGGAGTAATAAAGAAACAAAAAGGGAAAAATCTTTTAAAAATGTTCCATCTGTTACTATTGGCAGGGTTGAGGCGGAAATTGAAGGTTTTCCGTTTGCTTGTAGTTCCCGTTTTGTCCTGCCTGCCAGGGTGGCGCTAGAGAGCAAGAACATTTTTTGTGAGATTTTTGTAGATAGTGGAGCAGCTGTCAATCTCATTGATAATCATTTTGCGATAACTCATGGTTTCCAGGTATGCACTTTGGGAAAGGATATTCCTGTTTTTACTATTGATTCCGCTCCACTTTCTCAGAAATCATTAAAGGGCATAGTTCACAATATTCGTTTAATTGTGAGTGATGCTCATGTTGAGGATGTGTCATGTTTCGTCCTTAGCGGATTACCTACTCCTCTTGTGTTGGGGCTACCATGGCTCACTAAACATAACCCCACCATTGATTGGCAAGCGAGGCAAATAAATGGTTGGAGTGACTTTTGCAGAGAGAATTGACTCACGACATCTGTTTCTGAGGTTTCTACTAAGACTGTACCATCTTTTCTCTCAGAATTTTCGGATGTCTTCTCTGAGAGTGGAGTTCAGGATTTGCCCCCGCACAGGTAGTACGATTGCCCTATTAATCTCATCCCAGGCGCCAAGCTGCCTAAATCTCATTTATACAATCTTTCCCAACCTGAAAGGCTCGCTATGCGTGCTTATATCTCTGAGAGTCTGAGAAAAGGACACATACGACCCTCAAAGTCACCTGTTGCCACTGGTTTTTTCTTTGTTAAGAAAAAAGATGGTTCTTTAAGACCTTGTCTGGATTTCAGGGAGCTGAACAGTATCACTATTTGTGACCCTTATCCGCTTCCTCTGTTCCCGGACCTGTTTAACCAGATTGTTGGGGCTAAAGTCTTTTCCAAATTAGATCTAAGAGGGGCATACAACCTGGTCAGGGTCAGAGAAGGAGACGAATGGAAGACGGCCTTCAATACCCCTGAGGGCCATTTTGAGAATTTGGTTATGCCTTTTGGTTTGATGAATGCCCCAGCCGTTTTTCAGCATTTCGTGAACAGCATTTTTTATCATTTAATGGGAAAATTTGTATTAGTGTATTTGGATGACATTTTGATTTTTTCTCCTGATTTCAAAACTCATAAGGAACATTTACGTCAGGTCTTGCTCATTCTGCGGGAGAATAAATTATATGCGAAACTGGAAAAATGTGTGTTTGCGGTTCCAGAAATTCAATTTCTGGGGTTTCTTCTCTCCGCTTCTGGTTTTCGCATGGACCCCGAGAAGGTCCGCGCTGTGCTTGAGTGGGAGCTCCCTGAGAATCAGAAGGCGCTGATGCGTTTTTTGGGCTTTGCCAATTATTACAGGAAGTTTATTTTGAATCATTCCTCTGTTGTTAAATCACTCACTGATATGACCAGAAAGGGGATAGATTTTTCTTCCTGGTCGGTAGAGGCGCGTAAGGCCTTTTCTAATATCAAGGAGAGTTTTGCTTCCGCTCCCATCTTGGTACAACCTGATATTTCTCTACCCTTCATAGTTGAGGTTGATGCTTCTGAGGTGGGGGTGGGTGCGGTCTTGTCTCAGGGTTCATCTCCTGCCAAATGGCAACCGTGTGCCTTTTTCTCGAAGAAACTCTCCTCTGCAGAGAGAAATTACGATGTGGGAGATAGGGAGTTGCTGGCCATCAAGTTGGCTTTTGAGGAATGGCGCCTTTGGCTAGAGGGAGCCAGACACCCTATTACCGTGTTTACTGACCATAAAAATCTGGCCTACTTGGAGTCAGCCAAGCGTCTGAACCCGAGACAGGCCAGATGGTCTTTGTTCTTTTCAAGGTTTAATTTTGTTGTCACGTTCCGCCCTGGGGTTAAGAATGTGAAGGCAGATGCCCTGTCACGTTGTTTTCCGGGAGGCGGGAATTTTGAAGACCCGGGTCCCATTTTGGCTGAAGGTGTGGTGGTCTCTGCTCTTTTTCCTGAATTGGAGGCAGAGGTGCAGACAGCCCAGTCAGAGGCTCCTGATCTTTGTCCTCCTGGAAGGTTGTTTGTGCCTCTCGCTTTAAGACACAAGATTTTTAAGGAACACCACGATACGGTCCTTGCTGGGAACCCGGGGGCAAGAGCCACAGAGGATCTCATCGCTCGGAGATTCTGGTGGCCTGCGCTTCATAAGTCGGTTGAGGGTTTTGTGGCAGCCTGCGAGACTTGCGCTCGTGCCAAAGTCCCTCATTCACGGCCATCAGGTCCTCTCCTTCCCTTAGCCATTCCTTCCCGTCCTTGGACACATCTGTCCATGGCCTTCATAACGGACCTGCCTCCTTCCTCGGGGAAGACTGTGATTCTGGTGGTGGTGGACCGTTTTAGCAAAATGGTGCATTTCATCCCTTTTCCTGGCTTGCCCAATGCTAAGACGCTGGCGCAGGCATTTATTGATCACATTGTCAAATTGCATGGTATTCCTTCAGACATAGTCTCTGATAGGGGCACGCAGTTTGTTTCCAGATTCTGGAAGGCTTTCTGTTCTCGTTTGGGGGTTGGGTTGTCTTTCTCTTCTGCTTTCCACCCACAGTCGAATGGCCAGACAGAGCGCGTCAATCAGAATCTGGAGACATATCTGCGCTGTTTTGTGGAGGAGAATCAGGAGGATTGGTGTTCTTTTTTGTCTCTTGCTGAGTTTGCTTTAAATAACTGTCGTCAGGAGTCCTCTGATAAGTCACAATTTTTTGGTGCATATGGGTTTCATCTGCAGTTTGGGACTTTCTCGGGAGAGGGGTCTTCGGATTTACCTGATGAGGACAGATTCTCCTCGTCTTTGTCATCTATTTGGCAAAAGATTCAGGATAATCTAAAGAGCATGAGTGAGAGATATAAGCGTGTGGCAGATAAGAGACGTGTGCCTGGTCCGGACCTGAATGTTGATGATCTGGTATGGTTGTCTACCAAGAATATCAAATTGAAGGTTTCTTCCTGGAAGTTGGGTCCTAAGTTTATTGGGCCTTACAAAATCCTGTCTGTCATCAAGCCTGTTGCCTACCGTCTTGATCTTCCTCAGACTTGGAAGATCCATAATGTTTTTCATAAGTCCTTATTAAAACCTTATGTTCAACCCATTGTACCCTCGCCTTTGCCTCCTCCTCCGATTATGGTTGATGGGAATCTTGAATTTCAGGTCTCCAGGATTGTGGATTCTCGTGTTGTCCGCGGTTCTCTCCAGTACCTTGTTCATTGGGAGGGTTATGGTCCTGAGGAGAGGATGTGGGTCCCAGTGATGGACATTAAGGCCACTCGTCTCATCAGGGCTTTCCATAGGTCCCATCCTGAGAAGGTGGGCTCTGAGTGTCCGGAATCCACTCGTAGAGGGAGGGGTACTGTCACAACCAAACATCTGAGAAGCTCTGACAGGTGCCTTTCAGAACCTCCTCCTTGAGCTATTCTTTGTTTTGGTTTTCAGTTCTTCATCTCGTTAGCCTCTCTCAGCTGTCATGTAGTTGGACTGATTGCATCCCTTTAAATTACTCCCCATAATGCATTAGTGTGCGGCTTATACAACTTCCTGGAGTGTGTGCGCATGCTGATCCTATTTCCCAGTCTTCTACAAGATAAGCGTTACATTCTTTTGTGATTTCCTGTTTGCTGGATCCCAGGTGACCCTGACTCCCTCCGTGTCTAGTGTAGGGAGCCGGTAGTCGTGTCCCCTCACTATTGTAGGGTGTTCAGGTGTTATACAGTCGAGGTACGAGGATATGCTATCATCTACCATTGGGATTTTCGCAATGGCTGAGCAGTCAGGGAGAATGCCAGGTCTTATGCAGAGGTCTCCCTTTTGTTCCTTAGTTTTGGATCCAGTGAGTCATACATTCATTTTGCATTGTCTTGTTACCTGTACACCTTCCGTGACACAGACCCTACCACCCCCTGGACAGCATCCCTTTTAGATTCATTCGGAAGCTGCAGGGAGAGAGGAGAGAGAATGTAGCTGCTGCTGATTTAATAGGGAAATCAATAGCTAGGCTAGTGTATTCAGTGTCCACTACAGTCCACTAACATCAGTCTTTTTTTTTTTTTTCCTGTGTAATCAAATTGCAGTTGCCTGTCTGCCAGCGTGTGTGTCAGGCTCACAGCCCTGCAAGTGCATAGTGTCACCAGCGCAACTCATATCTGGTGTCACATTTGATTACATTTAAAGAAAAACAACAATTTTGACTGAATAAATAGCAGTCAGTTGCACACGTGTTTGTGTGTTTAAGGTCCAGTGCAGTGCATAGTGTCACTTCAGCGCCATTCATATCTGGTGTCACATTTGATTCTATTTAAAGAAAAAAAACAATTTTGACTGAATAAATAACAGTCCGTTACACACGTGTTTGTGTGTTTAAGGTCCAGCTGTTAGCGCATAGTGTCACTTTAGCGCCATTCATATCTGGTGTCACATTCAATTACATTTAAAGAAAAACAACAATTTTGACTGAATAAATAGCAGTCAGTTACACACGTGTTTGTGTGTTAAAGGCCCAGCTGCAAGCGCATAGTGTCACTTCAGCGCCATTCATATCTGGTGTCACATTCGATTCCATTTAAAGAAAAAAAACAATTTTGGCTGAATAAATAGCAGTCAGTTACACACTTGTTTGTGTGTTTAAGGCCCAGTGCAGTGCATAGTGTCACTTCAGCGCAACTCATATCTTGTGTCACAGTAGCTTGCACACATAGTACAACTTAACTAATAAAAAAAAATGACATGCAGAGGCAGGCCACCCCGCAGGGGCCGTCGTGGTCGTGGTGCTGTGATTCCCTTTGGCCCTAGACTAATGCCCAGTGTTCAGAGGCCACGTACCCAGAACTCGAAAAGTTCTGAGGACATAGTTGACTGGCTAACACAGGACACCCAATCTTCTACAGCTTCCGCTCGGAACCTTGAAGCACCATCCTCCTCCAGCTCAGCTTCAGGCACCTCTCAAGTTACCACTCGCCCGCCTGCTGCCACCACCAACACTAACACCACAGCCACTTCACTTGATCTGTCAGAGGAGATATTTACACATCAGTTGGAAGAAATGAGTGATACGCAACCATTATTGCAAGAGGATGTAGATAATAGAGATATGTCTCAGTCAGGCAGCATTACACAGATGGACGTACGGTGTGATGATGATGATGTTGTACCCGCTGCTGTTTCCTTTGCTGAGTTGTCAGATACAAGTGAAGTGGGAATTCCAACACCCACCTAGGTACAACTGCTTTGCGAAGGCACATGATCTCACATCACAAACGCCTATGGGATCAACACATGATTAAAAGCAGCACACAAACTCAAAGCCACCATCCTCCTCCTGGTCCAGCATCTTCAGCCACGTCAACCACTGCTGTCCTCCTTGCCCCCTCTCAACCACCCGCCACTCCGCCTCTCGCCTTAAGCAGTTCCTGCTCATCTGCCCACAGTCAGGTGTCTGTCGAGGACATGTTTGAGTGTAAGAAGCCAATGTCACAAAGTCACCCCCTTGCAGGGCATCTGACAGCTGGCTTGTCTGAACTCTTAGCCCGCCAGCTTTTACCATACAAGCTGGTGGAGTCTGAGGCCTTCAAAAAAATTTTAGCTATTGGGACACCGCAGTGGAAGGTACCCGGCCGTAATCTCTTTGCACAAACGGCAATCCCCAACTGGTACTCGATTGTGCAAAAGGAAGTCATGGCATGTCTGTCACACAGTGTTGGGGCAAGGGTCCATCTGACCACTGATACCTGGTCTGCAATTCTGAAACACTGCACATTGGGTAAACTTGCTCACGGCTGCCAAGCATGGAATGTGTGGCTCTGCAGAGGAGTTGGTGACACCTCCACAACTTGCAGGCAGGCCTGCTGCCACCTCCTCTACTCCTCCTACTAAATCCTCTTCCATAACCTCCTCGGCTAAATCCTCTTCTGCTGCTGTGTCTTGCTCCACATCAACGGCACCCCCCAGCTCTTCAGGGGCTATTCCACATCCATCCACAGTGTCGCGCAGTCTTGGGGTTGACTTGCCTGAAAGCAGAGAGTCACACCGGACCAGCACTCCTGTCCGCCCTGAACGCACAGGTGGATCAGTGGCTGACTCCGCACCAACTGGAGATCGGCAAAATGGTGTGTGACAATGGAAGCAATTTGTTTGCGGCATTGAATTTGGGCAAGTAGACACATGTGCCGTGCATGGCACATGTATGTCCGCTTCAAGTGTCCTGGCAGAAAGGACCTTCAGTGCAGCAGGAGGTATTGTCACTGAGAAGAGAAGTCGCCTAGGTCAAAAAAGTCTAGATTACCTCACCTTTATTAAGATGAATGAGGGATGGATCCTGAAGGGACTGACAGTGAGCGATACATTCGACTAAAAATGGCCTGATGACTGAGATGAGCTGCCTTGGGCTTAAAATGGTCCACATGCTGCTGTATTTTATCTCTGAATGCCGGATGACTTGCGTGACTTATCCGCCACCAACTAGGGCTCAAGCCGCAATGTTTTAGGGCACTTTCTGCCTGGGAAACATAAATTTTTCTGGCCGCTGCTACTGCAACAATACCTAGTTTGTCATTTTTCGTAATTTTTCGGGCCTCTGGTGCTGCACTGTGGCTTCAAAAACCAAACAAAAAAAAGGCACATACATGTGTCAATTCCCCTTCGTGATCGTTACCTTGTTGTGGTGAAGGGGCTTGCGTATCACAATGAAGCGACCACCTCTGAGTGTGAGTGTGTTGGCAATGGCAATGTTGGCACACCCCAAATGATAAGGTTGTTGCTTCATTGTGAACAGACCAAAAGCGATCGGCTGGATAATTTTGCATAGAAAAAAAATTAATTTTCTTTGTGATCATCTAAGGTGATCAGTAAAGCCTACTAGGCCAACAATGGGCCCACACTGCAGAATCATTGTTTTCTGGGGCACTTAACTGTCACTGAACTACCTCAGCACAATCATAGGCTTTGAAAACCCCCATCGCCTGCAATCTCCCAAACGTGCACACGAGCACAGTCATCACTACACCAAGATTGACGCATATAGGAATACAATTTATGTCATGAGTGTGTCAACTATTGACAACTCTTTGTGGTTGTCTAAAATCTATTACATACACGTCCCCTGAAAGGGGACGTAACAGAGATTAAACTGATAGGAATAGTACTACTTAACACACCACACATATTGGGATTGCACAGTACATTACACAGTGCACGCGGAGTGCCCAAATTGGCACATTCGATTGCACGCGCAGTGCCCCAAATTTGAAGTAGGAGGACCGACCAAGCATCTTTTTCCATCTCCCGGTTCCTAAAATCGATGCCATATACACGTCCCCTGATAGGGGACATAACAGGGATTAAACTGATAAGAATAGTACTACTTAACACGCCGCTCATATCTGGTGGCACATTCGATTGCACGCGCAGAGCCCCAAATTTGAAGTAGAAGAACCGACCAAGCGTTTTTTTTTCCATCTCCCGGTTCCTAAAATCGATGCCATATACACGTCCCCTGATAGGGGACGTAACAAGGATTAAACTGAAGAGAATAGTACTACTTAACACACCTTATAATAATGCAGAGAGAGGCAATGCAGAGAGAGAAGTCTGAAGAAGAGGAGTCAGAGGAGGAAGGTGGCTTTGAGGAGGTGGAAGACCAAACACAGCAGGCGTTCCAGGGGGCTTGTTGTCACCTTTCGGGGACCCTTGGTGTTGTACATGGCTGGGTGGAGGAAGAGACCTTCAATGACATCAGTGAGGACAAGGAACGGGACATGGCTAGCTTGGTATCCAGCCTTGTGCAAATGGGGAGTTTGCGGTTGTGCAAATGGACTGTTTGCTGTGCGTTTAAACAGGGAGTTTGGTCGGTCACTGTGAAGCGGGCGTAACCGTTACACTACCTGATCGATACAACATCATACCTGATGCTTTAAAGCATGTTATTCCAAACAATTTAGGAATGTTAGGTGATTCGTGCCCTTTATGGATTAAAACTAGACTCTGCGTCAACTACGTAATTTTCCATCTGAGTTTTGCCATGGACCCCCTTCCAGCATGCCACAGTCCAGGTGTTAGTCCCCTTAAAACAACTTTTCCATCACTATTCTGGCCAGAAAGAGTCCCTGTGGGTTTTAAAATTCGCCTGCCCATTGAAGTCAATGGCGGTTCGCCCGTTCACGAACATTTGCGAAAAGTTGCGTTCGCCGTTCGCAAATGGAAAATTTTATGTTCGCGACATCTCTAATCATGTAGACAAAGTTAATACAATGCACTTACTAATGTATTGTGATTGTCCATATTGCTTCCTTTACTGTCTTGAGTCATTTTTCCATCACATTATACGCTCTTCGTTTCCATGGTTATGAACACCCTGCCCGCACTTGCACACTATAAGAAAAATCTCTAGCCTCTCTGGGGCCTGGGACTGTGGGAGTGTGTATAAGCCAGGGCTTTTTCCAATAGTGTGCAAACAGTATGTAATGTGATGGAAAAAATAATCAAGCCAGTAAAGGAAGCAATATGGATAATCAGAATACATTAGTAAGTGCCTTGTATTAACATTTTCTACATAACAAATGTCAACTACTGAAGTGAAACAACCCCTTTAACTGGATAAGGCAGACCCTTTGGGCAAAAACGGAATGCCGATTCCCAATGTTCTTGTAATGGGGCGCCAAAGGTGCACTCAGTCTCCCATCAGCCGCAGACCTTCTGCTTAGCTTCGGGAGCGAGGATCTGTGCTTGGCCTCATTCCCATTTGCTAGCTGGGATGCTCC
This sequence comes from Bufo gargarizans, assembly GCF_014858855.1. NCBI lineage: Eukaryota > Metazoa > Chordata > Amphibia > Anura > Bufonidae > Bufo > Bufo gargarizans. The sequence continues at coordinate 405,669,856 of NC_058082.1, read as the reverse complement.
CTGGTCTTCCTTGAGCGCCGAGCTGATCACTCTGTGCTTGACTTGTCTGTCTGTCGGTCATGTGATGTTGCCTACGTCACATGACCCTCACTCCCCACTATAAATACAGGCAGCCTGCTGGCTACAGGTTGCCTGTGATTTTCGTCTCTAGGGCTGTGTGTACTATTATTATTGATTTTTACTTGACCTCTGGTAATGATCTTGTTTGTTTCCTGACCTTGCTTTGCCCGGTCCCTTGGTACCTACGCTATCTCTCGGATTTGACCTTGGCTCGTTCTCGGATTTTGTCTCCTACCTCATCCCTTGTATTGACGTCACCTCCCAGATAGTTGACCCGCCATTGCCTTTCCCATCACTGGGTACTATTGTCTTATCTACCTCCCTATCTATCCGTTTGCCTTAGTCTTGTGTACCGCCTAATGCCTTGGCTGTCTGTTCCTCTCTTTCTCTGTTCGGTCTGCTCTACACTTACGTAGGTCAGGGACCGTCGCCCAGTTGCGTCCCATCACCTAGGGCGGGTGGTGCAAGTAGGCAGAGACAGGGTTTAGGATGGCAGTTTAGAGGGTGCACTTCCTCTCTACCTTCCTTACCCGTGACAGTTCTACTTAGCTTGTCCCCTGCAGCCTCCTTTTTTTCAAAGGAGCTGTTCAAAATGAAAGGTCGAATCTGATTGGTTGCTCCTTTGACCCCTTATCTGTGCAGAGACTGGACAGGTAGGCTACCAGAGAAGATAGCATGAGGACCCGTATGGATCCAGTAAGCATAAAATTGTAAAGCATCTTAAGTTTAGACAAAAAATGTGTTCAGCGATTTAAAATATATATGTTTTTTCCCTAATACGTGCATGCCTAATGATTTGTCTATGTTGTTATCATTGCTAAATAAATTATGCCATGAATACAACATACTGCATATTTACACAGTAATCTGGATTATGTAATATTTTATACATTTCCCCTTATTACTTTATATTCTAGTTTAAACAAAGATCATTCTGTCACCATGATTTGTCCTTACATGCACTTCTTTGTGAGTTGATTTGGGATAATATTGCTTATTTCATTCTTTGCACAATGTAGACTCCCATGTTTGTGCTTTGGAAAAATGAAATTATTCTTCATACCCAGTCGGCGGCACTTCATAAACCCTCAGCATTTTTTTACATCTGTCTACTTGACATCTGTTTCATTTTGTTGGAGGTTTGCTTTTATGCACAAAGCACATGATATTGACTAACTCAGATAAATACCCATTATTACTGCTTAAGTCTTCCATCAATAAACAGTTTGCTGGATGAATTAAGGGAGGCAGGCAACTCCTGCAGACTAATTGTGACTCTATCCATGGTGCTGAACATTTCTGTACAGGGTTGTCTGCGTAGACATTGCAGAGGATAATTGCAAATCTTATTAGAGAGCTTGTTTGGTATTGCAGGGTGCTCATAGCTTTATTACCCTAGGTTACACTTCATTAATATCCATTTTTCATGGCTCGGCTTTGCCATTCATTAACTGCTTGACCTTGTAGAGCAGGACAGAGTGAAATTCAAATAACTATGCCTGTGTAAGGCTGATGTTTTAGATGGTATTAGGTAGTACAGGTAGAACTTTGATTATTGGAAAAAAATATGCATTTCCTAACACAATGAGATTTTGAACAATAATGAGTTCCTTGCAACTGTGTAAGTAACATTTATGAAAGAAAGCACATTTTACAACCACAAATATAATGAATGTCACATTACATTATGCCAGTTTCGAGTGAGTGTGTTCAGATGAGTGTGGCTGTATTTCCCCGGACTGATTGATGCTCCTATGACCAAACTCACAGCATCATAATGATCTATGATACTACGAGTTCCTGCCTGACAGGGGTCTACTGGACTGTACTTTTGGCATTATATAAGTACAGAGTAGTGGGCCAGTTGTCAGACAGGAACTCACAGCATCAAAAGGCATTATGATACAATGAGTTTGGTCACAGGAAAAGTGTTAGGTCCAGGAAATCCAGCCATCACATAAGGTGTGTTTCTCAGACTGAATACATTCATCTGATGCTGCCCTTAGTCTTTGAGCAGAGACTTTACATATTATCCTGAAGTGCATCTAGACACAAGTAAACTTTTTTTGGTACCAATATATAGACATGAGCAGATGAGAGAATTTTTCAATAATTTACGAATTACATAAAAAGGAATATTTCCTGGCTGCTGAGAGCCTTTATAGTGGTGTAGAACACTGTGCCTTGTAGTTACACGCATAGGGAGTCTGCTTTGGTAGTGAAATCATACTGTGAGTCCATATGACATGCAGATGACAGACATTGCTCTTAGAATCACTGCACACTTCACTATTAGGGCAGTCAAGGGGCCAAAACTGACCAAATAACTTAAGTATGAACTCAGCCTTACAGGTCAATGTTAGCGCCAAGAAAAAGAACACTCCATTTACACAGTCAACAGCTGATTCCACATAGATGTCTACAGAACCTGTTCTATTAAACACGTGTAAAAGTAGAGCTCCCCGTACAGAGTGGAGAGGGTGTCAGCAGTAATAATTTGCCCTTCCTCTGATCCGTCAAAACAATAACCCACAAAAAACAAATCCTGTCTGTGGAGCATCCACCTTCACTCTGTCAGCATTTGCTCAATAATCCATCAGTATTGCTATGTAAAACAGAGATGACACGTGAATTAAATATTTGCATGTCTTCTGTGTTTTATACCCACTCCTGCTTTTGGCTACCAAATCATAAGCCAATTCTGATGGGAGCATACAGGCCTTACAGCTGCTGCACAGACAGGATCCATTGTGCATCTCATTTTTCCTTCCTTCTGACAGATAAGAAGAAAGGTCAAATAAATCATGATGTCAGCCAGGCCAAAGGTAATTGCCGAAAATAGTGGCCCAGTCATGAAATGGGGAGGGTGGGAACAGCATGAAAAGTCCACAAAGTAGACCTATGACATAGTGGTGAGGTGGAATCAGCATGAGGAGACCATAGAGTGGCCTAATGACAGAGTCTGAAGGTGGCGGCAGCATCAGGAGGTCACAGAGTAGCACGACAAAGAGAGATTGTGGAGGTGGCAACAGCATGAGGAGGCCAGAGTAGCATGACAACGAGAGATTGTGGAGGTGGCAGCAGTATGAGGAGGCCACCGAGTGGCACACCGACCGAGTATGGAGTCGGCATCAGTATGAGGATGCCACAAAGTGGCACAATGACCGAGTCTGGAGATGGCAGCACCATCAGGAGGCCACAGAGTAGCATGACGATGAGAGATTGTGGAGGTGGCAGCAGCATGAGGAGGCCACTGAGTGGCACCACGGCAAAGTGTGGAGGTGACAGCAGTATAACACTGAGTTGCACACTGACAGAGTCTGGAGTTGGCAGCAGTTTGAGGAGGCCACTGAGTGGCACAATGACAGAGTCTGGAGTGTGCAGCAGCATCAGGATGAGACCACAGAGTGACACAATGACAGAGTCTGGAGGTGGTGACAGCAGCAGCATCAGGAATATACCACAGAGTGGCAAGGTGACATAGTGAGGAGATGACAGTAGCAGCAGTAGCATCAGGAGGATACCACAGAGTGGCAAGTTGACATGATGTGGAGATGGCAGTCACAGCAGCAGCATCAATATACCACAGAGTGGCAAGGTGACATAGTTTGGAGATGGCAGTAGCAGCAGCAGCATCAGGAGGATACCACAGAGTGGCAAGGTGACATAGTGTGTAGATGGCAGTAGCAGCATCAGGATATCATAGAGTGGCAAGGTGACATAGTGTGGAGATGGCAGTATCAGCAGCAGCATCAGGAGGATACCACAAAGTGGCAAGTTGACATAGTGTGGAGATGGCAGTAGCAGCAGCAGCATAAGGATACCACATATTGTGATGATGCATATTTTGACACAGGGCTGTGGTGCCAACATTGGCACCCTGGCCACACTTCACCTTCTGCCCACATATTCTACATATGGCCATGTTAACCTCCTCCGGCGGCTTAACAATAAACTGCCACACCGCCAACTAGGTGTTTTTCCCCCCAACAGTCCGTACTGACTGACTGCTACTGCCGCTGCTTCCGTGAACCCCTGCACCACTACTTCACGGGCAGGTAGGCTGCTGCAAAGCAAGTGGTCTACCCCGAGCATATTTGGCTCCCGACATCCCACTGCTGCCACTCTGATGACTCCCAGCCACGCTTTCAACACAAATAACCACCAACATGAACTGAGAATATATTTTTCTTTTTGTTCTGAAATAGGCAACTAACTGCTTTCAAGACATATAACCACCACCGACGTGAATTGATAATATATTTTTCTTTTTGTACAGAAATAGACCACTAATTGCTTTCAAGACATATCACTGCCGCCAACCTGGACTGAATAAATTTTTCTTTTTGTACTGAAATGCAAAATAACACATATTGCCACTGCACTGACTGACTGCTACCGCCGCTACTTCCGTGAACCCCTGCACCACTACTTCCCGGGCAGGTAGGCTGCTGTGAAGCAGGTGGTCTACCCCAGGCACGTTTGGCTCCCGACCTCCCACTGCTGCCACCCTGCTGACTTCCAGCCATGTTTTCAACACATATAACCACCGACGTGAACTAAGAATATATTTTTCTTTTGTATTGAAGGAGGCCAGTAAACACTTTTAGCAGAAATAAATGCACCAGTGAAGTGCGTATATATTTTTTTTCTCTTTCTGTACTGAAATAGGCCATTAAGTGCTTTTGCCACAAAAAAGTGCACAAGTGAAGTGCATATATGATTTTCTTTCTATATTGAAATAGGCCACTAAACGCTTTTCCCACAAATAACTGCACCAGTGAAGTGCATATATATTTTTTTCTTTCTGTACTGAAATAGGCCACTAAACACTTTTTCCACAAATAAGTGCACCAATAAAGTGTGTATATTCTTTTCTTTATATAATGAAATAGGCCACTAAACACTTTTGCCACAAATAAGTGGACCAGTAAAGTGCGTATTGTGGGATTTCACTCTGGTAGATAGGGTAAACGGATGCAGTACAGAGGCAAAATACAAGTTCTTAACTGAAAACATCAGTGTTTATTCACACTTAAGGCAATTGCACAAAACAACATGTAACTGTGCAGTCTTGGTGTTAATTCACACACAATGGAAAGTTCATATAACACAAGTCACCTTGCTGGCAATTCTGCCACCAGTAGTCCACAGCAGACTTTAAGGGGGCCTGAATGCATAGCATGTGGCTCTCAGACCTCCAGCACGGCACAAAGCTTCAGATCCAAAAAGCAGAGACATATCTGCTGAGCCCAGCTGCCTATTTAAGGACAGCCAGGTGCTGCCAAAACCCAGAACAGCATTTAAACTCTGGTCCGGTATTTGACCTCACCTGGCTAAAAACCAGCCCAGGCGCACATGCTGGTAGGAAAATACCTGCTTTGCCATACACAACCCCTTACTGTGTCACATAATCCCCCCCCCCTTTGTTCAACCCTGAAGGGGTGGACAAACGCCAGACAATGCACCCGGGACAGGGCATCCACATTTCCCTGCAACTGGCCTGCTCTGTGTTCTACCGAGAACCTAAAGTTCTGCAGAGACAAAAACCATCTGGTGACCCGGGCATTCCTGTCTTTGGCCTGGCTCATCAACTTGAGAGGGGAGTGATTGGTCACCAGGCAGAACTTTCTCCCCAACAAATAGTAGCGGAGAGACTCGAGTACCCACTTGATATCCAGACACTCACTCTCCACTATACTGTACCTGGTTTCGGCTGGGGTGAGCTTGCGGCTTAGGATAATAATGGGATGCTCCTCCCTGTTGACTTCCAGCAAACCATCACTGATTTTCGTCCCTTCAAGAACCCTGTCAAGGGCGGCTAGAGTAACAAATTGGGAAACAAACCTCATGTAATAGCCCACCATTCCCAGGAATGACTTTATTTGCCTTGTTGTGACAGATCGGGGCCAATTCTGTATCGCCTCTATTTTGTTCACTTGGGGTTTGATGACTCCATGCCCAATGACATACCCCAGGTACTTAGTCTCGTCTAACCCTATTGCACATTTTTTGGGGATTAGTGGTTAGGCCAGCTATCTAAATGTAGTCCACTACAGCCTGCACTTTGGGTAGGTGACTTTCCCAGTCGGTACTGTGAATGACAATATCGTCCAGGTAAGCCTAAGCGTACCAATGATGTGGACGAAAAACAATGTCCATTAGTTGCTGAAAAGTGGCGACCAAAGGGTAAGACCTTGTATTGATACAGTCCCCTCAGGCATTATGAAGGCAGATTTCTCTTTATCAGCCTCCATTAAGGGGACCTGCCAGTACCCTTTCGTGAGGTCCAAAACAGAAAAATAGCAGGCTTGTACTAACCTCTCAATGAGCTCATCCACCCGGGGCATGGGATACCCATTGAATTTGGGAACCTTGTTAAGTTTTCGAAAGTCATTACAAAACCGCAACAACCCGTCCGGCTTGGGTATCAATACTATAGGACTGGCCCACTCATTTTTTGACTCCTCAATGACGTATAGCTGCAAAATTAGCTGCACCTCTTCTGATATGGCTTGTCGCTGAGCCTCGGGTACCCGGTATCGTTTTAATCTGACTTTTGCTTGAGGCTCAGTGATAATGTCATACTGGATTATGGAAGTGTGTCCAGGGAGGTCCGAGAACACATCCATCTTCCGACTAACAAACTCCCTGAGTCTGTTTAGAGGAAAGGCTGTCAGCAATTTTTACTGTGGAAGCCGCCTTTCTTGCATCAGACAGAGGGGCTGGTACCGCTTCTCCTACAAAACCTGGCTGCAGGCTGTCTTCTTTACAGGTTTCTCTATCTTTCCACAGTTTGAGTAAATTCATATGGTAAACCTGCTCTGGCTTTCGCTGCCCTGGCTGGTGTACCTTGTAGTTTACATCTCTAATTTTCTCGAAATCCTCGTAGGGCCCCTGCCAACTAGCCAGGACTTTACTGCCCATGGTCAGCACCAGAACCAAAACCCGATCACCCGGGTTAAAGATCCGGACCCAAGCCTGCAGATTATAGACCCGACTCTGGGCTCACTGAGCTGCCTCCATATGCTCCCTAACAAAAGGCAACACTATCCAATCTTGCATCTGGGTAACGTACTCAATTACACTATTATGTGGAGTGGGTTGTTGTTTCCACGCCTCTTTGGCCATGTCCAAGAGACCGCAAGGGTGTCTGCCATATAGCAGTTTGAAGGGCAAGAAGCCAGTAGAGGCCTGGGGTACCTCTCACACTGCGAACATGAGATAGGGCAGAAGGAGGTCCCAGTCCTTCCCATCTTTAGTCACTACCTTTTTCAACATATTTCTTAATGTTTGGTTAAACCGTTGTACCAGACCGTCCATTTGAGGATGGTAAACGGAAGTCCGTAGTTGTTTTATGTGCAGAAACTTACAGATGTCACAGTGGGGAGTGGGGGAAACCCCCCACTGTACAATGTAAAAGGGATAGGGGTAGCAGCTAGACCAGGCTGCCAAGAAAAGGGAGCTGGTCACCTCCTATAGCATGCCTAAATCTGGCCCTGTTCCCCTAACTGTATGAGCTGACCCTTAAGGTAGGAGGGCCCATACAATGGAACCTCAGAACCCTGAAATCCCTGAATATCCCTGAGGTTAGGAGACAGGGACAAGAGACAACCAGGTTCACAGTGGCACCGCCTCCGGGTACCAAGTCGCGTAGTCTAGAATGACTAAGATGTGTTGATGGCTTCTGGCGGACTTTGGTACTGGGCCTATGAGGTCCATAGCTATTCAGTCAAACGGTACTTCGATAATCGGGAGAGGTACTGTACCTGGGGCTAGTTATCTGCCAGGTCAGGCAAGACTTTCAATACTCTTCCACTTCTTTGAATATGCTGGGCCAGTAAAACCGTTGTAAAATATGATCCTGAACTTTCTGCAGTCCCAGATGACCCCCGAAAATGTGTTGGTGGGCTAGATCTAACACAAGCTTGCGATAAGCCTTGGGGACCACCAACAGTTCAATAGGCTCACCCCGTAGTTCGTTTACCCGATACAACATATCCTATTAACACATTTTCCCAGGCGCGGGATAGGGTTGGGTCCTGATGTTGGGCGGTACCAAAATTATCCCTGGAGACATTGAGGTCTGCCAATTTAGGAACCGGCGGCAAGTCCTCCACATCTCCAACCATCACACTTTTTTTTTTTTTAAATATGTTTTATTAATTTATAATGCAAAAATTCATATCCATATTACAATTATAATATTATAAAATCCTACAGTCCGTGAATTTGTGATTTGCAACATGATTAAGAATAATTTCATACAAGTATCCATGCTTATGGAGACAACAAGAATACAAATGGAGATCTCACTTGCTGGGGGAAAAGCGGGATACTTCCGTCATCCACAGCCTAATAAGGCAAAACAAACACACAAAACATCCCACTTGACATATTGTTGTCTATACAGGGGAAAAAGGTCAGGGGTCCGCAGCCCGGGCGGCCACCAGGGAGCGAGCGCGCGCCCCGCGCTCTCTCCCCCGATCATGGGTAAGAAATTGACAGGATTGACAGCCATATAACCATTCATCCGATGCTCACATTAACCGTACGTAGCGGGCCTACTGCAATCTTTGATCGCAAGCATTTCATAAAACAAGTTTGGGGGTCCAGCAGTCTTCTATCGCAGTGGAAGAAGAACCTCTTACATCTTTTGCTGCCTCATCCCCATGTAGTTAAATTAGGAATTTAATGCCCGACTTAACCGTACCTCACATATATCCACATTAGTGTCTCACATATAAAGGGACTCAACTCGAGTATCACTCGGTGATCACCGGCATTTAGGGAAGATGTAAACATGAGCACTACCTAAAACCAGCTCTGTCCCGCTGAGAAAACACCTCTTGGTACCCATACAACGTGTGTCATATCACTGCCTGAAGTCAAGCCACATGTCTGACAGAGAGAGCCGCGTCCTAGGGCACACTCAGTCACCGGGCTGCCCAATATCCCGGGCCCCGGGTCCCCACCCATAACCGGCACGGTACTATGGTTCAATTAAAGATTTTAGCCATTGTTTAATGCCGGAAGGTCCCGCCATCCCCCAGCATTCCTAGAGATACTCCAGTACCCAAATGCAGCTTCAACTCCTTTACTATTTATGATTCATATAGAAAGGACCGGACTAATAGGATCATCCCCAACCCACCCCTCCAAGCCCCCCCCCCCCCCCACCTTGCAGGAAAAAAATAAAAATAATAATAATAATAATAATAACCCAGATTAATTATTTAGGCTTGTCCCAGTCTGCCCACAGTTTGCCCCACTTTAGATAGGATCCTCTTTGTTTATACAAAATCCTCTCATAACTTTTCACTTTCTCAACCAAGCTTAACCAGTGGTTGCAGTCTGGAGCAGAAGAGCAAAACCATAATCTGGAAATGAGAAGCCTGGCCAAAAACATTACCTTGATCAATAGTTGGCGTTTTATAGGCTGGTAATTAACCTCTGATAAATCTCCCAGGACCCATATCCTGGGGGACAGAGGGACAACAATATTGAGTTTACGAGCCAAATTAATTTGGACCGATCTCCAATAGCTGCTCACCATTGGGCAGTCCCAAAACAAATGTAAATTATCTGCCTCGGAATCGCCACAGCGTGGGCAGTCAGAGGAGGCTCTAAGTCCTCTCCTATATAACCACATAGGTGTCACATATATTTTGTGCACTTGTACAGTGTGATTAAAGTTGTGTGAAACGTATTTTAAACTTTCCCCTATATTCTCCCAATCTGGGGGACCCATCTCTAGAAGTACAGAAGACCAGGATCTTTGTCCTGGAGAAAGAACACCCAAAAAAAATTCTTTCATTAAGTGTCTATAACAATGTGATATTTTAATTCTCGTGACAGCTTTTTTACAGAGTAAATCATGTAAGAATTGCGGAGTATCTATAGTAAAAAGTTGACTATTCAAAGTACTAGAAAGTGCTGACCTCAATTGAAAGTATGCATACCAAGCCACCTCACCCAGGTTTGTTCTTTGCCTTAGCTCCGTCAGGGACAGGATTTGTCCGCCGCTGACCACCTGATATAAGTACTGGACATTCTTAGTCCTCCAATACTGGCAACAACCCAAATCCCTTAACTCCAAGAGCTTTGAGTTATGCCACAGTGGAGTACAAATAAGTGATGCCTTGATTCCACACCAGCTCCTTATAACTAACCACGTCTTTATAGCCATTCTGCAAAAAAGTGTATACCCAGTCTGTGGGTTTGATAAATAGTCGGACTCCAGTACGGTAAAAAAATCCGAAAAACCTGAGTCTTTCACCACTCTGTTGCAGAAATGGCTACTTTCCCAATCATTAAAAAAGCAAAGTTGAGAGGCCACAAAATAGCCCTTAAAATAAGGGAGGTTAAGACCTCCCTGATTATAGGGCATGGAAAAATAGAGTGCCTTCAGTCTCACGCGCTTCCTCCCCCATAGTAGATCATTAAGCATCCGCTCTATCAATCTAAAATACTTGTCCGTGATCCATACAGGCGAGTTGCGCAGGACATAAAGAACCTGGGGCAGCACTACCATTTTTATTAGAAAGATTCTATCCGCTCTTGCGGGCAGGATTTTTTGCCATATCTTAATTTTGGCCCTCAGCTTTTTCAGAAGGGGAATCAAATTGAGTTGTAAGTATTCCTGAGGTTTGGCAGAGACTGAAATCCCCAGGTATTTTATTGAATCGGAAATTGTTAGCTGGTTGTCCCAGTCGCCTCGCAGCTCATCTATAGGGAGGAGAACAGTCTTCTCCCAATTAATCTGCAAACCAGACGGAGCAGAAAAAGAACCCACCAAATCCATTATTCGAGGAAGAGTGGTTTCTGTTTGATGGACAAAAACCAAGATGTCGTCTGCATAGAGGGATACACGATCATGCTTCCCCATTACACCGAAACCGGACACCTGCAAGTCTTGCCTAATACTAACTGCTAAGGGTTCAATATAAATGTTAAACAAGAGGGGGGAAAGAGGACATCCTTGACGGGTGCCTCTTCCTAGGGAAAAACTCTCAGTGATTGTATCATTAATCCTAATCCTGGCAGCTGGAGAGCCATATAGTAACTGCACCATCAACATAAATCTCGGACCAAATCCCATTTTTTTCATCACCTCCCAGAGAAAGATCCACTCCACCCTGTCGAAGGCTTTAGTAGCATCCAACGACAGGATGGAGCGGGAGCCGCACCCCGGAGACTGAATATTCATAAATAACCTATGCAAATTATGATGGGTGCCTCTCTTTGGCATAAAGCCGTTTTGATCTGGGTGGATAATGGTGGACATAACCCGCAAAAGCCTCCTAGCCAAAACTTTTGATAATAGCTTAGCATCAGTATTTAGTAAAGAAATTGGTCTATAGGAACTCATTTCTATAGGGTCTTTATCCTTTTTGGGAATTAGAACAATAAGAGCTTCCATCATAGAGCAAGGTAGACCCCCTCCCTGTATTGCTTGGGAAAAAACCTCTAGTAGCTGGGGAAGAATCACATCGCTGTATTTACGGTAAACCTCGTATGGAAGGCCATCCATCCCTGGCGACGAGTTCCCCGAGATAGACCCCAAGGCCTCCTGGAGCTCCGAAAGAGACAACTCCTCTTCCAGATACTCTATTTGGGCTTCGCTTAAAGTAGAAAGTGGAATCCTCTCCAAGAACTGCGTCGCCAGATCGGATGACAAGCCAAGAGAGGAGCTATATATATGAGAGAAATATTTTAAAAAAGCATCCCTAATTCCTTCTGGGTCTGTTATAATTTCCCCCACTGTGTTACGAATCGAGACAATAGATTGATTTTTCTTATCTTGTTGTGTAATTATCCTGGCTAAAAGCTTACCAGGGCGTCCGGACTCCGAAAAATATTTTAAGCCCTTAAAGAATACTCTATGGTTTGCTTTCTCTATTATATATTTCTCCAAAGAACGACTGGCCTTCTGCATCTCTTCCCTGTTATGCTCGGAAGGTTGGCTAGTAAATCGTTCAGTTATGTCTCCAGCAGCCTTGACCAGTTCCTCCTCTTTTTTCTTAAATGTTCTCTTTGCTGCAGCAATCTCACTTATAAACACCCCCCTCAGATATGCTTTCAGGGCGTCCCATACTATATTGATGTCAGCAGAGGGGAAGTTCACCTCCCAAAAGGAGGATATCAATAGTTTAATAGACTGAGGGTTATCCATAATAGTAAGCCAGTATGGATTCAGCTTAAATCCTAGCCCCCTGTTATCCTTATTCTCCCCAATGCAAACCTCAACCAGTACGGGCGAGTGGTCCGAGACTGTTCTTACCCCATATCATATCTTCCGGATATTACGCAAGTTGCTCTCATTAGTAAATGCTAAATCAATCCTAGACATTGCTCTACCACCCCGGCTAACACAAGAGTATACTCTCTTTCCTCCGCCAAGATGTTCCCATATATCCACCACTCCAACCTCCGAGCAAAACTGTGGCAACGGTGAATTACATAAATTCCTCCCTCGATCTACGTCTAATGTGAATCTGTCTCTGTTGGGGTCCATAACCGCATTGAAGTCCCCCATCAGGACTAACCGGCATTCTGGCCTCCTTTCAGAGAAAAGCATCAACTGAGTCAGTGGGTACATTGAAAAAGGCGGAGGTATATAGAAAAAGGCAAGAAAATTACTATGCCCATGCAGCTTACCATGCAGAAAGATGAATCTGCCCTGATCATCTATGTAAGATTCTATAAGATTCGATAAAATCCACAGAATTATGAATCAGAACTGAAACGCCCCTAGAGGAACTGCTAAAGGTGGAATGGTAAGATTGAGAGTACCATCCCGTTGTCAAGCGGGACACAGTTTCTTTAGTGAGATGAGTTTCTACTAAGCAAATAATTGCTGGAAGGTATCTTTTTAATGCATCCATAATAGCTTGCCTTTTGACCCTTTCCCCAAGCCCTCTAACATTCCAAGTTACAATTCTAGTGGCCATCCTTCACTACTACGGAAACAGACACGGGACAAACAAAAGGAAAAATAAAAAAAAATAAAAAATCCTACCTGCAAGGTGGGTTCCCTTTCCCCCCTCCCCTTTCCCCCCCATCCCCCCTCTCTATTGATCCGCCCAATCAGCGAACCTCTAACCTCAAGCCAATCTCCCCCCCCCCCGCTCCATCCCCCCTCCAACATTTCAATCATAATAATGCACGATTTCAAATATCCCTTTGCTCCATCCAATCCAGCGCTTGCTGTGGTGTTTCAAAAAAAAGAGAAGTCTCATTATGGATCACTCTTAGTTTCGTTGGATACTGTAGGGAATATTTAATCCCCTTTGATGCCAGACGTTTCTTTATCTCTATGAAATTTCTTCTTTTTTCCTGAGTCTGCCGAGCAAAATCAGGAAAAAAGAGCAGCCTAGTGCCCTGGTACTCAACAGGAGTACATTCTCTTGCTCTTTTCAGTATCATATCTCTATCCATGGATGATAATAATTTCATTAAGATTGCTCGCGGCGGCCTCCCTGGAATAGGTTTCCCTCCTGGGATACGATGGATTCTTTCTATCTGAAACATGGAAGAAAAATAGTCACTGCCTAGGTTATGCAAGACCACATCTTTAAGTTGTTCCTCTAAGTGTCGGCCTTCCACTCCCTCTGGGAAACCAATTATGCGGACGTTGTTTCGCCTTGACCTATTTTCAAAGTCCTCTAGCTTATTATGTAGTGCTTGGTTTTCTGAAGCAAGAGACAAAGTTTTGGATTTTAACATGTTAATATCGGTTTGCAAAGAGTCCACTATTTTTTCCACATTAAGGACTCGCTCGCGGATCTTTACTAGTGATGAGCGGCAGGTGCCATATTCGATTTCGACGAAATTCGCGAATATTCGATAGAATATTCGTTTTATATTCGTCGAAATCGAATATTCGTCATTATTCTTGTTATCGCGATTAATATGCGATTTAAATAATCGAATTTCGATTTTAACTTAAAGGCTACTCTCCTATTGAAATCGCAATTCGATTTTTTCAAGTTATAATAATCGAATTTCGATTTTAACTTAGCACTGCTATATGCCATATTAGTTAGCCTAATATGGCATATAGCAGTGCTAAGTTAAAATCGAAATTCGATTATTATAACTTGAAAAAATCGAATTGCGATTTCAACGTAATTCTCAAATCCGACAGTACATTCTAGTATATGGAGTCGTTCCCATGGTGATGGGGACGCTCCATAAGCATGGAATATGGCTTCAATGGCTTGGTAGAATTAGCGAATTGACGAATATATTCGTTATATTCCACAAAACGAATATAACGAATGTATTCGTCATATTCCACAAAACGAATATAACGAATGTATTCGTCATATATCACAAAACGAAGATAACGAAGTATTCTGCATCTTCATTTTAGCTACATATTCATCAATTTCGCTAATTCTAGCAATGATATAGGAAAGTTAACTATAGAGACAGCTAAGTATAATTCGCTATGCGATTATATGACTGCTTTTTTTTATAAATAGTATAATTATAATAATTATCAGGTATTATAATTACTCTATTTATTTAAAAAAAAAAGCAGTAATATAATCGCATAGCGAATTAAACTTAGCTGTCCAGTCAGTGCCCGTTGCCGCTTCTGCCGACTTCCATGCTCATGGAGCGTCCTCATCACCATGGGAACATCTCCATATACTAGAATGTACTGTCGGATTTGAGAATTACGTTGAAATCGCAATTCGATTTTTTCAAGTTATAATAATCAAATTTCGATTTTAACTTAGCACTGCTATATGCCATATTAGTTAGCCTAATATGGCATATAGCAGTGCTAAGCTAAAATCGAAATTCGATTATTATAACTTGACATAATCGAATTGCGATTCCAACTTGGACCTGGTTTACTATATGGTTGGCTTCAATGGCATGGTAGAATTAGCGAATTGACGAATATATTCGTTATATTCCACAAAACGAATATAACGAATGTATTCGTCATATTCCACAAAACGAAGATAACGAAGTATTCGTCATATTCCACAAAACGAAGATAACGAAGTATTCTGCATCTTCGTTTTAGCTACCTATTCATCAATTTCGCTAATTCTAGCAATGATATAGGAAAGTTGACTATAGAGACAGCTAAGTATAATTCGCTATGCGATTATATTACTGCTTTTTTTTTAAATAAATAGAATAATTATAATACCTGATAATTATTATAATTATACTATTTATAAAAAAAAGCAGTCATATAATCGCATAGCGAATTATACTTAGCTGTCTCTATAGTCAACTTTCCTATATCATTGCTAGAATTAGCGAAATTGATGAATAGGTAGCTAAAATAAAGATGCAGAATACTTCGTTATCTTCGTTTTGTGGAATATGACGAATACATTCGTTATATTCGTTTTGTGGAATATAACGAATATATTCGTCAATTCGCTAATTCTACCAAGCCATTCTATTGAAGCCATATTCCATGCTTATGGAGCGTCCCCATCACCATGGGAACGACTCCATATACTAGAATGTACTGTCGGATTTGAGAATTACGTTGAAATCGCAATTCGATTTTTTCAAGTTATAATAATCGAATTTCGATTTTAACTTAGCACTGCTATATGCCATATTAGGCTAACTAATATGGCATATAGCAGTGCTAAGTTAAAATCGAAATTCGATTATTATAACTTGAAAAAATCGAATTGCGATTTCAACGTAATTCTCAAATCCGACAGTACATTCTAGTATATGGAGATGTTCCCATGGTGATGGGGACGCTCCATGAGCATGGAAGTCGGCAGAAGCGGCAACGGGCACTGACTGGAGCAGCCAGGAAGCCAGGAATCCAAAGGACAGGTAAGAACAACTTTAGGGAAGTGGGAAAGAAAAAAATATAACAATAAAAAAAAAAAAAAAAAAACGAATATTCGAAATATCGAATTTATATCACTATATTCGAAATATTCGCGAATTAGCGAAGTGCCGATATTCGCGAAAAAAATTCGATATTCGAATATTCGCGCTCAACACTAATCTTTACCAGGTTCTCTCTTATTACAGAAATGTCGCTCTGTACAGACCCTAATTGGATAGACATCTCTTGCACTAAAGTGCCATTGTGCTCTACGGCCGAGAGAGTTTTATCCAGAACGAAAGGGTCATGTTCAGTTCGCATCTGAGCAGGTAGGTCCTCCCCCCCTGCTTCCTGATCTACCTCCACTAAACCGTCCTCAGAAAATTCGTCGGTTTGGGGAGTTTTTGCCGATTTTTTCAGATTAGCAGAGGACTTTGTTTTGGCTAAGTTCTTTTCATTTAGGAAGGGCGACTTCAAGAACTTATCAATTTTATTCTCTGGGGTCTTGGAGCCCAGCTTTGTTACAGTGGAGTCAATCGACCGTCGTTTTGGGGCCATTCTTTTTTCCTTCTTTTTCTTTTTTTTTTTTTCCTTCCCGTCTCTCCTTTTTACCTCTTTTTACTCTCTTTTTTCTTTGCTTTAATTTGCACTCTTCTTTATATCCCCTTTGCTTCTTTCCCCTCTGCTCCTATTCCTCCCTTTTTACTTCTCTTTATTGGCCCTTTCCTTTCTACTCTTATCCCTCTATTCACCCCTTTATCCCTCCCTCTCCACCACCGCACAGGGAGGGGGAACACCAAATTCCGGCTCTGTGCAGCCGGAAAACTTAATCAAGTAACAATAAAGCCACGATAGTTAGTTTCTCACGTGGCCCGACGAGGGAGGCGAGGATCCTCAGGATGACAAAAGATCCAGATGACAAGTGGCCACTTCAGGAAGGAGGAAACTGCAGGCAAACGGTTTTCAGATGAGGAAAAGTGAAAAAATCCCACCGATCACCAGTAGAGGGAGCTAGCAGCAAGCGAACCAGGAGGCTGGTGAACAGCTGAGCAGAGCGCGCCGATCCGGACACACGCCACACCGCAGAGGAGAGAAGGCAGCAGAAAAGGGAGACGGAAGATCCGGACGGGGGAAGACCCAGGAGCACGGAACACAGAGAAGCAGACCAGCGGCAGGGACCGGAGCCAGGGGCCAGAAGGGAGCGACGGGAGCCAGCAACCAGCAGCCAGATCGGTAAATAGATCGCAGGACCCCCGGCACTCCAGGACAACTAACGGCACTGGAACATGGCAGCACGCTGGGGCGGTCGGCGCTCAATCAGCGCTCTGGATCGGACGGAGCCGGGAGCATGGAGGGGAGGAGGCCAGCAGGAGAGATTGAAACGTGACGTGTTCACGTCATCACGCTTCCCCCCAGCACCTCCAACCAT
This sequence comes from Bufo gargarizans, assembly GCF_014858855.1. Lineage (NCBI taxonomy): Eukaryota > Metazoa > Chordata > Amphibia > Anura > Bufonidae > Bufo > Bufo gargarizans. The sequence continues at coordinate 405,652,538 of NC_058082.1, read as the reverse complement.
CACACTTAACGGGGTTGTCTCCCCCTCTTCCACTGAAGTGGTGGTCACCCCTACCACTCGCCCTTTGGTCTGAGGTTCACGGGGTTCAGGTCTCCCCCCTGAGCCGGGACACTCTGCTAGGGTTACCCCTGCCTCATGGGTGTCAGTCATTCTCATATGTAGCAGGCCACAGTACTGGGAAGCCCGACAAGTCTCTCCCTATTATAAGTTTGTAGTGTAAATTTGGGGCAACTGCCACTTCGTGAGTCTATCTGCCGGCCCCTGTGGTTTGAGACACCAAGGCAGTGGCATAGTCTTTTGAGTCTCCATGGATGCACATGACCACATGACCCCATTGACCATACCAGGGGAGCCCTTACTAGGGACACCAGATTCCCTGAGTCCAGCAGAGCCTCTGCTGGAGTGTCTCCTACCTCCACCTGGCACAGGTTGTTTAAAGGTTTTGGGGTACTTGCTGCACACAGCTTCCTGGCATATAGAGACTGACAGTAGCCATAGTTAGTATCCATGTATTCCACCTGATGGGGACAGTCAGCTCTTACATGGCCTGGCTCCTGACACCGCCAGAAGACTATTAGAGCCAGGTCCGTAGAGGGTACACCCCGGGTGGGTTTGGTTGGTACAAGTCGCCAGGTCTGGGATGGAGATTTACGAGGTTTGACTGCCCCACTCCCAAAATACCTCCCTGTAACAGTAATAGTAGCCTCGGAGCGCTCCACCAGGTCCACCATTTCTAGAACGTTGCTAGGAGACACCTGGCCAATCCAGTGCTGGAGATGGGGTTGCAGAGCCCTCCAGAACATATCAGCCAATAGTCTATCCAGCATAGCTGTGGGACTCAGCACATCAGGCTGTAGCCACTTTTGCAAGGTAGAGTAAGTCATAATACTGGGTCCTCGCAGGCTCAGCCGGCTTAAACCCCCACTGATGTACCCGCTGGGCCGGGACCAACACATTCGCCACGAGTCTTGCCAAAATCTCACCCTTTACTTTGTGGTAGTCGGCCGCTTGATCATCCTGCAAGTCAAAATACACCAGCTGAGAATCGGATGCCAGGAATGGAGTGATGAATTCAGCCCACTGGTCACAGGGTAGCTTTTCCCTGATGGCCACTTTTTCGTACATCGCCAAATAGGTTTCAATGTCGTCTCTGGGGGCCATCTTAGGAATCGCGGCACAGACTGCTTTCCGGGCATCAAAGACGCTCGGGGTTCCTCCTGCTGTCTGCAAAACCATCACATTTTGTAGCAGCAATTGGTTAGTCTCCTGCTGCTGCTTATTAGCCTCGCGTTGCTGCAGGTTTGTCTCTCGCTGATGCAGATTAGACTCCTTGAGGGCCTTTACAACAGCCTCCATTTTGTTGTGGGACACTGGTTGTAATACAGCTGGTTGAATGTACGACATACAACTGTACCTGAAAAATGCAGAAACAAAAAATGTTGGCGTTCACGCCAGCCTCACTCCTCATGTACGCATCCTCCACCAATTGTGGGGTTATGCTCTGGTAGATAGGGTAAGTAGGTACAGTACAGAGGCAAAATACAAGTTCTTGATTCAAAACGTCAGTGTTTATTCACACTTGAGTCAATTGCACAAAACAGCACGTAACTTTGCAGTCTTGGTGTTAATTCACACACAATGGAAAGTTCATATAACATAAGTCACCTTGCTGGCAGTTCTGTCTCCAGTAGTCCATAGTAGCCTTTAGAGGGTCTGTATCACAGGCATGCGGCTCTCAGCCCTCCAGCACGGCACATAGCCTCAGATCCCCAAAAACAGAGACATCTCTGCTGAGCCCAGCTGCCTATTTAAAGGACAGCCAGGTGCTGCCAAAACCCAGACCGGCACTTACATTTTGGTCCGGTATTTGACCACACCTGGCTGGAAACTAGCCCAGCCACACAAGCTGGTAGGAAAATACCTGCCTTGCCAGACATAACCCCTCACTGTGTCACAGTTAATTTGTTTTTCTTTCCAAAAAAAAAGGCCACTAAACACTTTTGCCACAAATAAGTACACCAGTAAAGTGTAAATATTTTTTTTCTTTCTGTATGCTTTGAACACATGTAACTGCAGAAGTGAACTGAGAATCTATTTTTCTTTTTGTACTGAAATAGGCCAGTATACGCTTTTAGCAGAAATAAATGCACCAGTGAAGTGCGTACCATATTTTTCGCCCCATAAGTGGGGGGAAAATGCCCCTGCGTTTTATGGGGCGAATACTAATGAAGCGCTTTGTTAGTACCGGAGGACCGGGAAGCAGTGAAGGATCTGTACTCATAGCTTCCTGGTCCTCCGTTTTGCTGTCTGCTGTAAAGGGCTGCGCACCATGTGACCTCACTGTGCGCAGCCTTCACGGCTGACAGCCGAGAACCAGGGAGAAAAGAGAGAGTGCTGGTGGCGAGGAGTGTTGGTGTCCAGGAGCAGGAGAGGTAAGTTTTATTTTATTTTATGTTATTTACACTGATAGCTGGCATGGGGGGGGCATGATGCCTGACATGGGTGGGCATGATGGCTGACATGGGGGGCATGATGGCTGACATGGGGGACATGATGGATGAAATGGGGGGCATGATGGCTGACATGGGGGGCATGATGGCTGACATGGGGGGCTGATCTGAGGTCTGATTAACATTGGGGGCCTGATTGGAGCTGTGAGCTGAGGTCTAAATAACATTGGGGGTCTGATTGCTGGTCTGACCTGAGGTGTAATGGAAAATATTTTTTCTTATTATCCTCCTCTAAAACCTAGGTACGTCTTATGGGGCCGGTGCGTCTTATAGGGGGAAAAATACGGTATATATTTTTCTTTCTGTACTGAAATAGGCCACTAAACCCTTTTGCCACAAATAACTGCACCAGTGAAGTGCATATATTTTTTTTCTTTCTATAATGAAATAGGCCAGTAAGAGCAGAAATAAGTGCACCAGTGAAGTGTGTATATTTTTTTGTCCTTCTGAGCACTTTCAACACATAACTGCAGAAGTGAACTGCGTATATATTTTTCTTGTTTGAAAAGATATAAGCCACTAAAGGCTTTTCAACATAGCACTTGCATCCCAAAAACAAATTGCTGGAATGACAGAGCTGTATAATGGCTATTTGGATCCCCAAATAATCTTTCCCTGCATTTTTAAATCACTTTTCTAGCACTCTCCCTAGCGCCTTCTGACATCTCTCCCTGCACTAAGATGCTGTGAAATTATTCCTCCTCTCTATCCTTTCCCTGCACTTGTAAATCACTTTTCTGGCACTGTTCCTAGTGCTTTCTGATGTTTCTTCCTGCACCAAGATGCTGTGAAATGATTCCTTCCTATCCTTTCCCTGCACATAAATGTTTCAGTTATTTTTTTCACAATGAGATTTTTCCAATTGCTGTCCCTAGCGCCTTCTCATGTCTGTCCCTGCACTCAGAACGCTTGAAAATGTCTGACTCTAAGATGGCCACCGTATTTATAGGGCTGTTACATCACAGGGCTGGCTGGCTGCTGATTGGCTGCATGCATGGCTTTATGGGTTAGCCCACCTTCCCAGAGTTCTTTGCCCCATGTCCTCACATGTGTAGCCGCCATTGTAGCCACCATTTTAGGAAAAATTGCTATTAGTTACCACAAAGCAAGAAATTTTTCCTGAAATTCGGATCGAATTCCACTTTGTCTGATTCGATTCGCTCATCTCTACCAATATACTTAAAAAAAAAAATAGAATTTATTAGGACCAGCAAATTACATGCCAGTCTTAAAGAGCTTCTGTCACCCCCACAATACCAAACATGTGTAGGTAATTTTATTTTTTTCATTTTTAATCAGTGATAAATGTTTTTTTTTTAATTTTTACTTATTTTTTCCCTTTTTTTTTACCCAGACCCACTTGGTTCTTGAAGATCCAGTGGATCTGATGTCTGTATAATACAGTACAATACACTATATAGGGTATTGTACTGTATTTTACTTACACTTTGTCTGAACAGATCTATGCCTTCAGCACAGATCTGTTCAGCACCATGGACAGCAGGATGCCTGAGATGGCGTCCTGTTGCCATGGGAACCTTTCTAGTCTGCTCAGACGGGGAAGGGTGAGGACAGGGCTGTCGGGGGGCTGTCCGTACGGACCGCGGTATGGAAAGGGTTAAACGGCTGACATCATATCACCGATGTCAGCCATTTATACCAGGGTGTCAGCAATGTGCTGACACCCTGGTATAACCACTGCCACCAACGATTATTCAAGGGGAGGCGGGCGGGGATCGCGATCCCGCCTGCCGCACCGCCCGCAACCGTCCCCCTGCACCTCCCGCCCACATAATATCATTCAGGGGGGGTGAAACATATATATTTTGGGCATTATAAAGTTTCTGACCGCGGGGATCAAGTACCAGGACATCATGACGTCATGTGTCCTTAAGAGGTTAAAATCCTTATTGGACGACTATTCCCTATATAGACCTTGTTCTGTGGCTTGGTTTCACAGAAAAATCAAGCTTTTAAAATATGCAAATTACTTCACTACCAGCAAGTAGGGCGTCTACTTGCTGGTAGCTGCCACATTCTCCTTTCAAAAAAAGCCCCCTCCTCCTGTTGATTGACAGGGCCAGCAAGCGCTCTCCTCCTCCGGCTGGCCCTGTCTGCAATTCAAATTCCGCGCCTGCACCTTGCGTGTCTTCATTCGGCGCAGGTGCTCTGAGAGAAGAAAGCTCGCTTCCTCAGCACTTCCTCAGTTCGCCTGTTCCGATGACGTCACCTCTAAACCCAAAAGAGAAGACGTCATCGGCGCAGGCGCACTGGGGAAGTGCTGAGGAAGCGAACATCCTTTTCTCAGAGCACCTGCGCCGAATGAAGTCACGTAAGGTGCAGCCGCGGGATTTGAACACCCTCCATTTTATTATGACATTTATTCCATAAATATTATAAAATTTGGTGTCTCCATGATCAATCTGCAGTGTGGGGGTCCCACACGGGTTCTACACACTTCCAAAATAAAGTCGGGTGAATAGATGATGGATGATCTTCCCAAGAGCTGCTTTTGGGTGGCGCGGGTCATTTCTGAGACATCTGTGTGGAAATCTAAAGACCATCTCCATCTCCGTGCACCACAGGATGTCCTCCTCCTCCTGTGTTAGGAAAAAATGAAATTTTTATTATAAAATGTATTCAACATTTTATTATTAAATATAAGAAGGATGCCTTCCTTTCCATTCCATGATGACTGGAATCTCCTGACGAGAAGACTGGGCCCTGGTTGGTTTGAATCTTGATTAAATTTGCAACTCTTCCTGGCTCCAAGCAATCTTGAAGCTTTGTCTTCTTCTCATTGTCTGTCACTAGCAGAGGCCTAAGCCTGGCAGGCAGGTTCCCCCAGAAGTATCTGGGGGAACCTGCACTTGCATCAATCTTGACAGTATTCGGCTCCAGATGGAGAGTCATTTTTTAGTTGGAATGCTTTCTCCATCGCAGCACCACGTCGTTGAATAAACAGAAGACTTGCCGATTCTCTCCTGTCTTACGCAACATTTCATTTTTATTGCTAAATATTTTAACATTAATTATTATAAACCAAAACTTGAAATGATAAGAAAGTATACTTAAATTTGACAAACCTGGCCTAATAACTCAAGTATGAACTGTGCCTTATAGGTCGATGTTAGTGTCAAGAAGAAGTGCACTCTTTTAACACCCTTGTCAGCTGATTCCACTTAGATGTGTACAGAACCTGTTCTATTACACACTTATAGAAATAGAGCCCCCCTAACAGAGTGGAGAGGATGTCAGCAGTAAGTTTGTGTTGACGTCACTGATTAATTTGCCCTTTCTCTGATCCAACAATAACCCACAAAAAACTGATCCTGTCTTTGGAGCATACACCTTCACCTTCGGTCTGCATTTGCTCAGTATTGCTAATGCCAATTGAAACAGGAGTGCATCTAAAACAGAGATGACACATGAATGGAATATTTGCATGTCTTCTGTGTTTTGCACAAACACCTGCTTTTGTCTACCAAATCATGAGTCAATTCTGATGGGACCATACAGGCCTTACAGCTGCTACACAGACAAGATCTGTTGTGTGTCTCATTTTTCCTTCCTTCTGACAGATCAGAAGAAAGGTCAAATAAATGATGATTTCAGCCAGGCCTAAAGGCAAAATAGTGGCCCAGTCATGAAGTTGGGAGGGTGTGAACAGCATGTAAAGTCCACAGAGTGTCCTTATGACAGAGTGGTGAGGTGGAAGCAGTATGAGGAGACCACAGTGGCCCAATGACAAAGTCTGGAGGTGGCAGCAGCATCAGAAGGCCACAGAGTGGCACAGTGACAGTGTGGAGGTGGCAGCAGTATGAGGAGGCCAGCGAGTGGCCAGGTTACATAGTGTGGAGATGGCAGCAGCATGATACAACAGAGTGGCAGTGTGACATAGTGCAGACATGGCAGCACCAGGAGGCTACAGAGTGGCAAGGTAACAGTGTGGAGGTGGGTGGCAATACAAGTACTCGCTGAAGATGGTGGGTGAAAGAAGGAGCACTTGGCATCAGATATTTGGCATGAGGCGGGTAACAGCATCAGAATAGTAGGAGTCAGGTAGCCAGAAGAAAACGGTCTCTTTTGATAAAATGTTGGGGTGGCACCATGGATGATCTAGTCTGATGCATCAGGCATTGGTGTGTTTAAATCCTGGCTGATCCATGCCTGATTCATCTTGATGCAGTGTCCCACTATGTGCTATATGTGGGCACTTTAAACTCTTGATAAATGTCATATCAAATGTATTGTGGTATCATGCTGTCATTCACTTAAACAGGCATGCAGTATCATTTACCTTTAACAACCAAAATATTTCAAAAGAGATTTTAGCGTATATCAGTGCAGCACTTAACACAGAATACAAGATTTTTTCTGAAGTGAACGGGACGTAGAGGAGGTAGTAGGTCTGCGCTGGAAGAGTGAGACTTCTGTGCTGCAGAAAAGTCACCGTAGTGTCCAGTAAGCAATATCGTAGATAGATGTGGGCTGGTGTGAATTATTTAGCATTTTTGTGCAGGGTTAGTGCATAGTGTATTGGTGCGCAGTGTGTGAAATGTAAATACATTTTAACACAACGTAATTCAGTCCATACCGCAATAAGGACTTTCCCACATATAATTGCAGCGCTGAACATATCTTGATTTTTGTACAGAAATACGCCACAAAAGGCTTTACCTCATAACTGCAACAGTGAAAGGTGAATTTATTTTTATACTGATATACAGTACAGACCAAATGCTTGGACATACCTTCTCATTCAAAGAGTTTTCTTTATTTTCATGACTATGAAAATTGTAGATTCACACTGAAGGCATCAAAACTATGAATTAACACATGTGGAATTATATACATACAAAAAAGTGTGAAACAACTGAAAATATGTCATATTCTAGGTTCTTCAAAGTAGCCACCTTTCTGCTTTGCACACTCTTGGCATTCTCTTGATGAGCTTCAAGAGGTAGTCACCTGAAATGGTCTTCCAACAGTCTTGAAGGAGTTCCCAGAGATGCTTAGCACTTGTTGGCCCTTTTGCCTTCACTCTGCGGTCCAGCTCACCCCAAACCATCTCGATTGGGTTCAGGTCCGGTGACTGTGGAGGCCAGGTCATCTGGCGCAGCACCCCATCACTCTCCTTCATGGTCAAATAGCCCTTACACAGCCTGGAGGTGTGTTTGGGGTCATTGTCCTTTTGAAAATAAAATGATGGTCCAAATAAACGCAAACCGGATGGAATAGTATGCCGCTGCAAGATGCTTTGGTAGCCATGCTGGTTCAGTATGCCTTCAATTTTGAATAAATCCCCAACAGTGTCACCAGCAAAGCACCCCCACACCATCACACCTCCTCCTCCATGCTTCACGGTGGGAACCAAGCATGTAGAGTCCATCCGTTCACCTTTTCTGCGTCACACAAAGACACAGTGGTTGGAACCAAAGATCTCAAATTTGGACTCATCTGACAAAAGCACATATTTCCACTGGTCTAATGTCCATTCCTTGTGTTCTTTAGCCCAAACAAGTCTCTTCTGCTTGTTGCCTGCCCTTAGCAGTGGTTTCCTAGCAGATATTCTACCATGAAGGCCTGATTCACACAGTCTCCTCTTAACAGTTGTTCTAGAGATGTGTCTGCTGCTAGAACTCTGTGTGGTATTGACCTAGTCTCTAATCTGAGCTGCTGTTAACCTGCGATTTCTGAGGCTGGTGATTTGGATGAACTTATCCTCCGCAGCAGAGGTGACTCTTGGTCTTCCTTTCCGGGGCGGTCCGCATGTGAGACAGTTTCTTTGTAGCGCTTGATCGTTTTTGTGACTGCACTTGGGGACACTTTCAAAGTTTTCCTAATTTTTCTGACTGACTGACCTTCATTTCTTAAAGTAATGATGGCCACTCATTTTTCTTTACTTAGCTGCTTTTTTTCTTGCCATAATACAAATTCTAACAGTCTATTCAGTAGGACTATCAGCTGTGTATCCACCTGACTTCTCCACAACGCGACTGATGGTCCCAACCCCATTTATAAGACAAGAAATCCCACTTATTAAACCTGACAGGGCACACCTGTGAAGTGGAAACCATTTCAGGTGACTACCTCTTGAAGCTCATCAAGAGAATGCCAAGAGTGTGCAAAGCAGTAATCAAAGCAAAAGGTGGCTACTTTGAAGAACCTAGAATATGACATATTTTCAGATGTTTCACACTTTTTTGTTATGTATATAATTCCACTTGTGTTAATTCATAGTTTTGATGCCTTCAGTGTGTATCTACAATTTTCATAGTCATGAAAATAAAGAAAACTCTTTGAATGAGAAGGTGTGTCCAAACTTTTGGTCTGTACTGTACGTCAATGAATGTTTTTCAAGATATAAGCGCAGCAGCAAATGGCCAATGTATATTTCTTTTTCTACTGCTATATGCCAGTAAAGGCTTTACCAGATATAACTGCAACTTTTTCTTGTAGTACTGAAATACGCCCCTATACGCTTTCACCACAAATAACTGCAGAAGTGACCTGAGAAAATATATTTTTTTGTTGGACTCAAATAGGCCACTTTACGCTTTCACCAGCAGTGCTTATGTATTTTTATTTTGTTAATGAAATAAGCCCCTATAGTCTTTCACCATAAATGAATGCTACCGTGATAGTGCGTTTAAATGTTTTGTGTATTACTGAAATACCGGTCTATGCTCTTTCACAAGAAATGACTGGAAATGATTTTAGCGTAAATAACACCCCTGCTTCAGGGGTGTAGCTGAGGTAACACAGCTAAACCGCAAACAAATGCTGCACTACCCAAATGCACTATATAGAAATGATATAATTGGTATATAACACCCCTGCCTCAATCATTTTTTTTTTGGGGGGGCAACTGGTATATCACACCAGTAGCAATTATTTGTTCCAATAGCGTTGGCACTCTGTGTGGCTGCAGTATCGCAGCAGAACCGCACACAATGGCTGCACAATACAAATGCCCCTTTATGTTAGAAAGTATAAGTATATTACACCCCTCAGTATGTCACACCTATCGACAGCACACCTATACCAGTCCTTGAAAGGACTTTTTTGGCCCTATTAGCTAGCGTTTTGTGTCCCTAAGGCCTCTTACAGATGGACAAGATGTGGGTGCGTTGAGGGAAAATGCACAATTTTTCTACACGAGGGCAAAGCGTTTAAATGCGTTTTGCACGTGCGTGAGAAAAATCATCATGTTTGGTACCCAGACCCGAACCCGGACTTCTTCACAGAAGTTTGGGTTTGGGCTAGGTGTTCTGTAGATTTAATAATTTTCCCTTATAACATGGTTATAAGGGAAAATAATAGCATTCTTAATACATAATGCTTAGTAAAATGTCCATTGAGGGGTTAAAAATAATAAACAAATTTAACTCACCCCATCCACTTGGTCGCGTAGCAGATCTCCTCTTCTTTCTACTCTCTTCAGGACCTGGCAAGAGAATAATATAGAAATAATAAAGATTTGTTCCCCATCCCGATAGTCTCCTAGCAACCATGCGTGAAAATCGCACCGCACCACTTGCTTGCGGATGCTTGCGATTTTCACGCAGACCCATTCACTTCTATGGGGCCTGCGTTGCGTAAAAAAATGCACAATATAGAGCATGCTGCGATTTTCACGCAACGCACAAGAGATGCGTAAAAATAACCGCTAATGTGCACTGCCCTATAGAAATGAATGGGTCCGGATTCAGTGCTGGTTCAATACGTTCACCTCACGAATTGCACCCGCGCGGAAAACTCACCCGTGTGAAAGAGGCCTAAGACTTTTTCTGTGTGTGGAGAGCAGTCACCTTGTTGAAAATGCAATTCAGCAGGCACGTTTAAAAGCTGATAATTATGGAATTGCATTAAAGAGAAGAGCCAAGTTCAAGAAGAGGATGGCAGGGGAATCGGCAAGCGATGCTGGAAGCACAAGTCTCCAAGAAGAAAATAAGAGGTTGATACTAGGGTTGAGCGAACCATACTGAACTTTACGGTGTTCAGCACCCGAACCCGAACATTTCAGTAAAAGTTTGGGTTCAGTGTTCGGGTAATATTAATATACCATCGGATCAGAGTTTTATCCAATCTGATGGTATATTTTAACTTGAAGCATCCCCATCACCATGGGAACGCCTCTATGTTAGAATATACCATCGGATTTGAGTTAGATTGTGAAAACTCAGATCCGACAGTATATTCTAACACGGAGGCATTCCCATAGTAATGGGGACGCTTCAAGTTAGAATATACTGAGAACTGTGAACTTAATGGCCCCCTGCTGCCTGGCAGCACCTGATCTCTTACAGGGGGCTGTGCGGCACCTGAGAGGTTAATTGTGAGGATCACAGCCTCCTGTAAGAGATCAGGTGCTGCCAGGCAGCAGGGAAGCCATACCCTGCTCCCTCCCCAGTATTAAAATCACTGGTGGCCAGTGCGGCCCCTCCTCCCTATTAAAATCATTGGTGGCTAGTGCGGTCCCTCCACCCCCTATTAAAATCATTGGTGGCTAGTGCGGCCCCCCCACCCCCACCCACCCCCTATTAAAATAATTGGTGTCCAGTGCGGCCTCCCCTCTCCCCCCCCCAATTAAAATCATTGGTTTACAACCCCCCTTTCCCACCATTATTGGTGGCAGTGGAGCGGCAGTTCCAAACAGAGTCACAGTTTAATTGCTGTTGCTCTGATCGGTTACCATGCAGCCAGGACGCTACTGCAGTCCTGGCTGCCATGGTTACTGAGCACTTACATGCGCTGTCTGTGGCCGGCCGGCGCTCCTCCTACTGGTAAGTGAAAGGTCTGTGCAGCGTATTGCTTATAGCACAGATCTGTCACTTACCAGTAGGAGGAGCGCCCAGCTGGCCACAGACAGTGCACATAAGTGTAATGCTGCTAAAAAGTGCTAAGTAACCATGGTAGGCAGGACTGCAGTAGCGAATAAACTGGGACTCCGATCGGAACTGCCGCTCCGCTGCCACCAATGATGGGGGGGTTGTTAACCTGTGGCCACTGCCACCAATGATTTTAATTAGGGGGGAGAGGGGAGGCCACACTGGACACCAATGATGTGCGACACCTGAGGGGTTAATTGGGCGGATCACAGCCCCCTGTAAGAGATCGGGTGCTGCCAGGCAGCAGAGGGCAGTTATGTACATAAACTCAGATCTGAAAAAGATAATACTATTATTTTCCACCACACAAATAATAAAGTGAAGTTCGGGTCCCCATTGACTTCAATGGTGTTCGGGTTCGGGTCCAAGTTCGGATCAAGTTCGGGTCCCGAACCCAAACTTTTTTTTTAAGTTCGGCCAAACTCTCCGAACATCTAGGTGTTTGCTCAACTTTAGTCAATGCTTGAGTGCATTGATCGCTTTTATTTGGAACTCCAGACCAGATTAACCCCTTAAGGACTCTATTTCACCTTAAGGACTTTTTTTTGCAAATCTGACCAGTGTCACTTTATGTGGTGATAACTTTAAAATGCTTTTACTTATCCAGGCCATTCTGAGAATGTTTTTTGTCACATATTGTACTTTATAACACTGTGTGACAGGGTGTCACAATGTTTTGCAGAGAAAGTGCTGGATGGTGTGTACATTGCACCAAGTTTCCAGCACTTCATGTGTTAAAAGGCTCCAGGAAGGTTTGGTTTTCCTTGTATCCAGAAGCTTTCTGGGAAAAAGAAAACCAGTTTAGGGTCCTGGAGCCGGTCAGGGAAGAGTTGGGTGGGTTCCCTGACCACCCGGAGCCAGTCCGGGTTTTACCTCCCTGGGGGACTGCTCACACAGATGTACTAATTAAGTCAGCAGCCCTGACCCAGGAGCTCTCTCTCTGGCAGTCTGTTTGAGAAGCTGCAAGCCCAGGAGCTCTGAGAACGGTTAGCTTCTCCACCTAACTACTGAACTGTAAGTTGCTCTGTTTTCCCCTTGAAAACGCTCTTTGTGTTTTGTGTTATGAGTTTAGCTAGGGCTGCCGAGTGAGATAGGCAGGAGCCAGACGGCTATTGTTGTTTTTGGTTTTGTTTGTTAATTTGAGCAACTTGCAAAATAAACTAGCAACAGTGTGACGCACAAGCTACAAAGGTGTCAGTGTACCTGTTTCGGCCCAAAACAACCCCGCAGGAAGGCGTAACAGTTCACAAATTGGTGTCGGATGTGGGCACACGGATCCCTGCCAGATACCACCCATCTAGCAACTTGAATTGCATTTCATCTTATCGTCCAGTACGATGGAAGACCTGGTGTTGAGGTTGGCACAAGCCTGTGCAACCCAGCAAGACGCAAATGCAGTCCAGCGAGAGACTAATGCCAGATATGAAAAGGCTTTGGCTGCACTAGCTGAGGCTGCGGAAAGAGACAGGCAAATGCAAGCTGAAGCCGCTCGGAAAGACAGAGAAACTCTTACAGAGGTTCTGCAGCAGCTGGCGAATATGCGTCCGGATCGACCTAGCAATAGTGGGTTGATCAAAGCAAGCCATTTTCTTCAGAAAATGACCCCACACGATGACGTGGAAGCGTTTCTGAATACTTTTGAACGTACCGCAGATCGGGAGGCGTGGCCTAAGCCTCAGTGGGCGGAGTTGGTTGCTCCGTTTCTAACTGACTCTCAGAAAGCGTATTTTGATTTGTCTGCCGAGGATGCCCAGGACTACGAGAAGCTAAAGCTTGAAATTCTCCGCCGTTTGGGTGTCACTCCTGCTGTGCGGGCCCAACGCGTGCACCGCTGGAATTACCAACCTAATAAGTCTCCCAGGTCACAGATGCATGACCTAATTTATCTGGTACGAAAGTGGTTGCAACCTGAGATACTCACGGCACCCCAGATTGTCGAAAGGGTCACAATGGATCGCTTCCTGACGGCGCTGCCGTATGAATTAAGAAAATGGGTCAGTCACACTGATCCAAAGTCTGCCAATGAGTTAGTTGAGATGGTTGAACGCTACCTTGCAGCAGAAGGGTTTTTGGCAGGGGGGTCTGACCCCGAGAACTTGCCTGTAAAGCGGCGTCTGCCCGCAGTGGCGGGGAGAGGCACCTCAACCTTAAATGCTGATCCTGGTTTGAAAACGTGGGTGAAGACCAACATGGATACTAGGCTGCTGAAAGAGACCCTACCAGGCTCCGGTGTCCAGTGCTGGAGGTACAAAGCCCGGGGGCATGTGGCTGCTAAATGTCCTGACGTCCCAGTACCTATGGAGTGTGGAGCCGCTCGGCGCCTTTCCTTCTTTGCTCATCCAGCGTGTCTGACATCTGCGCTGGCTCACATGGCACAAGTCAAAGTGGATGGAAGGAGTGTCCAGGCCTTGCTGGATTCTGGAAGCCTCGTTACGCTTGTACACTCAGACCTGGTAGCTCCAGACCAGCTGAAAAACCAGTGCATGGGTGTTGTGTGCATACATGGTGATGCAAAAAGTTATGGTACGGTGGTGGTCCCCATTGAGACTCAGTTTGGTGTGACATCCCATGAGGTTGGAGTGTCTAAATCCCTGATGCATAGTGTCATACTAGGGCGGGACTTTCCTTTGTTCTGGGACCTGTGGGCGGTCGACTTTCCACCTCAAGTTTCCCTAAGTGTGAGAGATGAAACTCTGGCTAGCCTGCCTAACTTTGGGGATTCTGGTTCTGAAGCACCAGTCGGTGGACTGACCCCAGTTGAGCCTGACCAGTTCCCCTTCTCTGTGCTAGTGGGGGAATCCGAGAGACCACAAGAGTATATGAAAGAGTTACCTATGCCAGAAATAAACTGCTCTCAAGATAACTTTGGCACATCCCAATTGAGGGACCCAACGTTAGCTCATGCTTGGGAAAATGTGGCTGTGGTTAATGAGGTTGCCCACAGTACGGGCTTGGAGAAGGTGTACCCTCACTTTGCTGTCAACCATGATCTTCTCTATCGTGTTGATAATATAAGGGGTGAAGTTGTAGAGCAACTAGTTGTTCCCAAATCGCATAGGAAAGTGGTACTTGACCTGGCTCATAAAAACCCCATGGGAGGACACCTGGTGGCCGAGAAAACGCAGCAACGGGTACTCCAGAGGTTTTTTTGGCCTGGCATATTTGAAGAAATCAAACGATTCTGTTCGTCTTGCCCAGAATGTCAGTTGACGTCCCCTGCGCCTCATTACCGGGGACCCTTGGTACCGTTACCCATCATTGAGGTACCTTTTCACCGGATTGCAATGGATTTGGTGGGGCCCCTGGTGAAATCTGCAAAGGGACATCAATACATTCTTGTGGTTTTAGACTATGCCACTAGGTATCCCGAGGGGGTTCCTCTGCGGAACACGTCAGCTAAAACAATTGCCCGGGAGCTGTTTCATATGTTTGCTAGAACAGGCATTCCAAAAGAGATCCTGACGGATCAAGGAACGCCTTTTATGTCAAACGTAATGAAAGGTTTGTGTAAGCTGCTGGGTATAAAACAGTTAAGGACATCTGTCTATCACCCTCAAACTGATGGGTTGGTTGAGCGCTTCAACAAAACCCTCAAGAGAATGTTAAAAAGGGTCGTTGAGGCAGACGGGAGAGATTGGGATTGCCTGCTCCCCTACTTGATGTTTGCTGTTCGTGAGGTGCCTCAGTCGTCTACTGGGTTTTCCCCGTTTGAGCTTTTGTATGGGCGACAACTCCGGGGGCTTTTGGATATTGCAAAGGAGTCGTGGGAAGAGGAACCCTCTCCCCACCGCTCCGTGGTGGAACATGTTCTACAGATGCAGGATCGCATCACAGCTGTAATGCCCATAGTACAAGAACATATGAGACAGGCTCAAGAGGCCCAAAGTCGCATATACAATCGGGGAGCCAGACTCAGGGTTTTTCAGCCGGGTGACCGGGTCCTGGTTCTGGTTCCCACCGTCGAAAGCAAATTCCTAGCGAAATGGCAAGGGCCCTATGAGGTTGTAGAGAAGATAGGGGAGGTGAATTATAAAGTCCACCAACCTGACAAACGGAAAAAAATGCAAATTTATCATGTCAATTTAATAAAGGCCTGGAAGGAACCGTTAGTTTCTATGGCGGCTGAGCCTCTCAGCCCTACACTTCAGGGGGAAGTTACTGAGGTGAAGGTCTCGGAGACTTTGTCAAGGGCACAAGCCCAAGAGGTAAAGGAATTCCTCCTTAGGAATGCTGATGTGTTTTCAGAGTGGCCAGGTTGCACTCATGTAATTAAGCATGATATTGTTACAGATCCACAAGCTCGGGTTCGCTTGAAGCCATATCACATTCCTGAAGCTCGCAGACAGACAGTAGCCGGTGAGATCCAGAGAATGTTGGAGCTAGGTGTTATTGTGTCGTCCCATAGTGATTGGTCTAGCCCTGTGGTGTTGGTACCAAAACCGGATGGGTCCTGGCGGTTTTGCAACGACTTTCGCAAATTAAACGATATCTCAAAGTTTGACGCTTATCCCATGCCACGGGTGGATGAGTTGATAGAAAGGTTAGGTCCAGCCAGGTACATTACCACCCTGGATCTAACCAGAGGTTATTGGCAGATTCCACTTACTTCAACGGCTAGGGAAAAGACAGCATTTTCTACTCCTCAGGGCCTATTCCAGTATGTGAGAATGCCGTTTGGGCTTCATGGGGCCCCTGCCACCTTTCAGAGGTTGATGGATGAAATCCTTAGGCCACACCGGCACTTTGCGTCGGCCTACCTTGACGACGTGGTGATATTCAGCTCGGATTGGGAAAGTCATCTTCCCAAGGTCCAAGCGGTGGTAGACTCAATTCGGCAGGCTGGTCTGACGGCCAATCCCAAGAAATGTGCCCTGGGCCTTGAAGAGGCACGATACCTAGGGTACATTATTGGTAAAGGCCTCATCAAGCCTCAGGCTCAAAAGGTACAGGCAATTAAGGAGTGGCCTCAACCTTGCACAAAAAAACAGGTGAGGACGTTTCTGGGCATGGTAGGGTATTACCAGAGGTTTATTCCAGATTTTGCCACCATAGCTGCTCCGCTTACGGACCTAATCAAGGGCAAAAGCTCAGGGGGAATTTCTTGGAACAAAGATGCTGAGGTTGCGTTCTGTAAACTCAAGGAGGTGTTATGCAGTAGGCCAGTTTTGATCGCTCCTGATTTCAAAAAAAAGTTTGTTGTTCAAACAGATGCTTCCAATGTGGGCCTAGGGGCCGTGTTGTCACAGTTGTTGCATGGAGAAGAACACCCAGTGATATATTTGAGTAGGAAGCTAACCCCAGCTGAGAAAAACTATAGTATTGTGGAGCGCGAGTGTTTGGCCATCAAGTGGGCTTTAGAGACTCTGCGATACTATCTGCTCGGCCGCCAATTTCAGTTAGTGACAGATCACTCCCCTCTTACCTGGATGTCACGGGCCAAAGATCATAATGCAAGGGTGACCCGCTGGTTCCTGTCACTACAGGACTATAATTTCTCAGTGGAGCACAGAGCAGGAAAGCTGCAGGCCAATGCTGACGCTCTCTCCCGAACTCATTGTATGTTCTTGGAAAGTGTCCGTACCCACGGGTTCGAACAGAGGGAAGGGGTATGTGACAGGGTGTCACAATGTTTTGCAGAGAAAGTGCTGGATGGTGTGTACATTGCACCAAGTTTCCAGCACTTCATGTGTTAAAAGGCTCCAGGAAGGTTTGGTTTTCCTTGTATCCAGAAGCTTTCTGGGAAAAAGAAAACCAGTTTAGGGTCCTGGAGCCGGTCAGGGAAGAGTTGGGTGGGTTCCCTGACCACCCGAAGCCAGTCTGGGTTTTACCTCCCTGGGGGACTGCTCACACAGATGTACTAATTAAGTCAGCAGCCCTGACCCAGGAGCTCTCTCTCTGGCAGTCTGTTTGAGAAGCTGCAAGCCCAGGAGCTCTGAGAACGGTTAGCTTCTCCACCTAACTACTGAACTGTAAGTTGCTCTGTTTGTTTTCCCCTTGAAAACGCTCTTTGTGTTTTGTGTTATGAGTTTAGCTAGGGCTGCCGAGTGAGATAGGCAGGAGCCAGATGGCTATTGTTGTTTTTGGTTTTGTTTGTTAATTTGAGCAACTTGCAAAATAAACTAGCAACAGTGTGACGCACAAGCTACAAAGGTGTCAGTGTACCTGTTTCGGCCCAAAACAACCCCGCAGGAAGGCGTAACAGTTCACAACTGGTAAAATGGAGTTAAAAAATTCATTTTTATTTATAAAAAATACAAAATTTACCAAAATTTGGGAAAAATTTGCAAATTTCCAAGTTTCAATTTCTCTACTTCTATAATACATAGTAATACCTCAAAAATAGCTATTAGTTTACATTCCCCATATGCCTACTTCATGTTTGGATCATTTTGGGAATGCCATTTTTTTTTGGGGGGACATTACAAGGCTTAGAAGTTTAGATGCAAATCTTGAAAATTTTCTGAAATTTTCAAAAAAAAAAACTTTTTAGGGATCAGTTCAGGTCTGAAGTCACTTTGTGAGGTTTACATAATAGAAACCACCCAAAAGTGACCCCATTCTAAAAACTAGACCCCTCAAGGTAGTCAAAACTGATTTTACAAACATTATTAACCCTTTAGGCGTTCCCCAAGAGTTTATGACAAATGGAGATGAAATTTGAGAATTTATATTTTTTGCCAAAGTTTCCATTTTAATCCATTTTCTCCACTAACAAAGCAAGGGTTAACAGCCAAACAAAACTCTATATTTATTGCCCTGACTCTGCGGTTTACAGAAACACCCGATATGTGGTCCTACACCACTCTACGGCCCCACATCAGGGCGTAAAGGGAAAGGAACGCTGTGTGGTTTTTGGAAGGCAGATTTCGCTGGACTCGTTTATTTACACCATGTCCCATTTGAAGCTCCCTGATGCACCCCTAGCGTAGAAACTCCAAAAATGTGACCCCATTTTGGAAACTACGGGATAAGGTGGCAGTTTTTTGGGTACTATTTCAGGGTACATATGATTTTTGGTTGCTCTATATTACACTTTTTATGAAGCAAAGTAATAAAAAATAGAAATTCTGAAATGTCATCTCCATTTTCCATTGACTCGTGTGGAACACTTAAAGGGTTAACAAAGTTTGTAAAATCAGTTTTGAATACCTTGAGGGGTGTAGTTTCTTAAATGGGGTCACTTTTTGGAGTTTATACTCTAGGGATGCATTAGGGGGGCTTCAAATGGGACATGGTGGCAAAAAACAAGTCCAGCAAAAACTGCCTTCCAAAATCCATATGGCATTGCTTTCCTTCTGCGCCCTGCTGTGTGCCCGTACAGAGGTTTACAACCACATATGGGGTGTTTCTGTAAACTAAAAAATCAGGGCAATAAATATTGAGTTTTATTTGGCTGTTAACCCTGTTTTGGCACCGTTTTTATTTTTTTATTATTTACAATGTTCATCTGAAAGATTAGATCATGTACTTTATTTAAGTTTTACACAATAATATCATTTTTGAAACAAAAAATATCATTTTAGTGTCTCCATAGTCTGAGAGCCATATTTTTTATTTTATTTTTTTTTGGGGGGGGGGGCAATTGTCTTAGTTAGGATCTAATTTTTTGATTTTTTGCAGGATGAGATTACTGTTTTAATGGTATGAATTTGGGGTGCATATACCTTTTATCGCTTTTTTTTTACACCATTACAAATTATGGCTTTTTTTTAGACCATTTTTATTTTTACTTTGTTCACCTGAGGGGTTAGATCATGTGATATTTTTATAGAGCAGGTTCTTACGGACACAGCAATACTTAATATGTGTACCTTTTCTATTTATTAAGGTTTTACACAATAATATAATTTTTAAACAAAAGAAACTTGTTTTGGTGTTTTCATAGTCTGAGAGCCAGTTTTATTTTTATATTTTGGGCCATTGTCTCATGTAGGGGCACATTTTTTGTGGGATGAGACGACAGTTTGAATGGTACTATTTTGGTGTACATATGACTTTATTGATCACTTTTATTACATTTTTTTAGTAGTAAGGTGAGCAAAATTTCAATTTCATCATAGTTTTTATTTTTTATGGTGTTCACCGTGCGGGTAATGTAACATGACCGTTTTATAGATCGGGTCATTATGGACGCGGTGATATATAACATGTGCTGGGAATTTTTATTATTTTTTTTTTAATCAGGGATAATTTTTTTTTACTTTTTTTCACTTTTTAACATTTTTCTTTTTTTACCCAGACCCACTTGGTTCTTGAAGATCCAGTGGGTCTGATGTCTGTATAATACAGTACTGCACTGTATTTCACTCACACTTTGTCTGAACAGATCTCTGCCTTTAGCAGGGAACCTTCCCCGTCTGCCACAACTGAGCAGACGGGGAAGTGGAGGGCTCCCTCCCTCTGTCACCTTATCATGTCCGGGTGCTGCAAAGGCACAGCAGCCCCCCGATGGGAGAGGGAGGGAGCTCCCTCCCTCTTCACCTCTTCCATACAGCGGTCCCTACGGAACGCGGCGGGGAAGGGGTTAAATCGGCGGACATCTGCACAGATGTCTGCCGTTTGAATCGGAGTGTCAGCAATGAAAATAAACCAGGGGTGGGCGGAAGATCGCGCACCCGCCCCCCACACTGCCGCACGGCTCCCGCCCGCCTCCCGCACCACCCGCAATCCTCCCCCTCGCTACGCCCGCAGGCAAAAAAACATAGAGGGCTGCAGGGGGGTTTAACTTGGGCACTTTGAGGTTTCTGATCCCTGCGGTTACAGACCGCAGGAATCAGAAACTTGCATAAGTGCTAAAAAATGCAGGTCTGAATTGACCTGCGGTTTGTAGCGATCGACAATGCGGGGGATCACAGGACCTTCCTAGGCATTGTCACAGGGTGCCTGCTGAATGATTTCAACAGGCACCCTGTTCCGATCACTGCTGGCCGTGAGGCAGTGATCAAAACTACTACCGGTACGCCCTAGGTCCTTAAGGACTCGGGAAACAGGGCGTACCAGTACGCCCTAAGTCCCTAAGGGGTTAAGAGCCATCATGGAAGTAGTAGGCATGTTTGAGGCTGTTCAAGCAAAGGGTCTCATATCTGCCACTGAAGGAGAATTAAAGGGGTCCATTACAAAACTGACCAAGTGTAACTGACAGTAACACTCTGGAGGTTGTACAGTAGCAGAAAAACTGACACAGTAATAAGATGTTCACCTCACACCACTTGTACAATACTGTGGACAAACAGAGAAGCATGTTCAGGGGAAGACTGATACAGCTGTGATATACTAAAGAGAGTCATGCAAGGTCGTTTCTCCCAATGGCAACAAGACTCTACAGCGAGTCTCCTTATTTTAGGGTTACTACTGATCTCCTGCTATATGAACCATGTCAAGCTACATCTTACCTTACCACTTGGGTCCAATTCATATTGTCATTTATTTTATCATGATGCAACATATCTTTTTCTGTATTCTTCTTATGCTCAGTGTACAGCATTGTGATGTTGAAATCTTCTTTAGGAGCAATAAGGTTGTATGTGTTATGTTTTGTTATTGCAACCTACAACCCATAAAACCACCACTACTGTTTCCTAACATAGTAGAATTTACAGTACATATACTTCTATTCAAAAGTGAATGCACCACATAAATTATGTGTTCATATACTGTAGTTGCCAAAGCGTTCAAGGTTAACGCAGGTTAATAACAAAACATATACAAACACATAAAGCTTTGAAATTAATTGTTATTCTAACATAAATGTCTAATAATTATTATAACAATCACTAGCAGGTAACAAGCTTTGTTCCACCTCCGTCCCAATCTGCCATAGAATGGCACAGTTTACATCTTTTAATTTTTCTGATCATTAAATTCACGTCTGTGAGGTGTGAACATGGCTTGGATTTCATAATAAACTGTGAGGAAACTCATTAGTTTAGAAATTATCTCTTTTCCCTAAAGAAATAGTCTAGCTTGAAATAAAATAACACAATAAAACAAGCAGAATCCTTTGTTGTAGGACTAATGAAAATTCAATTACAATCAAATGATTGAGATGAGAGAGTAAATCTAGAAAAACACAAAAAAAAAAAACACACACGGTATATATACACTGAGGAAAAATATACACAACACTTTTGGTTTTGCTCCCATTTTGCATGAGCTGAACTCAAAGATCTGAAACATTTTCTGCATACACAATAGACCCATTACCCCCTTTTCCTTTGCCGAGATAATCCATCCCACCTCACAGGTGTGGCACATCAAGGTGCTGATTAGACAGTATTAATATTGCATAGATGTGCCTTAGACTTCCCACAATAAAAGACCACTCTAAAATGTGCACAGTTTTGCCTTACTGAGAGGGGGTTCGGAAAACCAGTCAGTATCTGGTGTGGCCACCATTTGCCTCACACAGTGCAACACATCTCCGTCACATACAGAGTTGATCAGGTTGTTGATTGTGACCTGTGGAATGTTGGTCCACTCCTCTTCAATAGCTGTGCGAAGTTGCACAATATGGGCAGGAACTGGAACACGTTGTCCTTTACGCCGATCCAGAGCATCCCAAACATGCTCAATGGGTGACATGTCCGGTGAGTATGCTGGCCATGCAATAACTGGGATGTTTTCAGCTTCCAGGAATTGTGTGCAGATCCTTGCAATATCGGGCCGTGCATTATCATGCTGCAACATGAGGTGATGGCTGTGGATGAATGGCACAACAATGGGCCTCAGGATCTCGTCATGGTGTCTCTGTGCATTCAAAATGGCATCAATAAAACGCACCTGTGTTCGTTGTCCATAACATACGCTTGCCCATACCATAACCGCACCACCACCATGGGCCACCCGATCCACAACGTTGAAGTCAGCAAACCGCTCACCCACATAACGCCACACACGCTGTCTGCCATCTGTAATCCATACGTGAACAGAATGCCTCTCCAACGTGCCAGACACAATTGAATGTGAGCATTTGCCCACTCAACTCGGTTAAGATGATGAACTGTAGTCAGGTCCAGACCCTGATGAGGACGATGAGCATGCAGATGAGGTTCCCTGAGATGGTTTCTGAATTTGTGCAGAAATTCTTGGGTTATGCAAACCGATTGTTGCTAAAGATGTCCGGGTGGCTGGCCTCAGACGATCATGGAGTTGAACATGCTGGATGCGGAGGTCCTGGGCTGGTGTGGTTACACGTGGTCTGCGATTGTGAGGGGGTTACATGTACTGCCAAATTCTCTGAAAATGTTGCAACATCTGTGGCATTGTGTTTTGTGATCAAACTGCACATTTCAGAGTGTCCTTTTATTGTGGGAAGTCTAAGGCACACCTGTTCAATATTTATGCTGTCTAGTCAGCACCATGATATGCCACAACTGTGAGGTGGGAAGGAAAATATCTCGGCAAAGAAGAAGTGCTCACTAACACAGGTTTAGACAGATTTGTGAAAAATATTTGAGAGTAATGGATCTTTTGTGCATGTAGAAAATGTTTCAAATCTTTGAGTTCAGCTCATGCAAAATGGGAGGAAAAACAAAAGTGTTTATATTTTTGCTCCGAGTACATACAAACAGAATGACCCGGCTTTTCACAGGTATATTTTTGACTATTTTATTTAATATTTGCGCGGTTAAAATATATCCACAGTGTCCTCCATGACAGTGACCTTTACAGTGCTCCACCCTATTAACAATAACCTGCACAGAACCCTTCTGCCCTAACAATGACCACCACAGTGGCCTTCACCATTAACAGTGACCTCCACAGTGGCCTGGCTCCTTAACAATGACCTTCACAGCACTCTGCCCCCTTAAAAGTGACCTCCACAATACCCTGCCCTGTTAGTAGTGATCTCCACATCAGATCGCCTCCTTAACTGTGACTTCCACAGCACCCCACCCCTTCACAGTGACCTCCATAGTGGCTCACCCCCTTCAAAATGATCCCAACATTCCATTCCCAATATTGACCTTCATGCCATTCCACCCCCTTAACTTTGAGCTCTACAATGCGCCATCACCTTAAAATGTGACCTCTATAGCACCCCACCCCCTTTAACAGTGACATTCACAGCAGTCTAATCCCTTAACTGTGACCTCCACAGCAGTTCTCACCCTTATCAGCGACCTCCACAGCAACCCACCCCCACAACTATGAGCTCCACAGTGCCCCACCCCTTCACAGTAACCTCCACAGTTGCAATCCCACTTAACAGTGACCTCAACATCTTCCCATTCCATAATTGTGACCCCTCACATCAGCATATCCCTGTCACGGCCTGTGGTGGGAGCCGTGACATGGTTGCCACACATGCTGTTGCCTTCGGCAACGTGGTGTTATGGTTGCATGCAGGGACAGTGTCATGGCCTATGTTGTTTGTGACGTGACACGTTTGCCACTCATGCAGTTGCCTGTGGCAATGTGTTGTTTATGCATGTGTGAGTGATTTCCCTTTTAGTTGTTTCCCTTCCCTGTCTGGTGTGCGTGGGGTTAATTCACTGGCTGGTTTGGAGCAAAGTGGTGAGTTGGGTGTGGTCTCAGGTCTTTTTATATCCTTTGGCTTGGAGACTGAGATCAATTGGTTTATCTGCCTTGCATGTGAGATGCTTGCTATGTGCATGGATCAGATTTGAGGGCCATCCAAGTTTGACATTGATGTTCTCAGCAATGTCACCTGCGATGTCATACTGTGTGTTTCCTCCTTGTCTTTCTTCCCCTCCCGTTGTGTAGTTTATGGTGTAGGTTTGAGTTGGAGGTTTGTTATACGTCTGGGTGTTTGTTTCATGTAGCTGTGTACTAGTCTGCATGGACGTTTGACGTTTTCCCCTTTTGTGTGTGTGTGTGTGTCTTCTGGAAGGGGGTTGGTTCCCCGGAGGGGGAACTACTCTACAAGACAGTCTGCTGTCCTGCCTGGAGCTTCCGTGCATCCGGTGTTTGCATGGAGATCCGGGTAGATGTTGGTGCTGTCTTTCCATCTCTGCTGTGGCAGGTAAGTGTTGGTTGCTTCTAGTGTTCTGCTGTTACACTGTGTACTTACCTGACGTGCAGTTGCTGCATTCTGTCTTTCTCCATGAGAGCTACTGGGCCTCTGGAGAGGCTTGTTATCTGTGGTGATGGATGTTATCTGTGGTGATCTGCAGGGGCGGATTAAGTGCATGATAGGCCCGGGGCTGTCTACCCAACTTGGGCCCCCCCCCCCCCCCCATTTTAGTTTAGTTTTTAGTTTTTTTTTTTTATGAAGAGGCTGCGGTGCTTTATGAGCGCCACAGTCTCTTCTTAGGCCATATGACATCTTCAGACAAAAAAAAAATACCCCAAATTGGGTCCTAAACTGAAAAATTTGGTTGTCAAATTTAAAATACATATAATTGTAATAAAAAAGACATGGAGGAGAATACAGCACCACATACCTGTTACATCCAGTGACATCTCCTGTCATGTATACCTTCTATTTCCTCTTCTCCTCCATTTGACCCAGACCACCATGGCAAATTCTTTCAGCCGCATCTCGTCTCTACAGTTTGTAACACGGACACGTTAGATTTCTCAATTTTTCCATCAACCTCCTCATCCTGGTGTCCCCACAGTGTCATCCTGCCACCCCCAATACTGTGCCCGTTGTGCTCCCCAATGCCCCAGGAACTATACTGCTGAAAAAATAGTGACCCTGAAAGATATAATTGGGGTAATTTATCAAACTGGTGTAAAGTAGAACTGGATTTCCAAAAGAGCTGTCAAATATGAAAGGTGGAATCTGATTGGCTGCTATGGGCAACTAAGCCAGTTCTGCATTACACCAGTTTGATAAATTACCCCAAATGTCCCTATAGTGTCCACAGCAGCTATAATGTCCCCTAGAGACCCCCAGTAATAATACCACCCTCTATTGTGCTCCAGGCAATAATCCCTGTATAGTGTCCCCAGAAATAATAGAATTGCCCCTATAGTGCCTCCCCAATAGCAACACCCCCATATAGTAATTTCCACCACACTGCCCCCACATAGTAATCCCCCATAGTAATTTGCCCCCACACAGTAATTTCCCCCAAACTGCCCCCACACAGTAGTTTGCCCCCACACAGTAATTTGCCCCCACACAGTAATTTGCCCCACATTGCCCCCACATAGTAATTTGCCCCACACTGCCCCCACATAGTAATTTGCCCCACACTGCCCCCACATAGTAATTTGCCCCACACTGCCCCCACATAGTAATTTCCTCCACACTGCCCCCACATAGTAATTTCCTCCACACTGCCCCCACATAGTAATTTCCACCACACTGCCCCCACATAGTATTTTGCCCCCACATAGCAATTTTTCCACATAGCAATTACCCCACACTGTCCCCACATAGAAATTACCCCACACAGAAATTACCCCACACTGTCCCCACATTGCAATTTCCCCCACACAATAGTTTCCCCACATAGTAATTTGCCCCCACACTGCCCCATTTAGTAATTTGCCCCCACATAGCAATTTGCCCCCACACTGCCCCATCTAGTAATTTGCCCCCACATAGTAGTCCCTCTCATAATAATTTGCCCCCACACAATAGTTTTCCCCACACTGCCCCCACATAGTAATTTGCCCCCACATAGTAATTTGCCCCCACATAGCAATTACCCCACACTGTCCCCACATAGCAATTATCCCACACTGCCCCCACACAATAGTTTCCCCCACATAGTAATTTGCCCCCACATAGTCCCCACATAGCAATTACCCCCACACAATAGTTTCCCCCACACTACCCCCAGATAGAAATTTGCCCCCACATAGTAGTCCCTCCCATAATAATTTGCCCCCACACAGCAATTTGCCCCCACACAATAGTTTCCCCCTCACTGCCCCATCTAGTAATTTGCCCCCACATAGTAGTCCCTCTCATAATAATTTGCCCCACATAGTAATTTGCCCCCACATAGTATTCCCTCATAATAATTTGCCCCCACACTGCCCCATCTAGTAATTTGCCCCCACATAGTATTCCCTCATAATAATTTGCCCCCACACTGCCCCATCTAGTAATTTTCCCCCCACATAGTATTCCCTCCCATAATAATTTGGCCCCATACAGCCCCCACATTCCCCCCCATGTTCGATCGTTTTATCTTCCCTAATAGGTCCTCCTGTGTCCCCCCCCCCCCCCAAGTAGGCAAATGAAATAAAAAAATAAAAAATGAACAAAAAATGAAAAAATAAATACTCGCCTATGTCCAGGGCCAGGCGCTTGCTCGCAGAGGAAGGCGGGCGGGATGAGTCAGGCGCGTCAGTGCTGCGTCCCGGTACAGGCGCGCGATGACGTCATCACGCACGCCTGCGCCGGGATTTCACTACCGCATAGGCCTCAGGCCTACAAGGCCTGAGGCCTATGCGGTGAATGCCGGTGATCGGCGACGGGACAGGGAGCTATGCGCTCCCGTGCCCCGCCGCAGTATGTGGGCGTTCGGGTCAGCGTTGGGCCCCCCAGCGGTGCTGGGCCCGGGGCTGCCGACCCGAACGTCCCTATTATAATCCGCCACTGGTGATCTGTCATGATGTTGAGGGCAAGGCAGGGATTCCTAGACTCCTACAGCCAGGAGACTAGGGCTATTTGAGGGAAGCTTTACGAGGTGACCAGCCTCCTTTTCCCTGCGTATGGCCTAGTAATTGGCAACATTGTATGGTGGCGGGGAGTTTCCCCCACTCCCTACCATGACAGTCCCCTTAACAGTGACCTCCACAGCAGCTCACTCCCTTAGCAGTAACCTCAACAATGCCCCAACACCTTAACTGTGACAACCACAGTGGCCCACCCCTTAACTGTGACTTCTACAGATACCTGCAACCTTAAATGTGACCTCGACAGTGCCCCACCCCTTCACTAAGGATGAGCGACAGGGGCAATATTCAAATTAGCAATATTTCACAAATATTTGGTAGAATATTCGTCATATATTTGCAAATTCAAAATTATTTTCTTGATCGTGAAAAATCGGCAATGGAATATTTGCGTAATGCGGGCGAAATACAGGCGTGGGTCACTATAGCTAAATTTTTCAAGCTGCTAGGAATTTCCTGAGACTGGAGAAAATGGTTGGCATGGAAGAACATCACAATAGCTTTATATGCAGATAGAGTGCTCCAATATATTTGCAATTGCAAAATCGGCACTATTGATGCAAATATTTTGGTGCAATACGAGCAACTTCAGAATTTAACAGGTGTGACTGCTTATTAGTGATTGGTGCACTAAGTTTTGTTGTTATCTTGTAACACTATGCATACAGCATAGATACAGCACTATGTATGTAGCATACATACATACAGCACTATGTATGTATGGACAGCAGAATATATCAGCTACACTATCTAACATACACTGACTATCTGTATTATAGCTTGACAAAGGCTCCATAGAGTGAGCTGAAACGTTGCTCTCTACACATGGGTGAATAAATACCCTTTTTTCACAGATATCTGTGTGCTGCCTTGGACTCTCTTGTTATATACATACACGTAGGCAACTTTCCTATTGGTTGCTAGGGATGTTACTAAGCTCAGACAAAGACATCTCATTGGCCCACAAGCAAGAATGCAGGTTACTGATGAAAAAAAATAAAAAAATTAAAATAAAACTTTGATATTCGAAATTACGAATATATATCACTATATTCTAAATATTTGCAAATTCTCGAAGTGCCGATATTCAAGATTATTAATATTCGCTATTCGAATATTCGTGCCCAACACTACTCTTCACAGTGACCTCGACAGTGACCTTTTCCCTTAACAATGACCTCTATAGCATCACACCCCTTAACAGAACCTATAGCTGTGAAGAGAAATGGCTGGGTTGTTATGGAAACCTGGTGTAAAACTGTGTGTATGAAAGAACTAAAGGACATGAGCGCTTCTATTGACTAATAAAGGTCATGTGACGTGTGTATGGCAGTTGGGACATGAGTTAAGAACTTGCAAGCTCCTATTGGCTAACATATTTTACAAGAATTGTACATCCTAGAGAGATGAGACCCAGTCTAAAATAGTTTTTAAGAACCTGACGCGCCTACATGCCAAATTGGGGTGATGACTACTGTTAAGCAAATTGAAGTCCACAAAGTTGACTTCGATCCAAATTTCAGGGAAAATTCTATTTGCCGCAAAGTTGAATTTCCTTGTGCTTCTTGCTAGCAATTTCTTAATTACATTTCAAACTGAGGAAATGGCAACCTGAAAATGCTTTGCTATTTTCTTATAGCAGTCTCCTGTTTAGTGGGCATGAACTATTTATATTTTCAGATTGTTAGTGCTCATGCACACCAACTTATTTTCTTTCCACCTCTGTTCCTTTTTTTTTGCCATATACGGAACCATTCACTTCAATTGGTACGCAAAAGCAATGGTAGGTGCTCCGTGTGCATTCAGTTTCCGTATTTCCATATTTCAGTTCCGCCCAAAAAGTAGTGCATGTCCTATTGTCTGCAAATCACAGTCTGAGGCCCCATTCAAATCAATGGGTCTGCAAAAAAAATATGGAACGCACGCGGAACACATCCGTATGTCATCCGTATTTTGCAGATCCCTACTGTAGAAATGCTACGTGTTTGGTGATTAATAAGTTATTGTTTCCGATCCGCAAAAAAAGGATTGCATACGGAAACTATACCGTTATGTTTTGTGGAATAATGGAACGGAAGAGAACTTAAATTAGAGAAAAAATCAGATACGGAACAAAGTATCCGTGAAAAACGGACTGCAAAACAACAACGATCGTGTGCATGAGCCCTTAGGCAGCTGATTAGAAGAACTCATGGCTGCTGTTTATTGGGACAAGTTTAGAAGATTCTTGGTATTTATAAAGCTGGGAAATTTGAATCACCTAGCCCTTCCTAACGATGATTGTGAACAAGCTTTAACCCTAACATCTCGATCAAAGTTATCTGAGCGCTCAAATCTTCTCTGGTTCCCATACTTTTGCAAGGTACTCCATTCATTTTTTTTTCACTTAATATTGCAGAAAACCAAAATACTCTAATACACTGATATTGCTTAAAATGTTTGAAAAGTGTGTTTCCATCTCTAACTTTACTTTTTTTGGAGATCATTTCATGTTTAACTATATACCCACATTGAAGTGACATCATAATTAGATTAATTAAGTACAAATGCAAAAAAATAAATAAAAATCTAATAAATGATATAGTGGAAACATGACAAAAATAGTATTGAGGATGTTGCTACTGAAATCTCCATGTTGCTATTGAACCATCATTGATGGTATACAAAGATATTGAAACACACCTAATGTTCTTTTATTCCTCTCTTGAAAATTGCTGCCATCGAATTGAAAATTGTGCTTGTGCTGTGACCAAATGATGGCACATTCCTTGCAGAAGGGCTGCTTAATTAATATGGTGGTTTGGTCGACTGGTGATCCTTTGCCCATGTCCTGCTCTGTCGGCACATTTGCCATGCTATGTACCTGTTGATTGGTTTTCCTGGTTCCACAGCACAGTGCTTATGGAGTACTGTGTGGGGTGTACACATATGCTACAATTATACATGCAAAGCATAGCACAGTGATTTTTGAAAAGCCTCTTCCCACTCTTAAAAAATTAGGCACATCTCTGCCCTGCCATGCGCCAAAAACTGGTATATGCCAGACTTCTACGATAATTTACTCCGGTTACTTTGCATCTTTTTAGTGCTTTTTTACAAAACACAACATTGTTCTAGGTGTGGCCTTATTTTGGGGATTTTATGCGAGATGTCTGTATAGAATTATACAAATATAAAACAAATGCTAAAAAAGGGGTAAAAAAGGTGTGCCATTTTTATCGCCAAAAATGTGTGGAAAGTAAATTTAGTTTTACTGTCATGTTGGTGGTTTCTACTTGTGAGAGCCTATCGTCTGTCAAATATTAGGAGACAGCTAGAGAATTATTACCATTTTCTTGTATTGTCTTGTTTTATCCTCTTGATTCGTTGATTATCCAGCTGCTGTAGTAAACACAAGTCTCCATGGTCATTTGACAACCAAATGCACTAATGAGCAGTCTGACATCCTTTGCCTTTCAGAGATGCACATTATCACTGCTCCTTATATAGGTAGGTGCCTACTGACAAATAAACACCCAATATACACAAATAAAGGAAAACCAAAGTAGATTAGGTTAATTTCAAAGACCACATTACAAGTTTATGATGCTTTTACCTCACTATTATAATTTCTCCTTGTAGATATGACCAACACACAAAGGAAGCACCGGTCCACAAATTACAACCAGCATCTGTTCATTTCTGTTTAATGCTATTATGACTTGGACTTTGATATATAGGACACATTGTACAAACCTTCAAACTATTCACTTTAATGAAGAACTTAATGCATTTACACAAGAGAACTCCATACTCTGTATACACATTAGCGCTGAAGCCTTTATCTAATTGTTTCCATATTGCTTTGCATCTTCTACTTAATAGCCATCCCTCCCACCCGTATATTAATGATGCACAGTAGATTAATACCTGCAGTTGAGTAATGGATTTTGGATAGTGATTATATTCTAAACGGTCATTAAACAAGTATGGATTCATCTGGGTTTGCTTCATCATAAACTTGATGAAAATTTTGAGTGACAACAGGTTAAGACTATCCTTTATGAGCCCACAAAACAGTCAAGTCATTATCATGCTCTTTTAATGCAATTTTCTCGAACCGTCATTGATGAACCAGTTTTTCTAATTTCAGTTTGTTCTCAAATCTTTCAAATAGGTTTATCTAAATGGTCATTAAAATTTCACAAAACTTTGCATAAATCAATAGCATAAGGCTAGGTTTCCATCCCCATTCAGCATTCTGGTAGTCTATTCCAGCAGAGAAGCAGACCATCGGACTTATGGTATCTGGCATAGCTGGACATCGGCAGGCATTGTTGGATCCACATTCACTATAATAGGACCTGGCGGGGGGGGGGGGGGAGGGTGTGAGGAGGCAGATTACTAGAATAAGTGCAGGCTTTATGGTGGAAAAATAACTGCAATGGTGCCAAAAGTGTTTGGCTATGCTGGATATAGTAATTAGAGATGAGCGATTTGTTTCAAAAATTAAAATTTGCTGGTAAGCCAAAAAAATTAGGGGGGGGGGGGGGAATAAAATAAATAAATATACTATTTCCTGGCTGTTAAGAGCCTTTATAGTAGTGTAGAACACTGTGCCTTGTATTAACATGGATAGAGAGTCTGCTGTGGTAGTGAAATAATACTGTGAGTCCCTATGACATGCAGATGACAGGCGTCGCTCTTAGAATGACTGCACACTTCACTTATTAGGGAAGTCACAGGGCCAAAACTGACCAAATAACTCAAGTACAGGTATGATCTCAACCTTACAGGATGATGTTAGTGCCAAGAAGCGCACTCCTCTTACGCCGTTGACAGCTGATTCCACATAGCTGTCTACAGAACCTGTTCTATTAAATGCGTATACAAGTAGAGAGGGTGTCAGCAGTAAGTTTGTGTTGACATCACTGATTACTTTGCCCTTCATCTGATCCGTCAGAACAATAACCGCCAAAAAAGTGTTATCAAAGTGTTGGTGTGGCACCATGAATGATCTAGTCTCATGCATCAGGAAATGGTGGTTGGAAATTCTGGCTGATCCACGCCTAATCCATCTTGACAACGGTCAGTCTCTCCACATTTTGGGTGGACTGGCAAGTTCTCCTTAAGACAACAATGGCCCCCTCCGCACTAAACACCCCCTCTGATGCCACACTGCTGGCCGGGCAGGACAGCATTTTAGGGCAAACTTGGTCAGTTGCAGCCACAAATCCAGTTTGGATGCCCAGTAGTCAAGCAGATCTTCAATGTGGGGTGGCAGGGTGCATTCCAAGTATGCCACCACCTGCTGGTTCAGGTCCTGCTCCTGCAGATGCTGATGCTGGTGAGTAGTTTCTTCACCATGCGGGTGAAGAAAGCTGCTCATCATCGACTCTAGACTCAGGGTGCTGCTGATGGAGATGGTACTGCCCCTGCCACCCCTGTCCTCCCCAGCAGCCATGGCAGTGGAATGTGAGCACAGAGGGCCTGGTCAGACCTGCGAGAGGATGGACAATGGCGCAGATAGGCAGCGGCCAACTGACTACAAAGGATGTCTCTGTAGTAGTTCAGTTTGTCCTCGCTCTCATTGGGTGTAAAAATGGCCACTATTCTGGACCGGTAGCGACGGTCCAACAAGGTGGAGAGCCAGAAATCATCCTTCTGCTGAATGGTGACAATTCAGCTGTCACTGCGCAAGCAAGTGAGCATGCATCGGGCCATTTGTGCAAGTGACTCGGAGGGAGTCCCTGCCTCCATCTTCATTGCATACTGCCAAGGTGTGTCTGGGTCTTCTGTCTCATCTTCCTCATCGCCCTGTAGCTCTTCTGGCTGCTCCTGCACCTCCTCTCCTGTCACCCGAGTAGAAAAACCACCCACATTGCCTGTGCTCCAATGTTTTCCTCCCCTCCCCCTCCTTTTCCAGTTCAGCCCCCAAAGAGCTCATGTGGCCATGAGATCTAAGCGCTATGACTCCAGTTGTCTGACCAGCCATTGTTACCACCATATGTTCCAGGACATGAAGCAGTGGAAAGATGTTGTTCATCCCTTAGTCCTGGCGACTAAAAAAATAACATGGCATCCTCAAAAGGTCGGAGAAACAGGCAGGTGTCACGCATGGGTTGCCACTGGCTAAGGCTAGTTTCACACTAGCGTTCGGCTGTCCGCTCGTGAGCTCCGTTTGAAGGGGCTCACAAGCGGACCCGAACGCTTCCGTCCAGCCCTGATGCAGTCTGAATGGATGTGGATACGCTCAGACTGCATCAGTCTGGCGGCGTTCAGCCTCCGCTCCGCTCAGCAGGCGCCTGGCCGTGCGGAGGCGTGCGGATCCGTCCAGACTTACAATGTAAGTCAATGGGGACGGATCCGTTTGAAGATGCCACAATATGGCTCAATCGTCAAACGGATCCGTCCCCCATTGACTTTCAATGTAAAAGTCTGGACGGATCCGCTCAGGCTAATTTCACACTTAGCCATTTTTTGCATATATAATGCAGACGGATCCGTTCTGAACGGAGCCACCGTCTGCATTAATATGAGCGGATCCGTTCAGAACGGATCCGATCGAACGCTAGTGTGAAAGTAGCCTAACATCAAAGTTACACAGGGGAGTACTCCTATGCGCTTGCATAATCAAGAAATCGTTTATGGCCTCTCTGTTCATATAGTCAGTCCAACATATGGAGGGTGAAATTTCAACGGGTGAAAACATCGCCTATCAGCCTATGTTGGTGGATGCTGTTCTGCAGCTCAAGGAGGGTGTGCTTTGCGGTGTACGAGGCTGAAGTGCATGCAAGGTTTCCTGCCCATTTTTATGATGTCTTGCAGATGAGTGGAAGACTTCAGGAACCGCTTGACAACCAGATTGAACACTTGTGCCATGCAGGGTGCAAGGCTGAGCCCTCCTTGACGCAGCGCTGACACCATGTTCTTCCCATTGTTGGTATCCATGGTTCCAATTTTGAGATGTCAGAGAGAAAGCCAGGATTCAATTTCTTGACGAAGGACACAGAGCAGTTCCTCCCCTGTGTGACTCTGTTCGCCCAGGAAAACGAGGTGCATAATAGCATGACACTGCCGTGCCCTGCACATATGGTATGCTGGAGGGGCACTGTGACTTGTTCCTGCAGTGGAGGCTGAGGACATGGTGGAGGATAAGGAGGCAGAGGCGGATATTGTTGCAGAACCAACTGCGAGACAACATGGAGGCAGAAGTGGCATGACCTGGCCAAGTTGCTGGTGTGGATGTGCAGGAACCACCTTCACCGAGTGGGCCGTAAAGGACATGTACTGTCCCTTACTGTAGTTATAGCTCCACACGTTGGCACTGCCCTGCACTTTGGCAGACACCGACTGGCCCACCTTCTGTTCTACAGACTTGTGCATAGAAACATAGAATGTGTTGGCAGATAAGAACCATTTGGCCCATCTAGTCTGCCCAATATACTGAGTACTATGGATAGCCCCTGGCCCTATCTTATATGAAGGATAGCCTTATGCGTATCCCATGCGTGCTTAAGCTCCACTGTGTTTGCAGCTACCACTTCTGCGGGAAGGCTATTCCATACATCCACTACTCTCTCAGTAAAGTAATACTTCCTGATATTAGTTTTAAATTAGAGGGGCAAAGGTTAAAAAGTATGTCCTCTTGTAGCAGTTTTCCTTCTTTTAAATATTCTCCTCTTTTAGGCCTAATGCGCACAACTTTTTCGGGTCCGCATCCGAGCCGATGCGGCTCGGGTGCGGACCTATTCACTTCAATGGGGGCGCAAAAGATGCGGACAGCACTCTGTGTGCTGTCCGCATCCGTTGCTCCATTCCGAGGCCCCACCAAAAAAAAATATAGCCATGTCCTATTCTTGTCCATTTTGCAGACAAGAATAGGCATGTCTACAATGGGCCGTCTGTTCCATTCCGCAAATTGCGGAAGGCACATGGGCGGCTTCAGTTTTTTGCGGATCTTTGGTTTGTGGACCGCAAAAAACGGTATGGTTGTGTGCATGTAGCCTTGTCATGTTGATTCCCTTTATGTATTTAAACGTTTCTATCATATCCCCTCTGTCTTGTCTTTTTTCCAAGCTATACATGTTAAGGTCCTTTAATCTTTCCCGGTAAGTTTTATCCTGCAATCCATGTACTAGTTTAGTAGCTCTTCTCTGAACTCTCTCCAAAGTATCAATATCCTTCTGGAGATATGGTGTCCAGTACTGCGCAGAATACTCCAAATGAGGTCTCACTAGTGCTCTGTAGAGCGGCATGAGCACCTCCCTCTTTCTACTGGTAATGCCTCTCCCTATACACCCAAGCATTCTGCTAGCATTTCCTGCTGCCTTATTACATTGTCTGCCTACCTTTAAGTCTTCTGAAATAAGACTGAATCCCTTTCATCAGATACTGAGGTTAAGACTGTATCACTGATTTTATATTCTGCTCTTGGGTTTTTACACCCCAGGCGCGTTATCTTGCACTTATCAACATGAAATTTTAGTTGCCAGATTTCTGACCATTCCTTTTGTTCTCCTAAATCCTTTTCCATTTGGTGTATCCTTCCAGGAACCCTGTTACAAATCTTTGTGTCATCAGCAAAAAGACACACTACACCATCGAGGCCTTCTGCAATTTCGCTGATAAAGATATTAAACAATATGGGTCCCAGAACAGATCCCTGAGGTACCCCACTGGTAACAAGACCATGGTCTGAATATACTCCATTGACTACAACCCTCTGTTGTCTGTCCCTTAGCTACTGCCTAATCCATTCAACAATATGGGAGTTCAAAGACTGCAATTTTTTCATAAACCTTCTATGTGGGACAATATCAAAAGCCTTACTAAAGTCTAGATAAGGGCTGGGATGTTACTACATTTTTCACAAAGAAATGACGGCTTGGGACTCTTCACGTCGGGATATGGTGGAAAGTGATGACAATCTAAGAGATATAAAAGGGACTTGTCCTATATTGGCGTTCAGATGTCACATGTTAAAAGACAGGTTAGTTCTGAGCCGTTTTACAGAGAGTAAAATTAACACATGGCTAGAAGGCTGGCAACCACAAGGGAATCGCCGGTATGGTAATTGCTCCTGCTGTAAGTTCAGCCCCCAGTGGAAAGTTCTGTCCTTTGGTGGGTTACAACACCGTGTCACTGATTACATGCAAATTTGTGGTTTGCCTGATATTGTGTATGTATGGTAGATTTTATATAGGTAAGACTATCAGATGCCTACATAAAAGAATTTGTGAACACATAAATTCAATTGTTACAGGAAAGGGGTATCCATGCCTTATTAACCATGTTAACATTGAACATAAAGGAAATAGTGATGTGTTAAAGTTTGCAGGCATATAAATTGTACCAGACCACCCACAAGGGGGAGACAGACAGAAATAACTTCTCAGGATAGAGAGTAAGTGGATTCTGTGCAATGGGCTCCCTGGGGTTAAATAAAAAAAATAAACACGATATGGGAGTGTTTCTATAGGATTTAGTATGTCATAATGCAGGGTTTTGTTTTTAAAATTATGTGTTTTGTAACACCGGAAGGAATGCCGGGCCTGTGGTGACGTCATCAGCGGACACTGTACTCCAGCACTGCTGGTGATGTCATGCATGCGAGAAGAGCGCTGGTATTCAAAAGCTGGTGTAGTGACTCCACCATTAGTGATGCACGAACATCGGCCGGGGCGGTTCGCAAACGCGATCAAATGTTCGTAAACCGCAAGTTCGCACGGGGCCCCATTCACTTTAAGGCAGGCAAACCTGAAAACCTTCAGGTCATATTTGCAGCCACCAAATACTTAGAAGTGTACAAATAGTCCCACAACATGGACAGTGACATACTAGAGGGGGATCAATGAAAAAAATTGCAACAAAAATATTTATCTTAAAACAGGGACATTTTAATGCGTTCTTAAAGGGAAATTCTTAAAGTAAATTTTTATTTTAGGCCTAAAAATGTGGTATTCACCTGACATAAAAGAAATTGTGATTATGTGGCTCGAGGTACATTATGAGGTCACTGAATAATAATTTTACTGTAGCCCACTTTTTAAAAAAAATTTTAACTTTTTTTATTTTTTTTCGGGGGGCAACTGATTTCACACCAGTAGAAATTATTTTAATCAATGTCGTTTGTCACTATCTGTAGCTGAGGTAACGCAGCTAAACCGCAAGCAAATTCTGCACTATCCAAATGCACTATCTAGAAAGTATATTATTGGTATATAACACCCCTGCTTCAATCAGTTTTTTTGGGGGGGCAACTGGTATATCACACCAGTAGAAATTATTTGTTCCAATAGCGTTTGGCACTCTGTGTAGCTGCAGTATCGCAGCAGAACTGCGCACAACTGCTGCACAATACAATTGCACTATAATATACTTTCTATGTTAGAAAGTATATTACACCCCTCAGTAAGTTACACCTATCAATAGCACACCTATACCAGTCCTTAAAAGGACTTTTTGGGCCCTATTAGCTAGCATTTGGTGTCACTAACAGTCTGTCCCTGCTCTACACAGAAACCTCTCTCTACACTGGCAAAAGACTGAATGTAAAATGGCGGCCAGATCAGCAATATTTATAAGATATGTCCATGTGTTGAAACGTTTCAATTGGCTGTCATGTACCACCTGATGGATGTTTCATGGGTCAACATTCTTCACAATGTAAAAGAATATGGTGCCGGCGGACATCGCCATATTTTCGCCCGTTCGGCAAATCGCGAACGAGCAAAGTCTGTTGCGAAACGACTGTCGGCGAACAGCAAGGCCATCTCTAGCCACAATGTTGTTTGGCCTGAAGAAACACTTAGGCATGAAATGGCCGTCTCCTTATCACATGCGTTAAGCACTGCATGTATGTAAGTCTGCCTCCA
Organism: Bufo gargarizans; assembly: GCF_014858855.1. Taxonomy (NCBI): domain Eukaryota; kingdom Metazoa; phylum Chordata; class Amphibia; order Anura; family Bufonidae; genus Bufo; species Bufo gargarizans. Next base: position 405,614,675 of record NC_058082.1, on the reverse strand, counting down.
GCCATTTTATGTACTCAGCTTTTATGTATCCAGCCATCATGTACTCAGCAATGATGTATTCAGCTATGATGTAGCCAGCTCTGGAGGAAATTAACCACCTCCGGACCGCCTAACGCAGATCTGCGCAGAGTCACGCATATATGCGTCATCTCGCGAGAGCCGTGATTTCCTGTGAACGCGCGCACACAGGCCCGCGCGCTCACAGGAACGGAAGGTAAGCGAGTGGATCTCCAGCTTGCCAGCGGCGATCGCTCGCTGGCAGGCTGGAGATGTGATTTTTTTTAACCCCTAACAGGTATATTAGACGCTGTTTTGATAACAGCGTCTAATATACCTGCTACCTGGTCCTCTGGTGGTCCCTTTTGTTTGGATCGACCACCAGAGGACACAGGCAGCTCAGTAAAGTAGCACCAAACTACACTACACTACACCCCCCCCTGTCACTTATTAACCCTTTATGAACCACTGATCACCCCTGATCACCCCCCTGCCATTGATCACCCCCCTGTAAGGCTCCATTCAGACGTCCGTATGATTTTTACGGATCCACTGATACATGGATCGGATCCGCAAAACACATGCGGACGTCTGAATGGAGCCTTACAGGGGGTTGATCAATGACAGAGGGGTGATCACCCATATAGACTCCCTGATCACCTCCGTCATTGATCACCACCCTGTAAGGCTCCATTCAGACGTCCGTATGATTTTTACGGAGCCACTGATACATGGATCGGATCCGCAAAACACATGCGGACGTCTGAATGGAGCCTTACAGGGGGGTGATCAATGACAGGGGGGTGATCACCCATATAGACTCCCTGATCACCCCCCTGTCATTGATCACCCCCCTGTAAGGCTCCATTCAGAGGTCCGCATGTGTTTTGCGGATCCGATCCATGTATCCGTGGATCTGTAAAAAATCATACGGACGTCTGAATGGAGCCTTACAAGGGGGTGATCAATGACAGGGGGGTGATCACCCCATATAGACTCCCTGATCACCCCCCTGTCATTGATCACCCCCTGTAAGGCTCCATTCAGACATCTTTTTGGGCACAAGTTAGCGGAAATTTTTAGTTTGGAATACTATAGTCACCCAAAAGGTAACGTGGGACACCAGCGCTGGAATAACAGAGCCCACCCGCTGCCACCTTCTATGTCTGGATTAGTTGGTAAGTATTGATATGAGGAGGAGGGGGAAGGGGCAGATGATGGGATCGGAACGAAAAAAAAAAATATATATGATAAAGAAAAAGGCTGCCTGATGCACTGGTCTAGTCTGTTATACTGAATGCAGGGAAAAAAGGCAGGTTCAAGCAGGAAGAATTCTCACAGTGTGCGGTGTATAATGCGATATATAATTTGTACCTGATAGAGTCCTGCCTGATGACGGTCTGTATTATGTCCTCTCCGGTTAGTTTCTTTCTTTTGAAGTCCAATAGGTGTGCTGTGAAAAATCCGTCCTGTGTGCTCACCTTCTAGCACAGACGCTGCCCCGGCCGGAAGCAAGCGTGGTGCGAGGGAGCTGGTTGTTGCCGTCGTCCTGGAGACCGCTGCGGTGACGTCACCTGTATAGGTACTGTAGCCGTCGTAGGACAAAAACCTCCAACGCGTTTCGGAGCCTATCGGGCTCCTTCGTCAGGGATGGTTAGCGCAATGTCCGTGCGGGTTTAAGTAATCTATCCGGTCTCCATGGTGACGGGAATCGGCTTATACAGGGCAGATGTGTAAAGCGGAGGGCACTGTATTTATTCCTGAATCGTGCTTGGGGGTATGTATTATTAAATGTGTCCCACTAAAGGGTGCCTGTGAGTTTTAAGTATACATTGAATGCTGGTTATGTTAATAATGAGGGCATAGATATATGGATAGTAAATTGTATGATGGATCTAATAGTGGTTAGTGGTTAGTGAAAAGCAAAAAGTTCGATTTCTTGATTTAACCCTGTGGGTGCCAAACTGTTACATTTGAAGATCCACTTGCTTTCCATCCTTGACATCAATTTGATATAGTCTCCTCCCCTACTGTCCTGTTTTATTTTTTCGATTCCTATAACAATAGATCCCGCAAATTTTCCCTGATGGAAGTTGGCATAGTGGCGTGATAGCGGATGGTGGTCTGCCTTTTTGTGTATGTTATTCACATGCTCCCCAATTCTGGTTTTGAGCTCCCTTTTGGTGCGTCCTATATAAATCTTTTGGCACGGGCATTTGATGGCGTAGATCACCCCCTTGGTATAGCAGGAAATATGATCCTTAATGGTGAATTTGCCCTGAGGGGTATCAAATTCTAGTATGGGTTTTGTTTGGAGTCTAGAGATTTTACAATTTTTACATAATTTACAAGGAAAAAAGCCTTTTCTGACATTGGCTTTCTTGCTCACTGTATTCTTTTTAACAGACGGAGCTACAAGGTTGCCTAAATTAGCAGACTTTTTAAAAATGAATGTCGGTTTGGGGGGGATTTTGTTCCCGATCGTTTTGTCATATTTAAGGATATCCCAATATTTATAGATAATTTTCTTAAAATGATTAGCCCCTGCACTATATGTGGTGATGATTGGTACTTGGATGTCATCAGTGTCATCACTTATATATTGTTCCTTTTTAGTTTTTATTTGTTCTCCAAGTAATTTGTTTCTATCCATGTCAATCACAGTTTTGGTGATGGGAGTCAGTGTTTCTTCCTTGTAGCCTTTCTCAATGAATTTTTTATTTAATGTATCAACTTCCTTATGGTAATCTTCGGTGGTGGTGCAGTTTCTGCGGGCTCTTATATACTGACTGAAGGGGATGTTATTGAGCCATAAGGGTAGATGGCAACTTTCCAAGGGAATGAAGCTATTGGTGTCCGTCGGTTTATGGTAGGTTTTGGTTTCTATTTTCCCGTTTTCAATAAATATGGTTAAGTCAAGAAAATTGATTTGTTTTTTTATCAAAGGTTGGAGTGAAGTGTAGATAAAATTCATTTTTATTTAAGTTAATTAAAAAGTCATTTAGTGATGATACGTCCCCTTTCCATATAAAAACAACATCGTCAATAAATCTTCTCCAGAGGACCAGACCCGCACCGAGCTCGCCATTGGGAAATATGGCAGACTCCTCCCATCTGCCCATATATAGATTTGCGAAGCTCTGTGCGAATCGGGTCCCCATCGCGGTCCCCCACGTCTGCAGATAAAATTCAGATCCATATTTAAAATAATTATGTTCTAAAATGAACGTAATGCAATCCCCAATAAAATGGATCTGTTCTTCTGACATCTTTGTGTCCCTTCTTAAAAAATGTTCTGCGGCCTCACGGCCTTTTTTCTTTTCTATAATCGTATACAGGGCAGTCACGTCCAGTGTTCCCAGGATATAATTGGACTCCCATTGGATACCTTCAAGGATTTGCAAAATATGTTTGGTGTCCCTTAAGTATGCTGGTAATGATAAAACTTTCTCTTGTAGTAAGACATCAAGATATTTTGATAAATTAGAGGTAAGGCCGTCAATGCCTGATATTATAGGTCTGCCAGGGGGATTATTTCTGTTTTTATGAATTTTTGGCAGGTAGTAAAATATGGGGATCTTAGGACTCTGGTTGTTGGTAAAGAGCGTTTCTTCTCTTGAGAGTATTCCCATATTTTTGCCTTTTTGAAGCAGTGAATTCAATTTACGTTTGTATGCATCAGTGGGATCCATGGTAAGTTTTTTTTTATAGGTTTTATCATCAGAAAGAAGTCTGAGAGATTCTTTGTGGTAATCACTGTGGTTTAGTATCACTAATCCGCCACCTTTGTCTGCAGGTCTGATGGTGATGGATTGATTAATTTGTAGGGACTTGATAGCTTTGATTTCACCTTTAGCTAGATTATGGGGGCCTATCCTTTTTTTTGGGTTGGTGCGGAGTAAATCCCTAATCACCAAAGATTGGAAAGTAATGATGGAATCAGAGTATTCTGAAACGGGGTTAAATTTAGAAACTGGTTTTAGGTCAGTGTGAGTGAATTTTTCCTGAGCAGTAGATGGATTATTAATGTCAGTCTTAACCAGTCTAATATTTGATTCCTGAGATATTTTAGGGCATGATTGTGCACTTCTCATAAGGATTCCTCCATCTTCTCTTGTCAGATGGTTAATGTTCTCACGTTGGTCCATCATAGATTGTTTTTTTGGGATGTAGTTTTTCTCCTTTTTGATGAAGAATTTTTTTAGGGCTAGTTTTCTGAGGAATTTTTTTACTCCTATAAAGGCATCAAAGGGGTTAAATGTAGATGTCGGAGCAAATTTTAAACCTTTATTGAGAAGGGTGAGTTCTTCTCTGGTCAGATTATGACTACTCAGGTTAAATATACCTTCTCCCAGATTTTTCTGTAGGAGTGTGGTTTTGGTCATTCCTCTACCTCTTCTTCCCCTTTTGGTTTTTTCTTTTTTTTGTGGTTTGGCTCCTTGCACAAAAAAAATCCTTATTAATAGTTTTCTTTACTTTTTTGCTAGATATGGTATTCCTGGATTTGGTTTGTTTAGAATTAGTTTTTATGGATGTGTTATAGCCTCCTTTTGTCACGGTGGCATAACTAGGTTGCTGATTTTGAGGTATTGTGTGTTTAGTAGTACTGGTCCTTGATGATATGGCCTCTGTTATAGGATCTTCCTCTATTCTTTCTAGAATTGCATATCTGTTTGGAGATATTATAGAGCCATTTTCTGGTTGTTTGGTTCTGTCTGTGGTGCTACTGGATTCTATTTTAGATGGTGAAGGTGTATTAATCCTGTCATTGTGTGTGTGGTTAGTGGCTGGTCCCTTTTCTGGACTATCCTCATAGACTGAAAGGTTATTGAGGGTACAGTCACACCATGTGTTATCAATGGTGTCAAACTCCCCTTCTGACACCAAACTGACTTCCTGTAGGGTATCTGTTTCGGATATTTTGTCTGTTTCTCCTGTATCTCTCGAGTTTTTTTTTTTTTTTTTTACTATAATAGCATCTTCTTTATTTTTAATTCTATTTTTTATTGACCTAGAGATCCTGATTAGCTCTTCCTTATGAGAAGTGCACAATCATGCCCTAAAATATCTCAGGAATCAAATATTAGACTGGTTAAGACTGACATTAATAATCCATCTACTGCTCAGGAAAAATTCACTCACACTGACCTAAAACCAGTTTCTAAATTTAACCCCGTTTCAGAATACTCTGATTCCATCATTACTTTCCAATCTTTGGTGATTAGGGATTTACTCCGCACCAACCCAAAAAAAAGGATAGGCCCCCATAATCTAGCTAAAGGTGAAATCAAAGCTATCAAGTCCCTACAAATTAATCAATCCATCACCATCAGACCTGCAGACAAAGGTGGCGGATTAGTGATACTAAACCACAGTGATTACCACAAAGAATCTCTCAGACTTCTTTCTGATGATAAAACCTATAAAAAACGTACCATGGATCCCACTGATGCATACAAACGTAAATTGAATTCACTGCTTCAAAAAGGCAAAAATATGGGAATACTCTCAAGAGAAGAAACGCTCTTTACCAACAACCAGAGTCCTAAGATCCCCATATTTTACTACCTGCCAAAAATTCATAAAAACAGAAATAATCCCCCTGGCAGACCTATAATATCAGGCATTGACGGCCTTACCTCTAATTTATCAAAATATCTTGATGTCTTACTACAAGAGAAAGTTTTATCATTACCAGCATACTTAAGGGACACCAAACATATTTTGCAAATCCTTGAAGGTATCCAATGGGAGTCCAATTATATCCTGGGAACACTGGACGTGACTGCCCTGTATACGATTATAGAAAAGAAAAAAGGCCGTGAGGCCGCAGAACATTTTTTAAGAAGGGACACAAAGATGTCAGAAGAACAGATCCATTTTATTGGGGATTGCATTACGTTCATTTTAGAACATAATTATTTTAAATATGGATCTGAATTTTATCTGCAGACGTGGGGGACCGCGATGGGGACCCGATTCGCACAGAGCTTCGCAAATCTATATATGGGCAGATGGGAGGAGTCTGCCATATTTCCCAATGGCGAGCTCGGTGCGGGTCTGGTCCTCTGGAGAAGATTTATTGACGATGTTGTTTTTATATGGAAAGGGGACGTATCATCACTAAATGACTTTTTAATTAACTTAAATAAAAATGAATTTTATCTACACTTCACTCCAACCTTTGATTAAAAAAACAAATCAATTTTCTTGACTTAACCATATTTATTGAAAACGGGAAAATAGAAACCAAAACCTACCATAAACCGACGGACACCAATAGCTTCATTCCCTTGGAAAGTTGCCATCTACCCTTATGGCTCAATAACATCCCCTTCAGTCAGTATATAAGAGCCCGCAGAAACTGCACCACCACCGAAGATTACCATAAGGAAGTTGATACATTAAATAAAAAATTCATTGAGAAAGGCTACAAGGAAGAAACACTGACTCCCATCACCAAAACTGTGATTGACATGGATAGAAACAAATTACTTGGAGAACAAATAAAAACTAAAAAGGAACAATATATAAGTGATGACACTGATGACATCTAAGTACCAATCATCACCACATATAGTGCAGGGGCTAATCATTTTAAGAAAATTATCTATAAATATTGGGATATCCTTAAATATGACAAAACGATCGGGAACAAAATCCCCCCCAAACCGACATTCATTTTTAAAAAGTCTGCTAATTTAGGCAACCTTGTAGCTCCGTCTGTTAAAAAGAATACAGTGAGCAAGAAAGCCAATGTCAGAAAAGGCTTTTTTCCTTGTAAAAATTGTAAAATCTCTAGACTCCAAACAAAACCCATACTAGAATTTGATACCCCTCAGGGCAAATTCACCATTAAGGATCATATTTCCTGCTATACCAAGGGGGTGATCTACGCCATCAAATGCCCGTGCCAAAAGATTTATATAGGACGCACCAAAAGGGAGCTCAAAACCAGAATTGGGGAGCATGTGAATAACATACACAAAAAGGCAGACCACCATCCGCTATCACGCCACTATGCCAACTTCCATCAGGGAAAATTTGCGGGATCTATTGTTATAGGAATCGAAAAAATAAAACAGGACAGTAGGGGAGGAGACTATATCAAATTGATGTCAAGGATGGAAAGCAAGTGGATCTTCAAATGTAACAGTTTGGCACCCACAGGGTTAAATCAAGAAATCGAACTTTTTGCTTTTCACTAACCACTAACCACTATTAGATCCATCATACAATTTACTATCCATATATCTATGCCCTCATTATTAACATAACCAGCATTCAATGTATACTTAAAACTCACAGGCACCCTTTAGTGGGACACATTTAATAATACATACCCCCAAGCACGATTCAGGAATAAATACAGTGCCCTCCGCTTTACACATCTGCCCTGTATAAGCCGATTCCCGTCACCATGGAGACCGGATAGATTACTTAAACCCGCGCGGACATTGCGCTAACCATCCCTGACGAAGGAGCCCGATAGGCTCCGAAACGCGTTGGAGGTTTTTGTCCTACGACGGCTACAGTACCTATACAGGTGACGTCACCGCAGCGGTCTCCAGGACGACGGCAACAACCAGCTCCCTCGCACCACGCTTGCTTCCGGCCGGGGCAGCGTCTGTGCTAGAAGGTGAGCACACAGGACGGATTTTTCACAGCACACCTATTGGACTTCAAAAGAAAGAAACTAACCGGAGAGGACATAATACAGACCGTCATCAGGCAGGACTCTATCAGGTACAAATTATATATCGCATTATACACCGCACACTGTGAGAATTCGTCCTGCTTGAACCTGCCTTTTTTCCCTGCATTCAGTATAACAGACTAGACCAGTGCATCAGGCAGCCTTTTTCTTTATCATATATATATATTTTTTTCGTTCCGATCCCATCATCTGCCCCTTCCCCCTCCTCCTCATATCAATACTTACCAACTAATCCAGACATAGAAGGTGGCAGCGGGTGGGCTCTGTTATTCCAGCGCTGGTGTCCCACGTTACCTTTTGGGTGACTATAGTATTCCTTTCATCTTGAAATTGAAGGAGGACAACAGCTCCTTCTGACACTTAGCAGCGGAGTCAGTTTCTGCTGATTTATTCACAGACCCACCACTAGGGAGCGCAAGGTGGACTCATCTTCTACTTTAGAAATTTTTAGTTTGTTTTTGTTTTTTCTTACAAAGTCTCATATTCCACTAACTTGTGTCAAAAAATAAAATCTCACATGAACTCACCATACCCCTCACGGAATCCAAATGCGTAAAATTTTTTAGACATTTATATTCCAGACTTCTTCTCACGCTTTAGGGCCCCTAAAATGCCAGGGCAGTATAAATACCCCACATGTGACCCCATTTCGGAAAGAAGACACCCCAAGGTATTCCGTGAGGGGCATATTGAGTCCATGAAAGATTTAAATTTTTGTCTCAAGTTAGCGGAAAGGGAGACTTTTTTTTTTTTTTTCTCACAATTTCCGCTAACTTGTGCCAAAATTTTATTTTTTCTATGAACTCGGCATGCCCCTCATTGAATACCTTGGGGTGTCTTCTTTCTAAAATGGGGTCACATGTGGGGTATTTATACTGCCCTGGCTTTTTAGGGGCCCTAAAGCGTGAGAAGAAGTCTGGGATCCAAATGTCTAAAAATGCCCTCCTAAAAGGAATTTGGGCACCTTTGAGCATCTAGGCTGCAAAAAAGTGTCACACATGTGGTATCGCCGTACTCATGAAAAGTTGGGGAATGTGTTTTGGGGTGTCATTTTACATATACCCATGCTGGGTGAGATAAATATCTTGGTCAAATGCCAACTTTGTATAAAAAAAATTGGAAAAGTTGTCTTTTGCCAAGATATTTCTCTCACCCAGCATGGGTATATGTAAAATCACACCCCAAAACACATTCCCCAACTTCTCCTGAGTACGTCGATACCAGATTTGTGACACTTTATTGCAGCCTAGGTGGGCAAAGGGGCACACATTCCAAAGAGCACCTTTCGGATTTCGCAGGCCATTTTTTACACATTTTGATTGCAAAGTACTTCTCACACATATGGGCCCCTAAATTGCCAGGGCAGTATAACTATGCCACAAGTGACCCCATTTTGGAAAGAAGACACCCCAAGGTATTCCGTGAGGGGCATGGCGAGTTCCTAGAATTTTTTATTTTTTGTCGCAAGTTAGTGGAATATGAGACATTGTAAGAAAAAAAATATATAAAAAATCATCATTTTCCGCTAACTTGTGACAAAAAATAAAAAGTTCTATGAGCTCACTATGCCCATCAGCGAATACCTTAGGGTGTCTACTTTCCGAAATGGGGTAATTTGTGGGGTGTTTGTGCTGTCTGGGCATTGTAGAACCTCAGGAAACATGACAGGTGCTCAGAAAGTCAAAGCTGCTTCAAAAAGCGGAAATTCCCATTTTTGTACCATAGTTTGTAAACGCTATAACTTTTACCTAAACTATTTTTTTTTTTCCCAAACATTTTTTTAAAATCAAAGACATGAACAATAAATTTAGCGAAAAATTTATATATGGATGTCGTTTTTTTTTTTGCAAAATTTTACAGCTGAAAGTGAAAAATGTCATTTTTTTCAAAAAAAATAGTTAAATTTCGATTAATAACAAAAAAAGTAAAAATGTCAGCAGCAATAAAATACCACCAAATGAAAGCTCTATTAGTGAGAAGAAAAGGAGGTAAAATTCATTTGGGTGGTAAGTTGCATGACCGAGCAATAAACGGTGAAAGTAGTGTAGTGCAGAAGTGTAAAAAGTGGCCTGATCATTAAGGGGGTTTCAGCTAGCGGGGTTAAAGGGAGTCTGTCACCACATTTTAGCATGTTAGACCGTTAAAATAGGGTTATGTGATCCAGCCAGAACATAAAAACGGTACCTTTGTGGTAGAAAACGGACTTTTCAATTTGCAGAAAACGAACTTATAAGATTATCTTCTGAGCCCTCTCAAGTGCCCAGGGCGGTCTCTCAATCCTCGGAGCCCCAGGTAGGCACCTCCTAAACGGCTGATAACTCCGCCCTCCGTGCGCCTCTGCCCGCCCGTTTACTCCCCTCCCCTGTCCCTTTCCACTGTGGCTGTGCGGTACAAATCGTAGCGGGCGCATTCGCAATGCGATGCCCGCTCCTGGCAGGGCATCGCAATACCTATTGCGCATGCGCCCGCTACGATTTGTACCGCACAGCCGCAGTGGAAAGGGACAGGGGAGTAAACGGGCGGGCAGAGGTGCACGGAGGGCGGAGTTATCAGCCGTTTAGGAGGTGCCTGCCTGGGGCTCCGAGGATTGAGAGACCGCCCTGGGCACTTGAGAGGGCTCAGAAGATAATCTTATAAGTTCGTTTTCTGCAAATTGAAAAGTCCGTTTTCTACCACAAAGGTACCGTTTTTATGTTCTGGCTGGATCACATAACCCTATTTTAACGGTCTAACATGCTAAAATGTGGTGACAGACTCCCTTTAAAGTGGTTAAAGAACATTGCACTGATTGGGAAGTGCTTATTTATAGAGTTGAGCGGACACCTGGATGTTTGGGTTTGGCCGAACTTCACAAAATAGTTAGAGTTCGGGACACGAACTTGACCAGGGAACTCAAATTTTTGAGCACTAAAATGGCTCTAAAAAAGTCATTCAAAGGGCTGGAGTGCTACAAATGCCAGCAAAATGTGGATAAGAGCATGGCAAGAGCTCTGCAAACAAATGTGTATAGGGAAATGACTTAAAAGAAGTAGGAGGTTGAGGAGGCAGTGGATGTGGCGGTGTAGGTGGAAGCAGTGGTGGAGGAGGTAGCCTAAACAGTTTTTTGTTTTTCATTTTTAATGTTTTTTGTTTAAATTAGGGTACACCCCAAAACATTGGGAAAAATATCCTGTGATAACCCCCTCCAGCCATGCTAAACAAACGTTCAGACAATACACTGGCTGCAGGGCCAGCACCTCTAAGGTGTAAAGGGCAAGCTCAGGCCGTGTGCCCAATTTGGAGACCCAGAAGTTGCAGGAGGCAGACCCGTCAGTCATTACGTGTAGGCATGTGCACACATAATGCTCCACCATGTCGCACGTCCCTGTGATGTCCACGATCCAATTGGATATCTGCTCTATCAACTTTTGTTCTTTTCTGCGCCTACCATGTTGATCATGGTTAGCAATCAGGGTTCCATGCCAGAGAGGGAGCGTGAGAAAGGGATACCACATCCAAGGGAGGTTAATGGCTGCAATGTGATCAAGCTGACATTGTGGGACAAGTTATTAAAGCGGAAGGATCAAATGAAATGGCCAATTAAAGACAAATTTTAGAAATTTAAGTCCCTGTCACCTATGCAGAGGAGGGGTTTTTCATCAGCAAAAATGGGTTAATGTCACCCACCAAATGGAACAGACGATTTGTAAAGATTTTGGGCCCTGTCAACTATATCAGCAGTGATTTATTCACGGCAAAACTGTGTTCATGTCACCCACCAATTGAACATACGATTTTACAAAAATTAGGTCCCTGTCGCCTATGCAGAGCAGGGGTTTGTATATGGCAAAATTGGCAAAATGTGTGCCCCCGGACTGCCAAACCTTCTCCATTGACTATAATCGGGACGGAGTTCCTGCGGCCGCACGGTAGAGCACTACGAGAGGCATGCATGCAGTACTTTTAGTCTGGCTGCCTCTCGCCGCGCGCTGCCAAAACTTTGACCCCGCTCCTATTATAGTCAATGGGAACGCATCGGCAGTCCAGGGGCACATGCAAACTAGTGGCAGGACGCATTCGACAGGCTGTTCTACTGCCGGAACAGCCTGCTTGAGTCCCCTGCCGCTAGTGTGAAACTAGCCTTAATTGTTTTGGCTGTGTTGTTGATGACATTATTTTCAATACTTGTATTTAAAAAAATTGGGATTATATGCTTGCATCTTTATCCTGCAGAGCATGTTGGGGGGGTGGGGGTACAACAGGACCCGGGTCCAGGATAAAAAACACTGCGGATCGCAAGAGATCTAAGGAAGGAGTATAAGGGAAAGCTTAGTGCGATGGCCATCATGAAACATTGAAAAAGGTTGAGAGGGGCACTCTAATATCTGGAAAGAATGCAGCATCCATACACATATAAATAAAGGCCATTGTGTGGCCCGTTTATTTAAATAGGTATATACAGTGAATAAAAACAAGTATTATAATCTAATAGTATCAAACCTATCCATTGCATCATATGGCCATCTACTAAAATGCTCTCACAATAAAGAGAGTCTAGATAGACACAGGCGTTGGACTAAATGCACACAGCCAGGCAAGCAAAGTTACTAATATAGATTGACTGAATAAACACTATAGTTCCTGCGAGTCTCCCATACAGGTACTTGCTCAGCCTTGAGCTGCTTATCTTCTGCAATCTAACAAGTACAGGTACACTCAGCTTAGAACAATTGTTGAGTAGTATTCAAGAATCACATATAAGGATGAGGATTCCCAGCAGATTAAACAAGGAAGCAAACAGGCAGGACTAGTGTAATACAATAAAGCAATCAGAGTTGGTATGGTGTGGCTCGTCTGCAGTAGTCACAGCACATGAATTGGTTGTTTAGTATTTTCTTTGGAATAAATGCGCTAAACGTTCTTATAGGCAACAATCCACACAGGTTTAATATAAGCAAATGCAGTGTAGAGAGATGCAAAAAGGAGCCTATTGCAAAGAAAGCACTTGTTCCCGTTCTAACAGTAGGCAAAATTGATGTAGTATAATCTTAGTCTAGAAAACACTACATTCAAATGTCAGTAGTGGTTTGATCCAAATCAGCAGTATTCACTCAATTTATGTAAATAAATTAGACAAAGATAAATCATTTCAGAACTTTTTCCACCTTTAATGTGACCTATAAACTGTACCACTCAATAGAAAAACTAACTGAAAACTTTTACTTGGAGATTTCGAATCTGATTCAGGTCTGGTCTCTGGCTGGGCCATTCCAAAACTTTAATCTACTTCTGGTGAAGCCATTCCTTTGTTGATTTGGATGTATGCTTTGGGTCGTTGTCATGCTGAAAGATGAAGTTCCTCTTCATGTTCAGCTTTCTAGGAGAAGCCTGATGGTTTTGTACCAATATTGACTGGTATTTGGAACTGTTCATAGTTCCCTCTAGCTTAAAGGGATTCTGTCACCTCTCATAACACAAATTCAAATTTTAAACCAGTCATGCTCCACAGATTACTTTGAATCGGCTTTGCTGTTCTATTCTGTAATCCGTCCAGTAGTTTTGCTGAAAAACGACTTTTATAATTATGCTAATTCATCCTGAAGGTGCCCAGAGGGGCGTTATGTTCCACTTTGTGTGCCCAGTAACGCCCCCTGCAGTGCCCAAAACGCCTTCCTCCTGAATCCCTAACCGCCCACAGCCCTCAGTGGGTACTGCGTCTGCGCGAGACTTCACTCGGCCGTCAGGGAGGGGGAGGAGAGGGATGAGACGCTGTGGGCTGTTAGGGATTCAGTAGGAAGGCGTTTTGGGCACTGCGGGGGGGGGCGTTACTGGGCACACAAAGTGGAACATAACACCCCTCTGGGCACCTTCAGGATAAATTAGCATAATTATAAAAGTCGTTTTTTCAGTAAGACTACTGGACGGATTACAGTATAGAACAGCAAAGCCGATTCAAGGTAATCTGTGGAGCATGACTGGTTTAAAATCTGAATTTGTGTTATGAGAGGTGACAGAATCCCTTTAACTAAGGCCCCAGTTCCAGCTGAAGAAAAACAGCCCAAAGCATGATGCTGCCACCACCATGCTTCACTGTGGGTATGGTGTTCTTTTGGTGATGTTCAGTGTTGTTTTTGCACCAAACATACCATTTGGAATTATGGCCAAAAAGTTCAACCTTGGTTTCATCAGACCATAACCCTTTTCCACGTGCTTTTGGGAGACTTCAGATGTGTTTTTGCAAAATGTAGCCTGGCTTGGATGTTTTTTCTTCATAAGAAAAGGCTTTTGTCTTTCCACTCTACCCCATAGCCCAGACATATGAAGAATACGGGAGATTGTTGTCACATGTACCACACAGCCAGTATTTGCCCGATATTCCTACAGCTCCTTTAATGTTACTGTAGGCCTCTTGGTAGCCTCCCAGACCAGTTATCTTCTCGTCTTTTCATCAATTTTGGAGGGACGTCCAGTTCTTGGTAATGTCACTGTTGTGCCATATTTTCTCCACTTGATGATAACTGTCTTCACTGTGTTCCATGGTATAGCTAATGCCTTGGAAATTCTTTTGTACCCTTCTCCTGACTGATACCTTTTAACAATGAAATCCCTCTGATGCTTCGGAAGCTCTCTGTGGACCATGGCTTTTGCTGTGGGATGCGACTAAGAAAATTTCAGGAAAGACCAACTAGAGCAGCTGAAAGTTATTTGGGGTTAATCAGAGGCACTTTAAATGATGGCAGGTGTATGCTGACTCCTATTTGACATGATTTTGAATGCAATTGCTTAATTCTGAACACAGCTACATCCCCAGTTATAAGAGGATGTGCACACTTATGCAGCCACATTATTTTAGTTTATTTATTTTCAGCTGTGTATCCACCAGACTTCTCCACAACGCAACTGATGGTCCCAACCCCATTTATAAGGCAAGAAATCCCACTTATTAAACCTGACAGGGCACACCTGTGGAGTGAAAACCATTTCAGGTGACTACCTCTTGAAGCTCATCAAGAGAATGCCAAGAGTGTGCAAAGCAGTAATCAAAGCAAAAGGTGGCTACTTTGAAGAACCTAGAATATGACATATTTTCAGTTGTTTCACACTTTTTTGTTATGTATACAATTCCACATGTGTTAATTCATAGTTTTGATGCCTTCAGTGTGAATCTACAATATTCATATTCATGATAATAAAGAAAACTCTTTGAATGAGAAGGTGTGTCCAAACTTTTGGTCTGTACTGTATCTACAACGAGGTAGACATGTATGATGTAACCTGCTGGTTTTGTACGTTTCACACACACATAATATACGTGTGTGTGTATGTGTGTATATATATAGTACTATAAAAGTAAACGCATACCAAGGGGTATGCGATCCCGCCTAAAGCCGAATATGTTTTCACAAGATGGTGATTTTAGAGCACGTTTTGAAGCTATATCGAATAAATATGCGATGGACATTATGTTGCTCAACATTGAGTTTTCTCAGAAGGAAATGGTCGTGCTTAAAAGTAAATTGCAGGACACTGAACAACAGCTGAAGGCAACTGTGTCCACTAATGAGGCTGACACATTTCTAGAGAAACAACGATCTTTTTTGGATAAAATGCGGAAAGACCTGGAGGAGGTCAAAAGATCAAAATGGCATAGAGATCAGAGTGATTATACGTCTGGCCATGTATATGTCTGGGAGCAACCCTGGCGTATGGACAGGGGTACTTTATAAAAAAAAACACCTAAACGCAACAAAGAAACCAACAAATGGGTGAGAAACAAAGATGCCAATGACGACTTCAATTCTAGTCAATCTGGAACTTTTTTAGGCCCACGAGTTGCTATGGGAGACGCCCCACGAGAAGGGGAGGGCTCAGACATAGAAGAGCCTGGAAAAACCAGAGCGCAGAGATTAATGAGGACCAACAACTCCAAACAGATGAACACAAACAAGAAAAAATAGAATCGAATGTGGTGGTTAACATTTCATCCCATACATTGACTGAGCATGAATTGAAAGCCCTAAATAAGGGATTGTCCTTTTTCCCACAGGCTAGGCCGGATTGGTTTCAGTTGGAACTGGACTTGAACCGCCTCCTCAGGAATCTCAAACTGAGGGTGTGGTTCGACTCCGGTTCCACTGATGCCACGAATGTGAATGCTAATGAACCTGGCAATGCCGATGGTCAACTTACTTTGAAACAGTTTGATTTGTATTTAAAAAGTGATTTTGTTCCACTTGTTAATTCACATGCCTTAGAATGTTTTTCTGAAGCGGTCAAAAGAGATGTAGCTATGTTGAGAAAAAGCACTCATCCCAGTATGTATATGAGGCCAAACATTTAGACACAGGAAATGTCTGCATTGGAGGGATTGTCCAGCAACCCCGATCTCACCATCAAGCCCGCGGACAAGGGTGGTGGGATCGTGGTGATGGACACCACTCAATATGTTAATGAGATAAGAAGGCAATTGAACAAACCTGGCGTCTACGAGCCATTGGCCAGGGACCCCAGGTTCGACATTGCAAGGAAAATTGATGCACATTTGACTGAGGCGATGCAAAGTGGCATTATTGATAGACAACTTAAGGATTTTTTGGTGGTGAAGTCCCCGGTTACACCCACGATATATGCATTACCAAAGATACATAAAAGGTTGGTTGACCCTCCAGGTCGGCCGATAATCTCGGGTAGGGGCTCTATACTATCTAATATCAATGTATTTCTGGATAAGATACTGAGAGAATATGCTATGGGTGCTAGAACGTATGTTAGGGATACCGGAGACTTCATCACCAAGATTAAAGGGATGCAGGTACCAAGGGGGGCGATTATAGCCTCCTTTGACATAGTGTCGTTATACACCTCGATTGACCACAATAAAGGCCTGTCGGCTGTAACGGAGATGTTGGCACATTCAGAGCATCCCGCTCCAGTACGAAAATTTATATTGACATTGTTGGAATTGTCCTTGAGGAACAATTATTTAGTGTTCCAGGGACAATTTTTCTTGCAAAAGATGGGCGCGGCGATGGGCTCTAATGCCGCGCCCACTTATGCAAATATTTTTGTGCGGTCATTTGAGGAGCGTCTCGTCTATGTATCTCCCCACTTCAATCAAGTTTTGTCGTGGTGGAGACACATAGATGACATTTTCCTCATTTGGGGTGGCACCATGGATCAGTTGATGGTTTTTCACGTACACTTGAACTCCCTTGACCGGGAGATCCAGTTTACGTTGACGGCATCGACTGACCGGGTGCAATACTTGGACACACAAGTATATATTGAGGATGAACAGGTACATATGGATTTAAACATTAAGGCCACAGATAAGAATACATTGTTGCATTTCACTAGTGGGCATCCAAGAAGGATGGTAGATTCTCTGCCGTTTAGCCAAATGCTCCGGGTGCGGAGAATTGTTGATAAAGATGAGAATATGTGCTCAGCAATGAAAAATATGGAACAATCTTTTATAGACAGGAGATACCCTAGAAAGTTAGTAAAAAGACATGCAGAAAGGGCTAAAAAAATCCCCAGAGATGAGTTATTGACCCCGAAAACTAGAAAAACTAATGATAGATTGCCGTTTGTATCATCATATAATGAGTTGAGTCCCGAAATTGAAAAAATAGTAAGGTGACATTGGAGTTTATTGAGCAGTGGACACCCAAATGTTGCTGCATTTAAAAGTGTGCCGATGATGGCATATAGAAGAGCAGGCAACATCAGGGATAAGGTAGTACACTCCAAAGTACCAGACAAAGGACAATCTAGACAGACATTTCTTAAAACAAGGCGCACGGGCTCTTTCCCGTGTCTGGGATGTGTGAACTGTAAACAGATGGTCAAGGGATCGACGTTCACACATCCAGACACGGGCGAGACCTTTGATATAGGGCATTATCTCACCTGTGATTCGTCATGGGTGATATATGTACTATGGTGCCCTTGTAAAAAATGATATGTTGGTGAAACCACTTGCGATCTAAAGACTAGGTTAAATAACCATAGGCAATCCATCAGGAATAAAAGAAGAGATCTGCCTGTATCAAAGCATTTTGCCGAAAAAAATCATAAAGAAAGTGACTTGAAATTTATGATTATAGACCATGTTAAACCATTGGAAAGAGGTGATCGATTAAGCAAATTAAAAAAAACTGAATTAAGGTGGATTTTTCGGCTTGATACCCTAAAACCCAAAGGGTTAAATGTAGAATTTAGGGTGACAGGAGGAATGGTTAGCTAGATATCCATCTTACATGGCCTATACCCTGATGTTGTCTGCTCTCTATATGCGGTGAATTAAATGGAAGCTACAATGATTTGTCTGAACTAAAGATATATATGTATGCTGACTTTTTGCCAGTGCCGGGCCTTTTTTGGATGGAGACGAGATAAATATGGGAGTTATGGAGGCATGAGATTATTGCCCAAAAACATTGCCTGAAGTAAGATGGTGGATATGGACTCGTGATGGGGCGCGAACGATCTGTCTATACGCTGACGCAGACTTGTCTGTGCGCGGCGCCTGGACGTGATCGACCGTACGTCATCACGCTGGTTTCCACCGTAGAGGCGACGTAGGAGTATTAGAAGCTGCGTGAACAGAAGGGGGTTGAATACATGCGCAGTAAGAAGCAGAGGACGCGGATGAGTGGCGTGTTCCGACACAAGTAGAGACGCCTTCTCCACAAACTATCTCGGTTCTCCATCAGGCCTGAGGCAAGGTAATATAGTCAAGGACTTTTTTTAAATTGCACGGTTCACTTTATTATATACACTTATGTACACATATGATGATGAATTATTATTGAATGTATCACTGATATACTCCGACTGAAGTTGGTATGTACGGTAACAGATGGAGCTAATTATATGAATTGTAGTCCACCCATGAATGGGAGTGCACTAGTACTCTATTGGCTGATAACGGATTGTGTCATGCTGTAGAGTTGTATTTATTTTTGCACTATGCACTTTTTTGTTCACTTGACTTGAGAAAGGTCCTGTGAGAGGACCGAAACGTTGTCTGACATGTGTGAATAAATTTCACTTTTTTACTTAAAGGAGTGCTGCGGACTTTCCTTTTCTCATATATATATATATATATATATATATATATATATATATATATATATATATATATATATACACTGCAACCATCATTCTGTATTTGAGTAAAAGGCCCCATCCATCATTACATTAGATCCATCCCCCACTTAATTTGCATTTGTTATGAGTTCTGAGTTTTGTCCAAATTATGAATATTGTGTAATTACAGGAGTTTCCGTTCCCTCAGTCCGCCACAGGCATTCCACGGAGGATTTGGAGGTGGTGGAGGTCTCTGTAGAGGAGGAGGAGAAAGGAAGGCAGATGGGACCCTCCCAAAATGTGGATGCCCCTCCCCCACCTGATGTTGGCGAAGTGGTGGCGGAAGAGGCCCGATCCTCCCATCTGCCGATTTCCCCCCCCCCCCAGCTCATGATTAGGAGGATGTCACCAGCCCCCGCCAGGAGGGTAATTATGTGCACGCTGCAATATAATTCTGTATAGATAACAAATTCAGAAACATTAACCCTTTCTACCCCAGGTTCGTTTTCCACTTCCCGCTCAGGCCATTTTTTGCAAATCTGACATTTGTCACTTTATGTGCTAATAACTTTAAAAAGCTTTTACTTATATAGGCTATTGTGAGATTTTCTCGTCACATATTGTACTTCATAATAGTAGTAAAATTGATAAAAAAATAATAATTTTTTATTCATAAAAAAATATTAGTTAGTACTTTACATTCCCTATATGCCTACTTCATGTTTGGATCTTTTTGAAAAACATATATGTTTTTTGGGATGTTAGAATCAAATCTTAAAAAAAATGTTAGGACCAGTTCAGTTATGAAGTCACTTTCTGGGACTTACATTGTGGAAGCCACCCATAAATCACCTCATTTTAGAAACTACACCCCTCAAGCTAATCAAAACTGATTCTACATACTTTGTTAACCTATTAGGTGGCCCACAAAAAGAAAATGAAAATGGGAATGAAATTTCAAAAAAATCACTTATTTTAGCACATTATAAATTTTTATTGATTTTTCTGAAACACATCAAGGGTTAACAGCCAAACAAAACTCAAAATCTATTACCCTGAATCTGGAGTTTACAAAAACATCCCATGTTTGCTAAAAAAAAAAAAAAAATGATGTATGGCTGTTGAAGGAGCACCATATAGGGTTAGGAGAGAGGTTTTAGCTTAGCTTGAATGGAATTTGGGAGCTATATCGCATGTGAAGACATCCTGAGGCCCTACAGTGGCAAACCCAAAAAAGTGTCTTCATTACGGAAACTACAAGGAATATACTGAGCACTTTGACCCATCAGGCATTTCACAGAATTAGGAACTGCTTGGCTGTGAAAAATAGAAATTAAAAAAATCTCCAGAAAAAGTTACTTTACACCCACATTTTTCACTTTCACAAAGGGTTACCGGACAAAATGCAGCCCACATTTAGTTCCCTGTTTTCCCCGAACACACCAACACCCAATATGTGCTCAAAAAATGATATATGGGCGCATGGCAGGGCTCTAGAGTAAACTGTCAAATATGAATTTTGATGACAGGCCTGAATTGGAAGACATTTATTTTAGGTGCCATGTTGCATTATTTAATTTCTGAGGTCCCAACAAATGAAAAACCCCAATAAGTAACCCCATTTCGGAAAGAGAACCCCCGTACAAAAATTTTAAGGTTTAACGGTTGTCTCACATGAAAAATGATGTATTGTTTGTTGAAAAGTGGATATGCAAGCGAGGCGGACTAAATCAGAGATATAAACTGGAAATATTACAGGATGAAATTAAACGTATTAACCATGGATGAGTGGTAGATTGTAAAACACTACTTTATGTACAGGCCACATTTTTCAGGGCAGGTTTCGCATTCAAAAATGGTGTCCTTCCTGGACCAGCTGCAAATGAAAAAAAATATATATATATGTGCACAGCAATTCCGTATGTTCTTCTTCTTTCCTTCTTTTTTTCTTTACAGCATGAAGGGGGTTAAATCGCAGTGGTGTGCACCACAAGTCACAGAAAGCCACAAGTAGTAAAGAAAGGTACATAACCTCTCTGAATGCAGTCAGCAACTAGGATGGCTGCATGCAGGGAAGTTCTGCTTCTTCCTGTACAGCTACAGCCCTGCCATTGGCTGGAGCAATTGCAGCGCTGACAGGTCACCCAAAACACTGATGTCCCCTGCCTCGCTTCAGAGTAGACAGATGATGACTTTTTCATCGTCGGCCGCCACCACATGACATCCACAGCTCCGGAGCGGCGATGCGCATGTGTAAGGAATCCGGCAAATAGCAGTGATCAGGGCTGCAAGCGGCTGGAAAAACCTCTTGCAGCCCTTAGTTAACATGGCCGCATGCTCAGCAAAGCAGCCTTGCACGAACGATTATGCCTTGTGGCCGGGTGTTCGTTGCACCTTAATAGTACGGAGCTGGGCGGCAAGTCATGTCCCGCTGCGCTATACTATTACGGCGCTGGTCAGGAAGGTGTTAAAATGGCAGCAATGAGGGGACAACACAAATTACAATAATAGAAAATGACAACACTGGACACTTACTCTGTAATCTATATAAAAACCATTAACTAACCAAATAAATAACATTATACTCTACTTTAACTATCGCTAACTAACCAACTATATAATTAGCATAAATATTAACTAACGAAATGAGATGTAAATCAGCAGTGCTTAAAGAAATACTACACACAATGCACTAATTGCCTCTTAATCTGAATTGCAAGCAATTTTCATTTTTTGGGGTTTCCTAACAAAACAGTACTCAGTAAATTTAAAACACTCCTGAACAAGATGCATGTTTTTTTCTTTTTTTCTTCTCCTGTTGCAAGAGATCCATGAGCACCAGCGGAAGGTGCAGCAGTTTGATGCACTGCAACTAAATCAGATGCAGGAATTGTGTGACCTGCACAAGCTACTTAAAAAGTTGCCTCCAACTTTTGAATAAATAGTTTTTGCAGTTAAAACGTGTGCATACTTTTTTAATACTGTTATGTTTTCATGTAATTTTAAATGATAAGGTTGCAGTAAGGCCCCTTTAGTCCATGGTAAACTCCCCAGGATCAGGACAGACAGCAGCAGCAGCAGCTGGTAATGGAAACTGTGGAGTATAAGACCTACACTTAACTCAGCAGGGTCAGAACAGACAGCAGCAGGTACATGGTAACAATGGAGTATAAGGCCTACACATAACTCAGCAGGGTCAGGACAGGCAGCAGGTACATGGTATCAATGGAGTATAAGGCCTACACATAACTCAGCAGGATCATGACAGAGAGCAGCAGGTAAATCAATGGTGTAGTATAAGGCCGACACATAACTCAGCATGATCAGGACCAGTCCAACACCGCACGGACTTTCTCGG
Organism: Bufo gargarizans; assembly: GCF_014858855.1. Classification (NCBI taxonomy): domain Eukaryota; kingdom Metazoa; phylum Chordata; class Amphibia; order Anura; family Bufonidae; genus Bufo; species Bufo gargarizans. The sequence continues at coordinate 405,592,530 of NC_058082.1, read as the reverse complement.
GATCCATAAGAAAAACTGAGGAAGAGAGCAGGTAACCTAGGAATTGCACTTCCTGAACAGCAAAAGCACATTTTTCCATCTTTGCATACATTTATTCTCTCTTAGGATCTGTAACACCTGTCTCACATGATCCTTATGAGTCTCCATGTCTTGAGAATAAATTTGTATGTCATCCAGATATACAACAACAAATCTCCCCACCAGATGATGAAATATGTAATTGATAAAGTGTTGAAAAACCTTGGCACCGGCAATCTGACTAAATAAATCCGGAATCAAAGGAAGGGGGCAAGGATCACAGACGGAAATACAGTTAAGCTCATGGAAGTCCAGACATGGTCTAAGAGTACCATATATTTTTTTTTTACAAAGAAAAACCCAGCAGCCACAAGGGATTTGGATGGTCTGTTATGACCCTTTGCCAAGCTCCAGGTGCTATACTCTCACATAGCCTTTCTTTTGGGCTGCGAAAGATTATACAACCAAGATTTGGGCAGTATTAGCTCCAGGAATAAGATTGACGGGACAATTATACTCCCGATGCGGGGTTAACTCCTGGTTGCCACTCTCAAAAAATACATCAGAAAATTCGGAAATGACCGAGGGAACAGTTTTAGTGGGGACCACAGAGAAAGACGCATTAAGACAGTTGTCCATGCAAAAATAACCCCAATCAAGAATCTGTCTCGCTTGCCAGTTGATGATAGGGTTATGTCTGCTTAACCATGGTAAGCCTAAAACCATTGTAGCAGGCATACCCTCCAACACCGGATAGATTCCTGATGGAAATCACCCACTCTTAAATAGATGTCATTTGCCACCTGTGACAGGCATTTTTGGGTAAGGGGTGCAGAATCAATTGCAAAGACAGAAATGCTTTTCTCTAGTGCACTAGTAGTCAACCCATGAACACAAACAAACTGTCCATCAATCAGGTTAACCCCAGCCTCACTGTCGATAAATACCTCGATTTCCACATTTTTGGACTCTAGCGCCACCTCGGCAGACAGGCAGAAATCGGGTACTACCAGTAAATGACAAAAGTAAGTTTTCTTGCGGGGAGCAAAAAAAAAAAAAAAACGCTTATTCCCCAAATTTCTATTGGTGGTGTGAGTGGGGAAACCACACCACCAATAGTAATTTGGGGAATTAGCGTTTTATTTTTTTTTACACCTTGATGCTGAATGTACGGACAAATATTCACGAAGTGTCCCTTCTTTCCACAACAAAAACATACTTCCTTCATATGACCAGAGCTCTTACTAGCAGTCCCAGGATTAGCTCCCCCCGACTGCATAGGTTCCTCACAAGGTATAACCACAGGTGTCTCTTTACCATAAGTGTCAAAAGAAGCCATCACCTCATTTGACAGTACGTCCTGAGGGTGTGGATCCTAGGATATCCCCCTCAGGCGTCTATCCAGACATACAGCAAGGGACATAGCTGCTCAGATTTTTCATGAAAGGCCAACGCGTCCTGCAGCCTCTCAGATAGACCCTGACAGAACTGGCTACGGAGGGCAGGATCATTCCACGCCGTATCCGTAGCCCATCTCCTAAATTCAGAGCAATAGATTTCTGTGGAGCATTCTCCCTGCCGTAAACCACGTAACTTGGTCTCAGCCGGAGAGATCCAATCCGAGTAATCATCAATAAGACCCAAGGCTCTAAAAAATTCATCTATCGACTGGAGGGATGGTGATCTGGTCAGCAGAGAAAAAAACCAAGACTTTGCATCATACTTAAGCAAAGAAATGATCATACCCACACGATGACACTCCTCCCCAGAAGAATATGGACACAGCTTAAAGTACAACTTACACGATTCCCTGAACCAAATGAAATTGTCACTACCCCCAGAAAATCTGTCCAGGAGGACAACCTTAGGTTCAGGGCAGGCCTGGTATCCACCATCGAAACCAGCTGCCTGTGGTCTCTGAATCCATAAGACTGACGCGCGGAGGTCAGCTACCTCCAAAGAGTCCCTGCAGCTGTTCGACCAGTACAGACATAGGATAAATAGCTGCACTGACCTGAACGAAATGGTGTTTTTTTTATGGTAGATAATGTCACAATCAGTGTGGGGGGGAAACTCCACACTGAACACAGGAGGGAGGAAGGGGAACAGTAACTGGGCCTGGAAACTAGGGAAGAAACAGGTCATCTCCTAACCACCCTAATCCAGGCCCTAACTATCTATCAATATGATTAAACCCTGAAGGTAGGAATATTCATATGCAGGATACCTAGGCCTTTATATGCCTATAAGGCCCTGGAAAAAGGTTAGAACCAGAGACAACCCATTCCTCCCCAGATGGACGAATGGAAGTCTCTGTCTCAGGCCCAGATACAAGCAACAGAAATTTGCATATATTTTATTTTTCCACTCATACAACCCACACAAGGCTTTAGAACATATAACTGCACCAGTGACCGGCAAATATATTTTTTATTTTTCTACTAATACACGCCACTAAAAGGTTTAGAACATATAACTGCACCGCTGAACGCAAATATATATTTTTCTTTTTTTCACTAATACATGCCACTGAAGGCTTTAGACAATATAACTGCAGCGCTGAATGTCAAATATATATTTTCTTTTTCCACTAATACACGCCACTAAAGGCTTTGCAACATTTAACTGCATTGCTTAACTGCAGATATATTTTTCCTTTTCCACTAATACACGCCACTAAAGGCTTTAGAACATATAACTGCACTACTGAACGGCAAATATATAATACTTTTGCCACTAATACATGACAAAAAAGGCTGTAATTTTTGTACTTTACCACACAACAGATAATAAGCCCCTTTTCCCACTAATACAAGCCCAAAAATGCTTTAGAACATATAACTGCACTGTACAAGTGCAAATAAGATTTAGAAATATTTCCTTGTAATAAACCCTGTTAATGCCTGTATCAAACATCACTTGCACCCTAATATTAATGGTTTGCTGGAATTACAGAGCTGTATAATGGCAATTTGGATTCCCAGTCAGTGCAGCAAGGTGTAATAGCATTGTTCCTATTACCCAGGCTGGGAAGGGATGCAAATGAGCTCTTAACAAGCTCTGCCTCTAATACCACGAGATGTAAGGCAACTATCCTGTACGTCAATGTTCAGCTCTTAAAATAAGCCTCGAGACATGACTTGGATATTAAATAAGCCAGCACCTCATCTGCAGACAGCCCCTAATCAGTGCAGAGCAGAGAGTACTGGCTTAACTGGGTGAGAGGCCTGTGTCCGAGCTCTCTGATTGGTAGCAGGGCGGGCCAGAGGTTTAAGTTACTGCAGCTCTGCAGCTCTGCTCTTTCTCCTTTCTATGTCCAGGAACGAGGAGAGAGGAGCCTGCATTGGATCTGTGCCCAGCAACCCCATTTCTGCCCAGAAACCCTCTTCTGACCATCCACAGTGCCATCTGGCATTAAAAGGGACAGGTTAGGAAAAGGTTAGGTTAGGCAGGGATATTCAGGGAAAGTTTAGGGAAAAAAAAAGATTAACTGTTGCATCACCCTGATCGGGTGTCTGGGGTCCACAGCCCAGCTGTGTGATCCTAGACCCCCCATGGGTGCTGCAGCTTGCCCCCCTGCACCCCCACACACAAAAAACACACAAGCAGTTTTGTTTTTTTTGCAAACGCTTACTGTGGCCGGCACTCTTAGCGTCCGGCCACTATTAGTGCATCGCCCACCCCACCGCTGATCAGCTTCGGACGGCTGATCAGTGAGTTTTAATCTTTTTTTCTTTTGGGGGTTTCACTTTTTGGGGGTTTCACTTTTTTATATATATTTTTTTTCTGTTACACTCACGCACACACACACACACACATACTCCCCTACGGCCTGCTGGATGTTCTCGGCCGAGGAGGCATACGCCCAGCTTGCCTCCGAATCCAAGAGCCCCAGTGAGCACGAGGATGACCCCACTTTCCTCTTGTCATCCGCGTGCTCCTCATCATCTAGCGATGATGATGAGCCCCCAAGGCGGCGGAGACGCCACCAGGCGGAGCAAGGGGACCGCCATGCCAGGGACCCTGTGGGTCACACTAGTACGAGCAGCTCTGGGGCTCGTACTAGTTTTCAGGCCCACCAGATCAGTCCACCTGAGCCCCCTACCGGTGAACTTGCATGGTGTACCCCAGAGAAATTTGAGCCCATGATTCCTGATTTTGTTGGCCAACCAGGAATCCAGATTCCCACAGTGGGCTTCACTGGATATGACTATTTTAGTCTTATTTGCAGTGACCACTTTGTGAATCTGATGGTGGAGCAAACGAACTTGTACGCCCAACAGTTCATTGCTCAACACCCGGGCTCCTTTTTTGGCTAGGGCCAGTGGCTGGACTCGGTCATTGCAGCCGAGATGAGGACGTTTTGGGGCCTCGTGCTGCACATAGGCCTAGTAAAAAAAAAACTGTGTCAGGCTGTGCTAGAGTGGGGACATCCTCTACCAGACCCCACTTTACAGTACGGCCATGACACACTCCCATTGTAGGGCTATTTACCTGGAAGGGAGGTCACGGTTGATGAGTCTCTCATTGCTTTTAAGGGGAGACAAATTTTCTGCCAGTATGTTCCCTCTAAGCGGGCGAGGTATGGCGTGCAGCTGTACAAACTTTGTGAGAGTACCTCAGGTTTTGTGTGTACAAGGGGCGAGATTCCCATATTGAACCCTCAGAATGTCCGCCCACTCTGGGTGCTAGCGGGAAACTTGTGTGGGACCTTATGCACCCACTGCTAGATAAGGGTTACCACCTGTACATGGATAACTTTTATACTAGTATCCCCTTGTTCCAGTCCCTCACCACCAGATCCATGTCCGCTTGTGGGACTGTGCGGAGAAATCAACGCGGCCTCCCTACCCACCCCCTCCAGGTACCTATCCCCAGGGGTGAGACCCGTGCCCTTACCAGTGGAAACCTGTTGCTGGTCAGATATAAGGTCAAGAGGGATGTCCTTGTACTGTACACAATTCAGGGTAACAGCATCACCCCTGTCCCTGTGCTAGGTCTCGCGGCAATGGTCCTCAAACCCGATTGTATCGTCGACTACAAAGGTATATGGGAGGAGATGATCTCTCTGATCAAGTCCTCAAGCTATATAATGCCATGCGCAAAACCCGGGCATGGTACAAAAAGTTTGCAGTCTACTTGGTACAGGTTGCCTTGTACAACTCTTTTGTGCTGTCCCGGAGCACTGGCAACACAGGGAAATTCCTCCAGTTCTATGGGGCAGTCCTCAAGGTCCTGATCTTTTTTTGACCGGGAAAGAACAGGACGGAGTACCTCGGGAATTGGAGGTGCCCGGATCGTCCCTGGCCAACACTTTCCAAGTATGGTCCCCCATACTGGAAAGAAGGGACAGACCCCAAAAAAAGGTGCAGAGTGCGTCACAGGAGGGTGATACGGAAGGACACCACCACTCAGTGTGACACGTGCTCCGATCATCCGGGCCTCTGCATTATTGGTTGCTTCAGGGAGTACCACACTTCCATGGAGCACAAAATTTATAATCCCCCAATTTTAATTCCATTTAGCCACTGACAGTCGAAAAAAAAACTATGGTTCTCAGACTTGAGACACCCAAAAAAAATACATAGTAGGTATCTCCGCATCCGTAAGAATCTGATCTATAAAAATACCTCAACTCCTCCTCAAATGAACACGGTCAAAAAAATAAAATAAACATTGTGCAAAAAAAGGTATTTTTTTGTCACCTTACATCAGAAAAAGTGTAATAGCAGGCGATTAAAAAGTCAAATGCCCCACAAAATAGTGCCCAAAAAACATCCTCTCATCCCACAAAAAAATTAGCCCCTACCTAAGACAATCGGATAAAAACAAAAAATAAAATGACTCTTAGACTATGGAGATGCTAAAATTTTATTTTTTTGTTTAAAAAAGGATAATAGGTAGTGTAAAACCTAAGTAAATTTTAAAAAGTAGACATTTTAGGTATCGCCGCGTCCATAATAATCTGCTCTATAAAAATACTCTATGACCTACCCCCTCAGATAAGCACGGTAAAAAAAAATGATGGCCTTTTTTTTGGGCACCATGTCCAATTTGAAGAACCCCTGATGCACCCCTAGAGTAGAAAGTCCATAAAAGTGACCCCATCTAAGAATTCCAAACTGATTTTACAAACTTTATTAATCCTTTAGGTGTTCCTCCACAGTTTATGACAAATGGAGATGAAATTTCAGAATTTTTATTTTTGGTAACCTTGCCTCACAAAAATGTAATATAGAGCAACCAAAAAACATATGTACCCTAAAAATAGTCCCAGCAAAATTGCCACCTTATCCTGTAGTTTACAAAATGGGGTCACTTTTATGGAGTTTCTACTCTAGGGGTGCATCGGGGGGTTTCAAATGGGACATAGTGTAAATAAACCACACAGCGCTCTTTTCCATCTACGCCCTGCCGTGTGCCCTTGGTTTACAACCAAATATGGGGTGTTTCTGCAAACTACAGAATGAGGGCAATAAATATTGAGTTTTTTTTTGGCTGTTAACCCTTGCTTTGTTACTGGAAAAAATTGATTAAAATTGAAAATTTGCCAAAAGATTGAAATTTATAAATTTCATCTCCATTTGCCAATAACTCTTGTGAAAAACAACTAAAGGCTTAACAAAGTTTGTAAAATCAGTTTTGAATACCTTGAAAAACCACACGGCGCTCCTTTCCCTCTACGCCCTGCTGTGTGCCCGTACAGTAGTTTACAACCTTTAAAGCCTGTTTCTGCAAACTACAGAATCAGGGCAATACATATTGAGTTTTGTTTGGCTGTTAACCTTTGCTTTGTTACTGTAAAAAATGGATTAAAATGTAAAATTTGCCCCAAAATTTAAATTTGTAAATTTATTTTCCATTTGCCAATATGGGACATGGTATAAATAAACCAGTCCAGTAAAATCTGCCTTCTGCTCCTTTCCCTCTACGCCCTACCGTGTGCCCGTCCAGTAGATTATGACCACATATGGGGTGTTGCTATAAACTACAGAATCAGGGCAATAAATATTGAGTTTTTTGGGGCTGTTAACTCTTGCTTTGATACTGGATAAAATTGAATAAAAAGGAAAATGTGGCCAAAAAGTTTTATTCTAAAATTTCATCTCCATTTGCCAATAACTCTTGAGGAACACCTAAAGGGTTAACAAAGTTTGTAAAAACTGTTTTGAATACCTTGAGGGGTGTAGTTTCTTATATGGGGGGTCACTTTTATGGAGTTTTTACACTAGGGGTGCATCAGGGGGGCTTCAAATGGGACATGGTGTAAATAAACCAGTCCAGCAACATCTGCCTTCCAAAAACCACACAGCGCTCCTTTTACTCTACACCCTACCGTGTGCCGGTAAAGTAGTTTACAAGCACATATGGGGTGTTTCTATAAATTGCAGAATCAAGGTAATAAAGGTTGAGTTTTGTTTGGCTGTTAACCCTTGCTTTGTTCCGGAATTTTTTTTATTAAAATGGAGGGTTTGTAAAATCAGTTTTGAATACCTTGATTTCAAGATTTGCTTCTAAACTTCTAAGCCTTGTAACGTCCCCCCCCCCAAAAAAAGGGCATTCTTAAAATGATCCAACCATGAAGTAGAGATATGGGAAATGTAAATTAATAACTATTTTTGGAGGTATTACTATGTATTATAGAAGTAGAGAAATTGAAACTTGGAAATTTGCTAAGCTTTCAAAATGTTTGGTAAATTTGGTATTTTTTTATAAATAAAATGTTTTTTTTTTTGTCCCATTTTACCAGTGTCATAAAGTACAATATGTGATGAAAAAACAATCTCAGAATGGCCTGGACAAGTAAAAGCATTTTAAAGTTATTCACACATAAAGTGACACTGGTCAGATTTGCAAAAAATGGCCTGGTCCTTAAGGTGAAAATGAGTCCGGTCCATAATTAAAGACTATATTTGGTGTTAAAGGAAAAAAAATAAAAGCTGTTATAACAACCTTAACTGATAAATTGCCACATCATGCTTCATCTTTGGAAAAACACATGCTTGCTCAGATTGATTAAAAAAAAACTGGTATTTCACAGCATGATCCAAACCTACCACTCCCGTCGTCAAGATATTTGCACCAATTTTCTGGAGTTTGCTACCCCGTACAATCAGATTAATTCTCAATGTCACAATATCAAAGGGGATGTCACATCTGGATAATTATGACACATCCAAAGCTTATATTCACACTTCTGTGACCCACTCCTATCTCGATAGTGGGACCCTGTTGTACACTGCCATGAAAGCAGGTTGTGCATGAGTAGCCCTCTCCAGTCACTGCTGTAGGTCTTCCAAAAATAGCTGAGTAAGCAGTGAATAAGAAAAGCTTTGCATGTGTAGTATTTTATCCATTTACTGCAGCGTGCCGGGGTCCTGAGGCACCCACTTATTGGGCATTTATGATATATCCTATGGATATGGCCATAGATGTCCATGTGGAATTGTGCCTTTAGGTATGCCCTAAAACAAAGCTTCATAGGCAGGTTTTTTAAATACCTCTCACCTCTCCTTCCCGTAAACTGATCCCTACTAGGGATGAGCGAACTCGAACTGTATAGTTCGGGTTCGTACCGAATTTTGGGGTGTCCGTGACACGGACCCGAACCCGGACATTTTCGTAAAAGTCCGGGTTCGGGTTCGGTGTTCGTCGCTTTCTTCGCGCTTTTGTGACGCTTTCTTGGCGCTTTTTGAAAGGCTGCAAAGCAGCCAATCAACAAGCGTCATACTACTTGCCCCAAGAGGCCATCACAGCCATGCCTACTATTGGCATGGCTGTGATTGGCCAGAGCACCATGTGACCCAGCCTCTATTTAAGCTGGAGTCACATAGCGCCGCCCGTCACTCTGCTCTGATTAGCGTAGGGAGAGGTTGCGGCTGCGACAGTAGGGCGAGATTAGGCAGATTAACTCCTCCAAAGGACTTGATTAACTGATCGATCTGCAGCTGTGGATCATTGAGCTGCTGATCCTCAATTGCTCACTGTTTTTAGGCTGCACAGACCGTTTGTCAGTCACATTTTTCTGGGGTGATCGGCGGCCATTTTGTGTCTTGTGGTGCGCCAGCACAAGCTGCGACCAAGTGCATTTAACCCTCAATGGTGTGGTTGTTTTTTGGCTAAAGCCTACATCAGGGTGAAGCTGTCACACCAAGTGCATTTAACCAGCAATAGTCTGTTCATTTTTTGGCCATATACAAAATCAGGGGCAAGCTGCGCCTGTCACCAAGTGCATTTAACCCTCAATGGTGTGGTTGTTTTTTGGCTAAAGCCTACATCAGGGTGAAGCTGTCACACCAAGTGCATTTAACCAGCAATAGTCTGTTCATTTTTTGGCCATATACTAAATCAGGGGCAAGCTGCGCCTGTCACCAAGTGCATTTAACCCTCAATGGTGTGGTTGTTTTTTGGCTAAAGCCTACATCAGGGTGAAGCTGTCACACCAAGTGCATTTAACCAGCAATAGTCTGTTTATTTTTTGGCCATATCCCAGTCTAATTCTGTCACTAAATCCATACCGGTCACCCAGCGCCTAAATACTAGGCCTCAAATTTATATCCAGCTAAATCTGTCCCTAGTGCTGTAGCTGGGCGAGTTATTTAGTGTCCGTTCAAGCACATTTCTTGTTCTGGGTTGAAATACAATTCCCAATTTAGCAATTTCATAATTTAGTGGTTTCTGCTATATCAGAGCTATTTGAAATCTATCCCTAAAAGGGTATATAATATTCAAGGTGCACATTGGGTCATTCAGAATAACTTCACACACACCCGCTACTGTGTATTTCCAAGTCTAATTCTGGCACTAAACCCATACCTGTCACCCAGCGCCTAAATACTAGGCCTCAAATTTATATCCCGCTAAATCTGTCCTTAGTGCTGTAGCTGGGCGAGTTATTTAGTGTCCGTTCAAGCACATTTCTTGTTCTGGGTTGAAATACAATTCCCAATTTAGCAATTTCATAATTTAGTGGTTTCTGCTATATCAGAGCTATTTGAAATCTATCCCTAAAAGGGTATATAATATTCAAGGTGCACATTGGGTCATTCAGAATAACTTCACACACACCCGCTACTGTGTATTTCCAAGTCTAATTCTGGCACTAAACCCATACCTGTCACCCAGCGCCTAAATACTAGGCCTCAAATTTATATCCCGCTAAATCTGTCCTTAGTGCTGTAGCTGGGCGAGTTATTTAGTGTCCGTTCAAGCACATTTCTTGTTCTGGGTTGAAATACAATTCCCAATTTAGCAATTTCATAATTTAGTGGTTTCTGCTATATCAGAGCTATTTGAAATCTATCCCTAAAAGGGTATATAATATTCAAGGTGCACATTGGGTCATTCAGAATAACTTCACACACACCCGCTACTGTGTATTTCCAAGTCTAATTCTGGCACTAAACCCATACCTGTCACCCAGCGCCTAAATACTAGGCCTCAAATTTATATCCCGCTAAATCTGTCCTTAGTGCTGTAGCTGGGCGAGTTATTTAGTGTCCGTTCAAGCACATTTCTTGTTCTGGGTTGAAATACAATTCCCAATTTAGCAATTTCATAATTTAGTGGTTTCTGCTATATCAGAGCTATTTGAAATCTATCCCTAAAAGGGTATATAATATTCAAGGTGCACATTGGGTCATTCAGAATAACTTCACACACACCCGCTACTGTGTATTTCCAAGTCTAATTCTGGCACTAAACCCATACCTGTCACCCAGCGCCTAAATACTAGGCCTCAAATTTATATCCCGCTAAATCTGTCCTTAGTGCTGTAGCTGGGCGAGTTATTTAGTGTCCGTTCAAGCACATTTCTTGTTCTGGGTTGAAATACAATTCCCAATTTAGCAATTTCATAATTTAGTGGTTTCTGCTATATCAGAGCTATTTGAAATCTATCCCTAAAAGGGTATATAATATTCAAGGTGCACATTGGGTCATTCAGAATAACTTCACACACACCCGCTACTGTGTATTTCCAAGTCTAATTCTGGCACTAAACCCATACCTGTCACCCAGCGCCTAAATACTAGGCCTCAAATTTATATCCCGCTAAATCTGTCCTTAGTGCTGTAGCTGGGCGAGTTATTTAGTGTCCGTTCAAGCACATTTCTTGTTCTGGGTTGAAATACAATTCCCAATTTAGCAATTTCATAATTTAGTGGTTTCTGCTATATCAGAGCTATTTGAAATCTATCCCTAAAAGGGTATATAATATTCAAGGTGCACATTGGGTCATTCAGAATAACTTCACACACACCCGCTACTGTGTATTTCCAAGTCTAATTCTGTCACTAAACCCATACCTGTCACCCAGCGCCTAAATACTAGGCCTCAAATTTATATCCTGCTAAATCTCTCGTTAACGCTGTCCTGTTGTGGCTGGGAAAGTTATTTAGTGTCCGTCAAAGCACATTTTTTGTTCTGGGTTTAAATACAATTCCCAATTTAACAATTTCATAATTTAGTGGTTTCTGCTATATCAGAGCTATTTGAAATCTATCCCTAAAAGGGTATATAATATTCAAGGTGCACATTGGGTCATTCAGAATAACTTCACACACACCCGCTACTGTGTATTTCCAAGTCTAATTCTGTCACTAAACCCATACCTGTCACCCAGCGCCTAAATACTAGGCCTCAAATTTATATCCTGCTAAATCTCTCGTTAACGCTGTCCTGTTGTGGCTGGGAAAGTTATTTAGTGTCCGTCAAAGCACATTTTTTGTTCTGGGTTGAAATACAATTCCCAATTTAGCAATTTCATAATTTAGTGGTTTCTGCTATATCAGAGCTATTTGAAATCTATCCCTAAAAGGGTATATAATATTCAAGGTGCACATAGGGTCATTCAGAATAACTTCACACACACGCTTCTGTGCATTTCCAAGTCTAATTCTGTCACTAAATCCATACCGGTCACCCAGCGCCTAAATACTAGGCCTCAAATTTATATCCCGCTGAATTTGAATACAATACATTGGGCCAAATAATATATTTGTTGTTGTGGTGAACCATAACAATGAGAAAAACATCTAGTAAGGGACGCGGACGTGGACATGGTCGTGGTGGTGTTAGTGGACCCTCTGGTGCTGGGAGAGGACGTGGCCGTTCTGCCACATCCACACGTCCTAGTGTACCAACTACCTCAGGTCCCAGTAGCCGCCAGAATTTACAGCGATATATGGTGGGGCCCAATGCCGTTCTAAGGATGGTAAGGCCTGAGCAGGTACAGGCATTAGTCAATTGGGTGGCCGACAGTGGATCCAGCACGTTCACATTATCTCCCACCCAGTCTTCTGCAGAAAGCGCACAGATGGCGCCTGAAAACCAACCCCATCAGTCTGTCACATCACCCCCATGCATACCAGGGAAACTGTCTCAGCCTCAAGTTATGCAGCAGTCTCTTATGCTGTTTGAAGACTCCGCTGGCAGGGTTTCCCAAGGGCATCCACCTAGCCCTTCCCCAGCGGTGAAAGACATAGAATGCACTGACGCACAACCACTTATGTTTCCTGATGATGAGGACATGGGAATACCACCTCAGCATGTCTCTGATGATGACGAAACACAGGTGCCAACTGCTGCGTCTTTCTGCAGTGTGCAGACTGAACAGGAGGTCAGGGATCAAGACTGGGTGGAAGACGATGCAGGGGACGATGAGGTCCTAGACCCCACATGGAATGAAGGTCGTGCCACTGACTTTCACAGTTCGGAGGAAGAGGCAGTGGTGAGACCGAGCCAACAGCGTAGCAAAAGAGGGAGCAGTGGGCAAAAGCAGAACACCCGCCGCCAAGAGACTCCGCCTGCTACTGACCGCCGCCATCTGGGACCGAGCACCCCAAAGGCAGCTTCAAGGAGTTCCCTGGCATGGCACTTCTTCAAACAATGTGCTGACGACAAGACCCGAGTGGTTTGCACGCTGTGCCATCAGAGCCTGAAGCGAGGCATTAACGTTCTGAACCTGAGCACAACCTGCATGACCAGGCACCTGCATGCAAAGCATGAACTGCAGTGGAGTAAACACCTTAAAACCAAGGAAGTCACTCAGGCTCCCCCTGCTACCTCTTCTGCTGCTGCCGCCTCGGCCTATTCTGCTGCTGCCGCCTCGGCCTCTTCCTCCGCCTCTGGAGGAACGTTGGCACCTGCCGCCCAGCAAACAGGGGATGTACCACCAACACCACCACCACCACCTCCGTCACCAAGCGTCTCAACCATGTCACACGCCAGCGTTCAGCTCTCCATCTCACAAACATTTGATAGAAAGCGTAAATTCCCACCTAGCCACCCTCGATCCCTGGCCCTGAATGCCAGCATTTCTAAACTACTGGCCTATGAAATGCTGTCATTTAGGCTGGTGGACACAGACAGCTTCAAACAGCTCATGTCGCTTGCTGTCCCACAGTATGTTGTTCCCAGCCGGCACTACTTCTCCAAGAGAGCCGTGCCTTCCCTGCACAACCAAGTATCCGATAAAATCAAGTGTGCACTGCGCAACGCCATCTGTGGCAAGGTCCACCTAACCACAGATACGTGGACCAGTAAGCACGGCCAGGGACGCTATATCTCCCTAACTGCACACTGGGTAAATGTAGTGGCAGCTGGGCCCCAGGCGGAGAGCTGTTTGGCGCACGTCCTTCCGCCGCCAAGGATCGCAGGGCAACATTCTTTGCCTCCTGTTGCCACCTCCTCCTTCTCGGCTTCCTCCTCCTCTTCTTCCACCTGCTCATCCAGTCAGCCACACACCTTCACCACCAACTTCAGCACAGCCCGGGGTAAACGTCAGCAGGCCATTCTGAAACTCATATGTTTGGGGGACAGGCCCCACACCGCACAGGAGTTGTGGCGGGGTATAGAACAACAGACCGACGAGTGGTTGCTGCCGGTGAGCCTCAAGCCCGGCCTGGTGGTGTGTGATAATGGGCGAAATCTCGTTGCAGCTCTGGGACTAGCCAATTTGACGCACATCCCTTGCTTGGCGCATGTGCTGAATTTGGTGGTGCAGAAGTTCATTCACAACTACCCCGACATGTCAGAGCTGCTGCATAAAGTGCGGGCCGTCTGTTCGCGCTTCCGGCGTTCACATCCTGCTGCTGCTCGCCTGTCTGCGCTACAGCGTAACTTCGGCCTTCCCGCTCACCGCCTCATATGCGACGTGCCCACCAGGTGGAACTCCACCTTGCACATGCTGGACAGACTGTGCGAGCAGCAGCAGGCCATAGTGGAGTTTCAGCTGCAGCACGCACGGGTCAGTCGCACTACAGAACAGCACCACTTCACCACCAATGACTGGGCCTCCATGCGAGACCTGTGTGCCCTGTTGCGCTGTTTCGAGTACTCCACCAACATGGCCAGTGGCGATGACACCGTTATCAGCGTTACAATACCACTTCTATGTCTCCTTGAGAAAACACTTAGGGCGATGATGGAAGAGGAGGTGGCCCAGGAGGAGGAGGAGGAGGAGGAGGAAGAGGGGTCATTTTTAGCACTTTCAGGCCAGTCTCTTCGAAGTGACTCAGAGGGAGGTTTTTGGCAACAGCAGAGGCCAGGTACAAATGTGGCCAGCCAGGGCCCACTACTGGAGGACGAGGAGGACGAGGATGAGGAGGAGGTGGAGGAGGATGAGGATGAAGCATGGTCACAGCGGGGTGGCACGCAACGCAGCTCGGGTCCATCACTGGTGCGTGGCTGGGGGGAAAGGCAGGACGATGACGATACGCCTCCCACAGAGGACAGCTTGTCCTTATCCCTGGGCAGCCTGGCACACATGAGCGACTACATGCTGCAGTGCCTGCGCAACGACAGCAGAGTTGCCCACATTTTAACCTGTGCGGACTACTGGGTTGCCACCCTGCTGGATCCACGCTACAAAGACAATGTGCCCACCTTACTTCCTGCACTGGAGCGTGATAGGAAGATGCGCGAGTACAAGCGCACGTTGGTAGACGCGCTACTGAGAGCATTCCCAAATGTCACAGGGGAACAAGTGGAAGCCCAAGGCCAAGGCAGAGGAGGAGCAAGAGGTCGCCAAGGCAGCTGTGTCACGGCCAGCTCCTCTGAGGGCAGGGTTAGCATGGCAGAGATGTGGAAAACTTTTGTCAACACGCCACAGCTAACTGCACCACCACCTGATACGCAACGTGTTAGCAGGAGGCAACATTTCACTAACATGGTGGAACAGTACGTGTGCACACCCCTCCACGTACTGACTGATGGTTCGGCCCCATTCAACTTCTGGGTCTCTAAATTGTCCACGTGGCCAGAGCTAGCCTTTTATGCCTTGGAGGTGCTGGCCTGCCCGGCAGCCAGCGTTTTGTCTGAACGTGTATTCAGCACGGCAGGGGGCGTCATTACAGACAAACGCAGCCGCCTGTCTACAGCCAATGTGGACAAGCTGACGTTCATAAAAATGAACCAGGCATGGATCCCACAGGACCTGTCCGTCCCTTGTCCAGATTAGACATTAACTACCTCCCCATAACCATATATTATTGGACTCCAGGGCACTTCCTCATTCAATCCTATTTTTATTTTCATTTTACCATTATATTGCGATGCTACCCAAAGTTGAATGAACCTCTCCTCTGCCTGTGTGCTAGGCCTAAATATATGCCAATGGACTGTTGCAGTGGTGGGTGACGTGAAGCCTCATTCTCTGCTATGACATGCAGACTAATTCTCTGCTGACATGAAGACAGATTCTCTGTTACGGGACCTCCCTCCTCTGCCTGGGTGCTGGGCCTAAATATATGCCAATGGACTGTTGCAGTGGTGGGTGACGTGAAGCCTCATTCTCTGCTATGACATGCAGACTAATTCTCTGCTGACATGAAGCCAGATTGTCTGTTACGGGACCTCTCTCCTCTGCCTGTGTGTGTGCTGGGCCTAAATATATGCCAATGGACTGTTGCAGTGGTGGCTGACGTGAAGCCTCATTCTCTGCTATGACATGCAGACTAATTCTCTGCTGACATGAAGACAGATTCTCTGTTACGGGACCTCCCTCCTCTGCCTGGGTGCTGGGCCTAAATATATGCCAATGGACTGTTGCAGTGGTGGGTGACGTGAAGCCTGATTCTCTGCTATGACATGCAGACTAATTCTCTGCTGACATGAAGACAGATTCTCTGTTACGGGACCTCTCTCCTCTGCCTGTGTGTGTGCTGGGCCTAAATATATGCCAATGGACTGTTGCAGTGGTGGCTGACGTGAAGCCTCATTCTCTGCTATGACATGCAGACTAATTCTCTGCTGACATGAAGACAGATTCTCTGTTACGGGACCTCCCTCCTCTGCCTGGGTGCTGGGCCTAAATATATGCCAATGGACTGTTGCAGTGGTGGGTGACGTGAAGCCTCATTCTCTGCTATGACATGCAGACTGATTCTCTGCTGACATGAAGCCAGATCGTCTGTTACGGGACCTCTCTGCTCTGCCTGTGTGCTAGGCCTAAATATATGCCAATGGACTGTTGCAGTGGTGGGTGACGTGAAGCCTCATTCTCTGCTATGACATGCAGACTGATTCTCTGCTGTCATGAAGCCAGATTGTCTGTTACGGGACCTCTCTGCTCTGCCTGTGTGCTAGGCCTAAATATATGCCAATGGACTGTTGCAGTGGTGGGTGACGTGAAGCCTCATTCTCTGCTATGACATGCAGACTGATTCTCTGCTGTCATGAAGCCAGATTGTCTGTTACGGGACCTCTCTGCTCTGCCTGTGTGCTAGGCCTAAATATATGCCAATGGACTGTTGCAGTGGTGGGTGACGTGAAGCCTCATTCTCTGCTATGACATGCAGACTGATTCTCTGCTGTCATGAAGCCAGATTGTCTGTTACGGGACCTCTCTGCTCTGCCTGTGTGCTAGGCCTAAATATATGCCAATGGACTGTTGCAGTGGTGGGTGACGTGAAGCCTCATTCTCTGCTATGACATGCAGACTGATTCTCTGCTGACATGAAGCCAGATTGTCTGTTACGGGACCTCTCTCCTCTGCCTGTGTGCTAGGCCTAAATATATGCCAATGGACTGTTGCAGTGGTGGCTGACGTGAAGCCTCATTCTCTGCTATGACATGCAGACTAATTCTCTGCTGACATGAAGCCAGATTGTCTGTTACGGGACCTCTCTCCTCTGCCTGGGTGCTGGGCCTAAATTTATGACAATGGACTGTTGCAGTGGTGGCTGACGTGAAGCCTGATTCTCTGCTATGACATGCAGACTGATTCTCTGCTGACATGAAGCCAGATCCTCTGTTACGGGACCTCTCTCCTCTGCCTGTGTGTGTGCTGGGCCTAAATATATGCCAATGGACTGTTGCAGTGGTGGCTGACGTGAAGCCTCATTCTCTGCTATGACATGCAGACTGATTCTCTGCTGACATGAAGCCAGATTCTCTGTTACGGGACCTCTCTCCTCTGCCTGTGTGTGTGCTGGGCCTAAATATATGCCAATGGACTGTTGCAGTGGTGGCTGACGTGAAGCCTCATTCTCTGCTATGACATGCAGACTAATTCTCTGCTGACATGAAGACAGATTCTCTGTTACGGGACCTCCCTCCTCTGCCTGGGTGCTGGGCCTAAATATATGCCAATGGACTGTTGCAGTGGTGGCTGACGTGAAGCCTCATTCTCTGCTATGACATGCAGACTAATTCTCTGCTGACATGAAGACAGATTCTCTGTTACGGGACCTCTCTCCTCTGCCTGGGTGCCGGGGCCTAAATATCTGAGAATGGACTGTTCCAGTGGTGGGTGACGGGAAGCCAGATTCTCTGCTATGGAACCTCTCTCCAATTGATTTTGGTTAATTTTTATTTATTTAATTTTTAATTTAATTCATTTCCCTATCCACATTTGTTTGCAGGGGATTTACCTACATGTTGCTGCCTTTTGCAGCCCTCTAGCTCTTTCCTGGGCTGTTTTACAGCCTTTTTAGTGCCGAAAAGTTCGGGTCCCCATTGACTTCAATGGGGTTCGGGTTCGGGACGAAGTTCGGATCGGGTTCGGATCCCGAACCCGAACATTTCCGGGATGTTCGGCCGAACTTCTCGAACCCGAACATCCAGGTGTTCGCTCAACTCTAATCCCTACCTTTAACACTATCCCTCACATTTCTTCAGATAATGTTTTGTGACTGGATCATATACAGTGAAGCTTTATGTGTACGACATTCTACAAAACAAGAACACATTTTTACCTTCTGTTTATCACAGTGGTATTCTCTATCTTTCTTTATTTTCCTTTATCGCTAACTTTCTTCATAGTTTAAGCTTTTGTGAGCAAGAGCCTCATAGGTACTTTTTGAATTCTTTATTAAATTGTTACTTTTTGGCCAAAATGCTTGAGAAAGGCTCTATGAATGAGCGAAAACGTCACTGCTGCTGTATTGTTCCACATGGGTGAATAAACTTTCTTTGTTTTATAGCCTTTGGAGTGCTGTCCATTTTTCAATTTATACATTTTGGGCTATTAGCCTATGCCCCAGGACATAGCACCCATTTTTCTTTATTTTGATTTATTGTCGGTGCTGCCAACCTTTTCTTTCCATATATATATATATATATATATATATATATATACACTCACCTAAAGAATTATTAGGAACACCTGTTCTATTTCTCATTAATGTGATTATCTAGTCAACCAATCACATGGCAGTTGCTTCAATGCTTGTAGGTGTCACGGACGGTGTACAGGAAACAAGACAAAGCAACATGCATATATGACTCACTGGATCCAAAGCTAAGGAACAAAAAGGGGGACCTAGCACTTTCCCTGGCTGCTCAGCCTATGCAAAGATCCCAAAGGTGGATGTTTGCATATCCACGTACCTCGACTATATAACCCCTGAACAACCTACAATAGTGAGGGGACACGACCACCGGCTCCCTACACCAGACACGGAGGGAGTCAGGGTCACCTGGGATCCAGCAAACAGAAAATAACAGATAAATGTACAGCACTTAACTTTGTAGCAGACTGGGAAACAGGATCAGCATGCACACACACTCCAGGAAGAAGTATAAGCCGCCCAGTAAAGCATTATGGGGAGGAATTTAAAGGGAAGCAATCAGTCCAACTACATGACAGCTGAGAGAGGCTAACGAGATGAGGAACTGAATACCACAACAAAGAAAACTCAAGGAGGAGGTTCTGAAAGGCCTCTGTCAGAGCTTCTCAGCTGTCTGGTTGTGACAGTACCCCTCCCTCTACGAGTGGACTCCGGACACTCAGAACCCACCTTCTCAGGATGGGACCTATGGAAAGCCCTGATGAGACGAGAGGCTTTAATGTCCGTCACTGGGACCTACATCCTCTCCTCAGGACCATAACCCTCCCAATGAACAAGGTACTGAAGAGAACCGCGGACAAGACGAGAAAGTCTGAGGAAGATCAAGACGGTAGGCAACAGGATTGATGACAGACAGGATTTTGTAAGGCCCAATAAACCTAGGACCCAACTTCCAGGAGGGAACCTTCAATTTGATATTCTTGGTAGACAACCACACCAGATCACCAACATTCAGGTCCGGACCAAGCACACGTCTCTTATCTGCCACACGCTTATATCTCTCACTCGTGCTCTTTAGATTATCCTGAATCTTTTGCCAAATAGATGACAAAGATGAGGAGAATCTGTCCTCATCGGGTAAACCAGAAGACCCCTCTCCCGAGAAAGTCCCAAACTGCGGTTGAAACCCATATGCACCAAAAAAAGGTGACTTATCAGAGGACTCCTGACGACGGTTATTTAAAGCAAACTCAGCAAGGGACAAAAAAGAACACCAATCCTCTTGATTCTCCGCCACAAAACAGCGCAGATATGTCTCCAGATTCTGATTGACGCGCTCTGTCTGGCCATTCGACTGCAGGTGGAAAGCAAAAGAGAATGACAACCGAACCCCCAAGCAAGAACAGAAAGCCTTCCAGAATCTGGAAACAAACTGTGTGCCCCTATCAGAGACTATGTCTGAAGGAATACCGTGCAATTTGACAATGTGATCAATAAATGCCTGCACCAGCGTCATAGCATTGGGCAAACCAGGAAAAGGGATGAAATGCACCATTTTGCTAAAAACGGTCCACCACCACCAGAATCACAGTCTTCCCCGAGGAACGAGGCAGGTCCGTTATGAAGTCCATGGACAGATGTGTCCAAGGATGAGAAGGAATGGGTAAGGGAAGGAGAGGACCGATGGCCGTGAATGAGGGACTTTGGCACGAGCGCACGTCTCGCAGGCTGCCACAAAACCCTCAACTGACTTACGAAGCGCAGGCCACCAGAATCTCTGAGCGATGAGATCCAGTGTGGCTCTTGCCCCCGGGTGCCCAGCAAGGACCGTATCGTGGTGTTCCTTAAAAATCTTGTGTCTTAAAGCGAGAGGCACAAACAACCTCCCAGGAGGACAAAGATCAGGAGCCTCTGACTGGGCTACCTGCACCTCTGCCTCCAATTCAGAAAAAAGAGCAGAAACCACCACACCTTCAGCCAAAATGGGACCCGGGTCTTCAAAATTCCCGCCTCCCGGAAAACAACGTGACAGGGCATCTGCCTTCACATTCTTAACTCCAGGGCGGAACGTGACAACAAAATTAAATCTTGAAAAGAACAAAGACCATCTGGCCTGTCTCGGGTTCAGACGCTTGGCTGACTCCAAGTAGGCCAGATTTTTATGGTCAGTAAACACGGTAATAGGGTGTCTGGCTCCCTCCAGCCAATGGCACCATTCCTCAAAAGCCAACTTGATGGCCAACAATTCCCTATCTCCCACATCGTAATTTCTCTCTGCGGAGGAGAGTTTTTTCGAGAAAAAGGCACGCGGTCGCCATTTGGCAGGAGAGGAACCCTGAGACAAGACCGCACCCACACCCACCTCAGAAGCATCAACCTCAACTATGAAGGGTAAAGAAATATCAGGTTGCACCAAGATGGGAGCGGAAGCAAAACTCTCCTTGATATTAGAAAAAGCTTTACGCGCCTCTACCGACCAAGAAGAAAAATCTACCCCCTTTCTGGTCATATCAGTGAGTGGTTTAACAATAGAGGAATAATTCAAAATAAACTTCCTGTAATAATTGGCAAAGCCCAAAAAACGCATCAGCGCCTTCTGATTCTCAGGAAGCTCCCACTCGAGCACTGCGCGGACCTTCTCGGGGTCCATGCGAAAACCAGAAGCGGAGAGAAGAAACCCCAGAAGTTGAATTTCTTGAACCGCAAACACACATTTTTCCAGTTTCGCATATAATTTATTCTCCCGCAGAATGAGCAAGACCTGACGTAAATGTTCCTTATGAGCTTTGAACTCAGGAGAAAAAATCAAAATGTCATCCAAATACACTAATACAAATTTTCCCATCAAATGATAAAAAATGCTGTTCACGAAATGCTTAAAAACGGCTGGGGCATTCATCAAACCAAAAGGCACAACCAAATTTTCAAAATGGCCCTCAGGGGTATTGAAGGCCGTCTTCCATTCGTCTCCTTCTCTGACCCTGACCAGGTTGTATGCCCCTCTTAGATCTAATTTGGAAAATACTTTAGCCCCAACAACCTGGTTAAACAGGTCCGGGATGAGAGGAAGCGGATAAGGGTCACGAATAGTGATACTGTTCAGCTCCCTGAAATCCAGACAAGGTCTTAAAGAACCATCTTTTTTCTTAACAAAGAAAAAAACAGCGGCAACAGGTGACTTCGAGGGTCGTATGTGTCCTTTTCTCAGACTCTCAGAGATATAAGCACTCATAGCGATCCTTTCAGGTTGGGAAAGATTGTATAAACGAGATTTAGGCATCTTGGCGCCTGGGATGAGATTAATAGGGCAATCGTACTCCCTGTGCGGGGGCAAATCCTGAACTCCACTCTCAGAGAAGACATCCGAAAATTCAGAGAGAAAAGATGGTACAGTCTTAGTAGCAACCTCAGAAACAGATGTCGTGAGGCAATTCTTTCTGCAAAAGTCACTCCAACCATTTATTTGCCTTGCTTGCCAATCAATGGTGGGATTATGTTTAGTGAGCCAGGGTAGCCCCAACACTAGAGGAGTAGGCAAACCGCTAAGGACGAAACATGACACATCCTCAACATGAGCATCACTCACAATTAAACGGATATTGTGAACTATGCCCTTTAATGATTTCTGAGAAAGTGGAGCGGAATCAATAGCAAAAACAGGAATATCCTTTCCCAAAGTGCACACCTGGAAACCATGAGTTATTGCAAATTGACTATCAATGAGATTGACCGCTGCTCCACTATCCACAAAAATCTCACAAAAAAATGCTCTTGCTCTCTAGCACCACCCTAGCAGGCAGGACAAAACGGGAACTACAAGCAAACGGAGAACCTTCAATTTCCGCCTCAACCCTGCCAATAGTAACAGACGGAACATTTTTAAAAGATTTTTTCCTCTTTGTTTCTTTATTACTCCCAGAGAACTGCCTGAATCTCCTAGAGGGACAAACATTTGCCAAATGATTTATACCTCCACAACAAAAACAAACCCTCCCATGCGGGCTGAATCTTCTATTGTCAGAAGCAATCAACCCCAGCTGTGGGGGCTCCTGCTCAGAAGGGACTGACAGCAACTGAGACCCCTGGGCACAGAATGGGACCACTGCACTGTCCTGGGACTGAGTATGACAGGAAGGAGAGATCTCTCCTCTCTCTCTAAGACGCCTGTCAATACGAACGGCCTGAGACATAGCAGAGTCCAAGAAAATAGGCCTTTCATGAAAGGTAAATGCATCTTTCAATCCCTCTGAAAGACCATGGCAAAATTGACTTCGGAGTGCAGCATCATTCCAACTAGTATCAGCTGCCCATCTCCGAAATTCTGAGCAGTATATCTCTGCGGAATGTTTACCCTGGCATAATAGACGTAGTCTAGACTCAGCCAGAGCAATACGATCCGAATCATCATATATCTGACCCAGGGCTAAAAAGAATTCATCCACTGAACGGAGGGGCCGTGCCCCCTCCGGCAGCGAAAAGGCCCAGAACTGAGCGTTACCCCTGAGTAGCGATATATTGATCCCCACCCTCCGTTCCTCATCACCAGAGGAATGGGGAAGAAGGCGAAAATGGAGTTTGCAAGCCTCTCTAAAACGCACAAAATTCTCACTACCCCCAAAAAAAGTATCCGGGAGCGAGATCTTAGGCTCAGAACAAACTCCATGAACGCAAGCTGAACCAGTCACTAGAAACTGAGAAAGAGTCTTACGGAGATCAGCTACCTCCAATGAAAGACCCTGAAAGCGTTCAGTCAAAAGTGAAACCGGATCCATGCTTGAGACGGTTTAGGCGGCTTATAATGTCACGGAAGGTGTACAGGTAACAAGACAATGCAAAATGAATGTATGACTCACTGGATCCAAAACTAAGGAATAAAAGGGAGACCCCTGCATAAGACCTGGCACTCTCCCTGACTGCTCAGCCTATGCGAAAATCCCAATGGTAGATGATAGCATATCCTTGTACCTCGACTGTATAACACCTGAACACCCTACAATAGTGAGGGGACACGACCACCGGCTCCCTACACTAGACACGGAGGGAGTCAGGGTCACCTGGGATCCAGCAAACAGGAAATCACAAAAGAATGTAATGCTTATCTTGTAGAAGACTGGGAAATAGGATCAGCATGCGCACACACTCCAAGAAGTTGTATAAGCCGCACACTAATGCATTATGGGGAGGAATTTAAAGGGATGCAATCAGTCCAACTACATGACAGCTGAGAGAGGCTAACGAGATGAAGAACTGAAAACCAAAACAAAGAATAGATCAAGGAGGAGGTTCTGAAAGGCATCTGTCAGAGCTTCTCAGATGTTTGGTTGTGACAGTCTGGGAGGGAGGGTCTGCTGCTGATTGGCTGGAATGTGTCTGCTGACTGTGAGGTACAGGGTCAAAGTTTATTCAATGATGATGTATAGGGGGTGGACCAAACATTGCATATGTTCGCCCGCCGTGGCAAACGCGAACAAGCTATGTTCGCCGGCGAATAGTTTGGAACATCACTATGCATGAAAAATGCCATTTGCTGAAGTGATAGAACCCCATTTATTTCAAAGCTTTTGACAATATAATGGTGATAACTGATTCTATCTTTCTATTGGTTAATCAGAATGACCTTTTATGATAGATGCTTCAATTGATTGTTCATTTTCTATAAGTTAGTACTTTAATTCAGCAGCACTTCTAAAATAGACTATTTTGACCATGCTAATCTGCTGACAGCACTAGGTAGGTGCAGAGCAAACATACCTTTTGCAAAGCTTTTATCAAAAGCAGAAGGGAGAATGTAAAGCTTTATTTAGCTTTAAACCGGATCCATGCTTGAGACGGTTTTGGCGGCTTATAATGTCACGGACGGTGTACAGGAAACAAGACAAAGCAACATGCATATATGACTCACTGGATCCAAAGCTAAGGAACCAAAAGGGGGACCCCTGCACAAGACCTAGCACTTTCCCTGGCTGCTCAGCCTATGCAAAGATCCCAAAGGTGGATGTTTGCATATCCACGTACCTCGACTATATAACCCCTGAACACCCTACAATAGTGAGGGGACATGACCACCGGCTCCCTACACCAGACACGGAGGGAGTCGGGGTCACCTGGGATCCAGCAAACAGAAAATAACATATAAATGTACAGCACTTAACTTTGTAGCAGACTGGGAAACAGGATCAGCATGCACACACACTCCAGGAAGAAGTATAAGCCGTCCAGTAAAGCATTATGGGGAGGAATTTAAAGGGAAGCAATCAGTCCAACTACATGACAGCTGAGAGAGGCTAACAAGATGAGGAACTGAATACCACAACAAAGAAAACTCAAGGAGGAGGTTCTGAAAGGCCTCTGTCAGAGCTTCTCAGCTGTCTGGTTGTGACAGTAGGGTTGTGGTCCTGGTCAAGACAATCTCCTGAACTCCAAACTGAATGTCAGAATGGGAAAGAAAGGTGGGCTACAACAGCAGAAGACCCCACCGGGTACCACTCATCTCCACTACAAATAGGAAAAAGAGGCTACAATTTGCACAAGCTCACCAAAATTGGACTATTGAAGACTGGAAAAATGTTGCCTGGTCTGATGAGTCTCGATTTCTGTTGAGACATTGTAATGGTAGAGTCCGAATTTGGCGTAAACAGAATGAGAACATGTATCCATCATGCCTTGTTACCACTGTGCAGGCTGGTGGTGGTGGTGTAATGGTGTGGGGGATGTTTTCTGGGCACACTTTAGGCCCTTAGTGCCAATTGGCCATCGTTTAAATGCCACGGGCTACCTGAGCATTGTTTCTGACCATGTCCATCCCTTCATGACCACCATTTACCCATCTCCTGATGGCTACTTCCAGCAGGATAATGCACCATGTCACAAAGCTCGAATCATTTCAAATTGGTTTCTTGAACATGACAGTGAGTTCACTGTACTAAAATGGCCCCCAGAGTCACCAGATCTCAACCCAATAGAGCATCTTTGGGATGTGGTGGAACGGGAGCTTCGTGCCCTGGATGTGCATGCCTCAAATCTCCATCAACTGCAAGGTGCTATCCTATCAATATGGGCCAACATTTCTAAAGAATG
Source organism: Bufo gargarizans (assembly GCF_014858855.1). Lineage (NCBI taxonomy): Eukaryota > Metazoa > Chordata > Amphibia > Anura > Bufonidae > Bufo > Bufo gargarizans. The sequence continues at coordinate 405,566,923 of NC_058082.1, read as the reverse complement.
CTATCAGCACCTTGTTGAATCAATGCCACGTAGAATTAAGGCAGTTCTGAAGGCAAAAGGGGGTCCAACACCGTATTAGTATGGTGTTCCTAATAATTCTTTAGGTGAGTGTGTGTGTGTATATATATATATATATATATAGCAACAATTCTTATTATTATCATTATTATCATCATATCATCATCATTATTATTATTATTATTATTAGTATTATTATTATTATTAAATCAAGGCCCCTTTTTAAATTTGATACTTTTTTTAAATAAATATTTAAATTGTTATTCCTGCTTACTGCTTAAATGGGTTGTCTCCCTTCAGCAAATGGCATTTATCATGTAGACAGAGTTAATACAATCCACTTACTAATGTATTGTGATTGTCCATATTGCCTCCTTTACTGTCTGGATTCATATTTCTGTCACATTAGGCACTTCTAATTTCCATGGTTACAACCACCATGCAATACAGCAGCAGTGGCCATGCTTGCACACTATAGGAAAAAGCGCTGGACTATGTGCTCTCCTACAATCCCGGCCACAAGAGAGGCCAGCGCTTTTTCCTATAGTGTGCAAGCGTGACCACCATTGCTTGATCCAAAAATTATCAACCAAAACAGTGTTATCAGTTATCACTATTCACAAAAGTGATTTGGATTGTTCTTTGGTGGTGATGAAGACTGTACTGCCAGAGAGAGCATACAGTGTTGTCATGGCAGGCACTGAATCACAGGTCCTACAAACTTCAAGTCTAAAATTTCCATAACTGGAAAATCCACACAGTAATAAGGTAGCAGAAAGGGTGTGCTATCACATCATATCTTGATGTGGTTGTGCAGTAAGGGTATTTTATGTAATGCTTTTGGACGATTTCCGGAACAGTAAATGTTTGCTTATCTTTGTCATATAGCTCATTATAACTACTACAAAGAATTATTTCACTAAAAAGAACTCAAGGTCAGCGACAAAATAACATTAGTAATGAGTATACTGAATATCTGTAAGTAGTAACTGATTTTATATATTTTTTTTTTATACTAAATTGTTTAGCTTTCTCATGGGAGCTGTCTTGATTCTGCTCCACGGATGGATTACTTCCCTGTCCCATTTTACAAATTGGCCTATTGATTAATTAAGCTTTTGCATTTACTTGTGCATTTTAAGCTTGCCACCTTCCCTCTGTCATCCATCCTTGTCTGGCTCCCATGAGTCATTCATCGTTGGCTATAAGCTGCTGTTTGGTTATTCATTTTTTAGTTTCTTATTGTATGCGTGATGATCCTATCAATTACACATTTGATCTTGAAAATGCTGGTAGAGTTCCATGTATCAATTTACTGGACAAGCCATTTAAACTGACAGCAAACAGTCACATATAATCTTGGTTGATACATCAGGATGCTGTACAGACAGGTCTGTTTAGATGGTTTAACATGAAGGCACATTGCTCATTACAGTGTTATTATGCAAATCCCTGTGCTTTGCTGTCTAACAATGACCTTGACCAAGTTTTATCTTGACTATGCAATTGTTTTGAAAACTAGATGTGTACAAATTAAAAATGATAAAATTGCTAGAAATGATCAATTGTTGAAGGTTAATTCTGCAAACCTATGCCTATGAGATGGTGATGGAGAATGCCAAGTCAAAAATGTTGGTTCAAAACAGGATTTGTGCCACATTTGCAATGTTTGTGTTACAGTTTTCTGTCGAACAGGCTTAATATGCACCCCTTTCAGTGTGACGCCACCCTAAAATGAGGGCCGGATGGGCATTATAAAGTAACCCTTGCACACAAACCCCACAAGCCCAGATATGGTATTGCATAAAAATTGTGGTGCACAATGCATACTGTGTCATTTACTGTACTTAGTCATGTCCCTATGTAAACCATCAATGCCAGAAAGAAAATCAATAAAACAGAAAGCATATGTTTCCTTCCCAATAGCAATACATAACATGACAAAAATCAAAGTATCTCCCCAAAAGCATAAAAAAATACCTTACGGTTACTACCAGGCAGTGAGAAATACCTTCCTAACCACCCCTTATAAATAACACAGTGCAGCACAAAATACCTCCCCAACAGTGCCAAATAGATACCACCATGCAGCAATAAATACCAGTCCAACAGCACCAGCTTAATAAGATCCCAGCAGCACCAAAAAATGCTACCATGCAGCATAAAATATCTCCCCAATAGCGCCAAATAAATATCACACTGTAGGACAAAATATCCCCTCTGCAGCATTATCTCCTGACTACTGCTCACCCACTGTCAGCAGTATTGTCCCCTTAACCAGCCCTCCCACATGCAAAACATTGTTCCCTAACTACCCCTTCCCACTGGCAGTAGCATTGTCCTCCTAACTATTCCTCCCCCAACTGGCAGTAACAGTGTCCGTCAGATTACCAACCAAGGCCTGCCTAAAACCACAAAACCACCTTGTAGTCTGTTTTAACCAGCAACACAGTCACCACAAACCAAAAATCCAAATAATCAATAATCAAAATAATAAACATTAGGTACATAACTGACATTAGCAAAAAAATAAAATAAAAAAAGTCACAAAAAAGCAAAGAAAAGTCAAAAGTCACAATGCATTAAGTGTTCATCAGGGAAACCATAATGAAACCAAATAAGTAGTGTTGAGCGAACTGTAAAGTTCGGGTCCATACCGAACTTTACGATTTTTGGTATCCGAACCCTAACTTTGCTAGAAAAGTTTGGATTCGAGTTCAGTGTTCGGGCATTTAGAACAAAATAATTTTTATTAGAATTTTCAAAGAAATTTCAATATAACATACAGAAAATTGAATGTGTCACACTTAATACTTCATATCACATGAGGCAAGAACACAATCTACATTTCAAATATAATTGATGATGCATGTGATCACAAAAGTGCCTTCTTAAATCTTTGTTAACTTTAACATTAAATGAATAAAGAAAAGTGAATCTTTATTACATATACATTGAGGACATATCTTTAATTACATGTATCACTAATCTTTTCTGGCAATACTAAATTGGTTTTATGCATTACAATCTTTATTATATTTATCCTTTCTCTTATGTTGTCTGACTTTTCGGTTTACCGGCTCCTTTCACACATCCGACTCCCTCCTTACTTAGGGAAGTACTTTAGCCATGCTTCCCATTTTTGTTGCATAATGGTATACCTGTCCATACATATTGCATACGATTTTTCATTGATATAGCTTCTTGACACCATCTCTATAATATTTTTAGTAATTGGTATTGTTTCTGTTTTCCAGTTTTTTGTTATCAACGTTCTGTATGCAATAAAGATGTGTATCAAGGGGAACTGCACCGATGAATCCATAGAGTCTATTCCCAGATTTAGCAATACCAGTTCTGGGGTGATAGTGAGGGTTTTACCTGTTCAGGCATTTAATAAAGCTTGTCAACTGGGTGAGGTAAATAAAATCCAGAAGGATAAAATGGTCTCAGCAATGTGTAGGTTACTGAGACAATGTTGTTAAGTTTATGGGCTGGATTTTATTGGACTGGGAGAAGGTAGGATTGGTAGAGGGACCTCCCCATTCCGCACCATTCCAGGACAGGTTTTCCCCTAGCCTGAGGGATCCCCAGCTGAAGCCAGCTAGGATTGTCAAGAGTATATAAAGCACAGTCCAGGCTGTCAGTCTGGGGAGAGTAATGCCTGGAGGAAGTTTAGGAGGATGGCTGCGCTACTGGCTAGAAGCCGAATTCTCTGTGTGACCTGTGTTCAATAGGTGAGCTAGGATCTTCACTGTATTAGCCAGAGCCCAGACGGGCAGGTGTCTATTTTGGTTTGGTTTATGTTTTGTGGTGCTGGACCTTCACCTTACCCAGTGAATTATAACTGGGGTTGCCTGTATTGCCGGAGTGTCGTAAATAAAGCAACATTTGGACTTTAACCCTGTGGTCTTCAAGAGAATCTGTCATAGCCGCCCTGCCTGAGAACGTAACCCCTTACACCGTCTGTTAGTTCGGTGGGGGACATATGCCCATTTTTTGTGTGAAGTACTCCTGCACTGCATACGTGCCAGGGAGAATAATATGGTTAATTGTCTGTTAGTTTGGTGGGCGACATATGCCCATTTATTGTGTGAGGTACACCTGCAATGCATACGTGACAGGGAAAATAATGTAGTTAATCCGTCTCTTAGTTAGGTGGGTGAGATATACACATTTATTGTGTGAAGTACACCTGCACTGCATACGTGCCAGGGAAAATAATATAGTTAATCCGTCTGTTAGTTCAGTGGACAACATATAATCATTTATTGTGTGAAGTACACATGCACTGCATACGTGCCAGGGAAAATAATATAGTTACTCTGTCTGTTAGTTTGGTGGGAGACATATACCCTTTTTTTGTGTGAAGTACTCCTGCACTGCATACGTGCCAGGGAAAATAATATAGTTAATCCATCTGTTAGTTCGGTGTGTGACATTTATCCATTGTGACACAGTGAAAGGTTTGGTCTGGGAAAACAGAAATTTTCATCCCAGCATGTGCTGCTGGGCTGATTTACAGCCAGGTGAGCTCAAATACCAGACTGGATTTTAAGTGCAGGTCCAGGTTTTGGCAGAACCTGGCTGTTCTTAAATAGGCAGCTGGACTCAGAAGCGAGGCCTCTGTGTTGGGATCTGGGAGCCTTGTGTCTGGATGAAGGCTTGCTACCTGTTAGGCGTGAAAACAGGTTGCTCAAGGACTCTTTGCGGCAGAATGTACTTTTTGCTTATTTATGACTGCTTTTTTTGTGACTTGCCTAAAGTGTGAATGAAACACTGGACTGCTTGATCCACAGAACGTACTGCGTCCACTAATCCTGTCTACCAGAGCGAGTCCCCACAATTGGTGGAGGATGCAGGCAAGAGCAGTGAGGCTGGCGTGAACGCCAATATTTTTGGTTTCTGCATTTTTCAGGCACGGTTGTATGTTGTACATTAAACCAGCAAACCAGCTGTATTACAACCAGTGCCCCACAGCAAAATGGAGGCTGTTTTGAAGGCCCTCATGGAGGCTAATCTGCAGCAGTGAGAGAAAAACCTGCAGCAACCCGAGGCTAATAAGCAGGAGCAGGAGACTAACCAATTGCTGCTACAACACGTGATGGATTTGCAGACAGCAGGAGCAACCACATGCATCAATGATGCCTGGAAAGCAGTCCGTGCCATGATTCCTAAGATGACCTTCGCAGACGACATCGAAACTTACCTGGCAATGTATGAGAAAGTGGCCATCAGGGAAAAGCTACCCTGTAACCAGTGGAACATAAATCACGGAACAAAAGTTTAAACTGAGAAAATGTACAATTTTAAGGGAAAAATATGTTGAATCAGAATTTCATGGTGTCAACAAATCCGCAAAAAGTTGGGACAAGGCCATTTTCACCACTGTGTGGCATCTCCCCTTCTTCTTACAACACTCAACAGACGTCTGGGGACCGAGGAGACCAGTTTCTCAAGTTTAGAAATAGGAATGCTCTCCCATTCTTGTCTAATACAGGCCTCTAACTGTTCAATCGTCTTGGGCCTTCTTTGCTGCACCTTCCTCTTTATGATGCACCAAATGTTCTCTATACAGGGAGTGCAGAATTATTAGGCAAGTTGTATTTTTGAGGATTAATTTTATTATTGAACAACAACCATGTTCTCAATGAACCCAAAAAACTCATTAATATCAAAGCTGAATATTTTTGGAAGTAGTTTTTAGTTTGTTTTTAGTTTTAGCTATTTTAGGGGGATATCTGTGTGTGCAGGTGACTATTACTGTACATAATTATTAGGCAACTTAACAAAAAAACAAATATATACCCATTTCAATTATTTATTTTTACCAGTGAAACCAATATAACATCTCAACATTCACAAATATAAATTTCTGACATTCAAAAACAAAACAAAAACAAATCAGTGACCAATATAGCCACCTTTCTTTGCAAGGACACTCAAAAGCCTGCCATCCATGAATTCTGTCAGTGTTTTGATCTGTTCACCATCAACATTGCGTGCAGCAGCAACCACAGCCTCCCAGACACTGTTCAGAGAGTTGTACTGTTTTCCCTCCTTGTAAATCTCACATTTGATGATGGACCACAGGTTCTCAATGGGGTTCAGATCAGGTGAACAAGGAGGCCATGTCATTAGATTTTCTTCTTTTATACCCTTTCTTGCCAGCCACGTTGTGGAGTACTTGGACGCATGTGATGGAGCATTGTCCTGCATGAAAATCATGTTTTTCTTACCTTGCAGACTTCTTCCTGTACCACTATTTGAAGAAGGTGTCTTCCAGAAACTGGCAGTAGGACTGGGAGTTGAGCTTGACTCCATCCTCAACCCAAAAAGGCCCCACAAGCTCATCTTTGATGATACCAGCCCAAACCAGTACTCCACCTCCACCTTGCTGGCGTCTGAGTCGGACTGGAGCTCTCTGCCCTTTACCAATCCAGCCATCTGGCCCATCAAGACTCACTCTCATTTCATCAGTCCATAAAACCTTAGAAAAATCAGTCTTGAGCTATTTCTTGGCCCAGTCTTGACGTTTCAGCTTGTGTGTCTTGTTCAGTGGTGGTCGTCTTTCAGCCTTTCTTACCTTGGCCATGTCTCTGAGTATTGCACACCTTGTGCTTTTGGGCACTCCAGTGATGTTGCAGCTCTGAAAGATGGCCAAACTGGTGGCAAGTGGCATCTTGGCAGCTGCACGCTTGACTTTTCTCAGTTCACGGGCAGTTATTTTGCGCCTTGGTTTTTCCACACGCTTCTTGCGACCCTGTTGACTATTTTGAATGAAACGCTTGATTGTTCGATGATCACGCTTCAGAAGCTTTGCAATTTTAAGAGTGCTGCATCCCTCTGCAAGATATCTCACTATTTTTTACTTTTCTGAGCCTGTCAAGTCCTTCTTTTGACCCATTTTGCCAAAGGAAAGGAAGTTGCCTAATAATTATGCACACCTGATATAGGGTGTTGATGTCATTAGACCACACCCCTTCTCATTACAGAGATGCACATCACCTAATATGCTTAATTGGTAGTAGGCTTTCGAGCCTATACAGCTTGGAGTAAGACAACATGCATAAAGAGGATGATGTGGTCAAAATACTCATTTGCCTAATAATTCTGCACGTAGTGTAGGTAAAAGATCTGGACTGCAGACTGGCCATTTCAGTACCCGGATCCTTCTCCTACGCAGCCATGATATTGTGATTGATGCAGAATATGGTCTGGCATTATCTTGTTGAAAAATGCAGGGTCTTCCCTGAAAGAGTCAGGATGAGAGCATATGTTGTTCTAGAACCTGAATATATTTTTCTGCATTGATGGTGCCTTTCCAGACATGCAAGCTGCCCATGCCACACGCACTCATGCAACCCCATACCATCAGAAATGCAGGCTTCTGAACTGAGCGTTGACAGCAACTTGGGTTGTCCTTGTCCTCTTTGGTCCGGATGACATGGCGTCCCAGATTTTCCAAAAAGAACTTTGAATCATGACTCGTTTGACCACAGAACAGTCTTCCATTTTGCCACACTCCATTTTAAATGATCCCTGGCCCAGTGAAAACGCCTGAGCTTGTGGATCTTGCTTAGAAATGGCTTCTTCTTTGCACTGTAGAGTTTCAGCTGGCAACGGCGGATGGCACGGTGGATTCACTGACAATGGTTTCTGGAAGTATTCCTGAGCCCATTCTGTGATTTCCTTTACAGTAGCATTCCTGTTTGTGGTGCAGTGTCGTTTAAGGGCCCGGAGATCACAGGCATCCAGTATGGTTTTACGGCCTTGACCCTTACGCACAGAGGTTGTTCCAGATTCTCTGAATCTTCGGCTGATGTTATGCACAGTTGATGATGATAGATGCAAAGTCTTTGCAATTTTTCGCTGGGTAACACCTTTCTGATATTGCTCCACTATCTTTCTGCGCAACATTGTGGGAATTGGTGATCCTCTACCCATCTTGGCTTCTCAGAGACACTGCCACTCTGAGAAGCTCTTTTTATACCCAATCATGTTGCCAATTGACCTAATTAGTGTTAATTGGTCTTCCAGCTCTTCGTTATGCTCAAATTTACTTTTTTCAGCCTCTTATTGCTACTTGTCCCAACTTTTTGGGGATTTGTTAACACCGTGAAATTTTGAATCAACGTACTTTTCCTTTAAAATGATACATTTACTCGGATTAAACGTTTGATCTGTCATCTACATTCTATTACAAATAAAATATTGACATTTGCCATCTCCACATCATTGCATTCAGTTTTTATTCACGATTTGTATAGTGTCCCAACTTTTTGGGAATCCGGTTTGTAGCTAATCCGTCGGTTAGCTTGGTGGGTGACATCTAACCAATTTTTGTGTGAAGTACACCTGCACTGCATAAGTGACAGGGAAATTAATATAGTTAATCTGTCTGTTAGTTCAGTGGGTGAATTCAAAGAATGAGGAGAGCATCAAATAAGGGAGGTGGCCCTGGTCATGGTGATGCTGATGTTGGTGGAGCTCCTGTTGCAGGAAGAGGACATGGTCGATCTTTGCCAGCTACACATCCAAATGAAACACCTTCCTCAGGTGCACGTAGGCGACAGAACGTTTAGTTTAGTAGATTGGGTGGCTGACAGTCCCTCCTGTTCCTTCACATTGTCTCCCACCCAGTTCCCTGCTGAAAGCACAGAGTTGGCGAGTCACGTGTACAATTCAGAGGAAGTGGTGGTGGTCACACAGCGCCAGCCGCACAGCAAAAGAGGGAACCATGTGCAAAAGCAGAGCGGCTGTCCCCTAGCCAGTACGCCTGCTTCTGCCCACTGCACCCAGAGACTGAGCACACCAAAGCCAGCTCCAAGGAGTTCCCTGGAGTGGCAGTTCTTCAGAGAATGTGCTGAAGACAAGACGCAAGTGGTTTGCACACTGTGCAATCAGAGCCTTAAGAAAGGCATAAATGTTCTAAACCTGAGCACCACCTGAATGACCAGGCATCTAAATGCAAAGCACGAGCTGCAGTGGAGTAAACATCTCAAAAACCACAAAAGATCTCAGGCTCCTCCTGCTCCCTCTTCTGCTACAGTTTAGGCCCCTTCCTCCTCCTTTGGAGTGACAGTGGCACCTGCAACCCCGCAAACAGAGAGTGTGGTAGCAACGCCACTACTTCTGTCACCAATCTCCACAATGACCCATGGAAGAGTTCAGCTGTCCATCTCCCAAACACTGGAGAGAAAGAGGAAGTACCCCCCTACTCACCCACGATCCTTGGCCCTGAATGCCAGCATTTCAAAATTCCTGGCCTTTAAAATGCTGTCATTCTGGAAATGTTTTAGAGAAAAGTTTAGGTTCCAATAGGGTCCCATCAGCATTGAATAGAGATATGATTGGGTGTGTTGAGTTCCTCACTGATGGAGGGAGGCTATTGAGAAGCTCCAAGGGAGCGAACGTGAGTATATCTCTGGTTTGAAGTACTGGGGATGGTAGGGGTAATGGATGTTCTGTGGTTTGTAACCAGTCCCAAGCTTTAAGTGTAGCTTTAATTATTGGGTTAGGGTTTTCGTTCATGTATTTGGGTACCACGTCTCCCACCAAGAGACCTCTAAACATGGGTCCAATTTGCGATTGTTCTAGATTAGCCCAAAGTTCCATTGTTGGGTCTTTAAGCCATCCCACTACTCTGGCAAGTAAGACTGCCTTATTATACAACTCAGGATTAGGCATACCTATTCCACCGTAAGCCTTTGGCTTGCACAGCGTCTGTAGAGCTATCCTAGCCTTTTTACCTGCCCAAATAAATGATCTGGTCATTTGATTCAGCTTATTATAGAAAGTGATAGGTACCGGGATCGGTAGAACCTGTTGAAGGTATGTTACCTTCGGGACTATCAGGGACGTAACTAAGTTTTTTCAGCCAAACCAGGATAAGATATGTTTGTCAAGGGAGGTTAGCTGTTCTTTCAGTGAATTTAGTAATGGGGTGTAGTTGAGATTAAACAACTCACTTGGGTCTGAGCTGATTTTAACCCCTAAGTAAGTGATATGTGGAGTATCCCAGTTATAGGGGGACTCAGCTTTAAGTTTCTGCATGAGTGGACTAGGGAAACCAACGTTTAGTATATGGGATTTACTCTTATTAATTTTAAAATTAGAGAAAAGGCCAAATCGTTCTAAAATCCGGTATATATGTGGTAAGGCTATTGTAGGGTTAGTGATCATAATGAGTAGATCGTCGGCAAAAGCCGCGGTTTTGTGTTCGAATTCACCTAATTGTACACCTTGGATCTCCCTCTCTCTCCTAATATCCTGCAACAGAGTTTCCATAACCAAGACAAATAGTAGGGGAGAGAGGGGGCATCCTTGCCTAGTCCCGTTGCTGATTTCAAAGGGACTGGAGACAGAGTTATTCACAATGATCGATGCCGATGCGTTGGAGTTAAGTGAAAAGACTGCTTTAATGAATGGGTCTGGAATGCCAAAGGTGACAAGTACCTCTTTCATATAGTCCCAATTAACTCTGTCAAATGCCTTCTCAGCATCTGTGCTGAGAAGGATCATTGGACGTTTATTTCTTTTTGAGATATATAAGCAATTGAGGACTCTAGAAGTGTTATGCTTGCCCTCTCTGCCCTTTACGAAGCCTACCTGGTCTTTTTGGATCAATGTGGGGAGCAACCTTGAAAGACGCGTCGCCATCATTTTTGCCAGAATTTTAAGGTCTAAATTTAGTAAAGATATTGGGCGATAGTTTGCACAATTCGAGCTATCCTTCCCTTCTTTAGGGATCAAGGATATGTGAGCCCTGGTCATGTCCACAGACATTGGGGTACCTAGTAACGAGCCGTTACAGACGTTCAGCAGGTGGGGACCCAGTATGTTTGATAGTGATTTGTAATATGGGGCTGAGAAACCATCTGGTCCCGGACATTTGCCCCTGGGGAGTTGTTTAATGGTATCTTCCAGCTCCTTCAGGGAGAATGGAGTTTTTAATGACAACGCTTGCTCCTCAGAAAGAGCAGGGAGAGACAGTGAGTCTAGAAAAGCCGTCATATTATCAGGTGAGGAGATCTCCATTTGCTTATCAGGCTCATACGTTCTCAGATTGTACAATGCGTGATAGAATTCTCTAAATCGTGTAGCTATAGATGAAGTGGAATAAGCCATATTGCCATCCGCCAATTTTATTCTGTTAATAAAGTTATGTGATTGCCTTTTTTTGATACGTTGCATCATGAACTTCGAAGCTCTATCACCATGAGCATAGTATCTAAATTGGGCTTGTATGTAATATTTGGCTGATGACAAGTTTAGCAGGTTTTTTAATACTTCCCGTGCGTCAGTTAGCTCTTTGTAATGGGTTTTTAACAGAGATTGTTTGTGCAGGGATTCTAAGCGTTGAATCTTCGATATCAAATCATCTATCTGAATTTTCCTAGCTTTTTTAACCCTAGCACCCATGGCAATAAAGTGGCCTCTCATGTATGCTTTGTGAGCATCCCAAAGCACTTGCTGGGAGGATACAGAGCCTTTGTTTAGCGAGAAAAATTCTTCCAATGTTTTTTGTGTGAGTGAAAGATGATCCCCAGGTGAGACCAATTGTTCATTTAGTCTCCATCTGAAATGACGCGGTTCAGAAGTGGGCAAGTCCAGAGTAAAGAACACAGGCGCATGGTCTGACAGATGCATCAAGCCAATACTGGCCAGTTTGCTGAATTGAAGGTATTCTATGGATACGAATAAGTAGTCTATTCTATGGTATGATCCATGTACTGGTGAATAGAAAGAGAAGTCCTTAGTTTTTGGATTTAAGAGTCTCCATACATCGCAAACGAACCAGCTATGCAGGTATTTTTTGAGATGCCTGCGACCCTTGCTCGAAATGGCTGATCTTTCAGAGGTGGAATCAATATCTGGTTCAAGCGTCATATTGAAATCACCTCCCAGGATCACTATCCCCTCCCTGTGTGGCTCCAACCTAGCAAGGGATTCTGTAATCCAAGCAACCTGGCCAGTATTGGGGGCATAGATGTTGACAAAAGTGTAGACCTGATTAGCAATGGAACCCTTAAGCATAATATATCTTCCCTCAGTATCTTGGATATGGTTTATGTAGGAAAAAGGGAGGTCTTTTCTTATACCTATGCTGACGCCCTTGGAGGCCGAGGGTCCCGCTCCGCAGTGATACCAGTTCGGGAACAGGGAGTGAGTAAGATTAGGGTACTTGTTGAATTTAAAATGGGTCTCTTGGAGAAAAATGATCGAGCAATTCTCCTTTTTCAAATAAGAGAAGATCTGGCTATGCTTAGATGGGGAGTTGAAACCCTTCACATTGAAGGATGCCACGCAGATGCTAGCCATACCTCAATGCAAGGGGTAAGGTAAGATAATATAGCGATGAAATAGAGCAGATTAGAGTAAAGCGACAAGATACCGTAAAGCCCTCGGCCTCCCCGGGCGAAGCATCAGGGTCTCCCTTAGTTCTATATTTGAGCTGTAGATCATGGTTATATGTCAAAATACCTGCGAATATGACATCAATAAGCGAAGAAAGTGAGAACATTAAATAAAACATAACAATAAAAAGAACGTTGTGAACTGTAGCACAGTAGAGCATAAAAGCTCTAAAAGTTAGGTAAGGGGGAAAGACTCAAAATTTCCAGACCTATCCCTTTGTGGCTCAGTTTAAACCAGAGCTTAGTTCGGTGTCAAAAACATTGTAAAATGCTACCATTATTAAATGCTACCATAGCCCCATGGCCTAGTCTCAACAGTATAAGTGTACTTATATAAGTAGAAATATGCCTATGAGTGGTACTAATAATAGTGAGGATATAATAGCAAGCAGCATAAAGCTATTAACAGGTGTTCAGCTAAGTAACTTGGTATAATATCTGGCGATCCACGCATGAGGTCGCACATATCCGACATCACTATCTAGGATAACATTCAGAAGTGTTATGTATTTTAAGTCATAATATATTCGCATAATATATTCGCACAACCATGCGGATATAGCCTGAAGATCTCCTATGTAAACACTTTAAAACCAATAGAACCTACAAATATCATCTCTTACTGTGTTAATGACAGGCGGGTGAGTAATATAGTAGTGCCAAGAGCCTAAAATGGATCACTACATTTGCGAAAAAGGAAGTGGCCGCGAGTTTCATATACCCTCCATTCCAAAGAACTTATGCGCTAATAAGAAAGAAAGCGAAAACGAAAAGCGCAGCATTTCTACCCATGCGCCACCAGCTAGCTTCCTTCTCCGCAAACACAAGCGCATCCCTGTGTTATGCGAATAAGTAATATCTCTAGATATGCGAATAAATAACATTTCTAAATATGCGAATAGGGTGAAGAACTTAAAGGGGTTGTCCCACTTCATAAAATAGGTTTTATCTAATCTATTTACCCCCACACAACATATCTTCCTATCCATGTTATTATCCAAAAGCTACCTTTCTTTCAAAAAATCATGTAAAGCGATTCCTTTGTTGTTTTCTGTATCCCATGGATACGGCCTCTTTCGTCCGGCCGCATCGCTGTGCCGCGCCTGCGCACAACGGCTGAACAAGTACTCGGGCCGCCTCTCCATTCCTACAAGTACGCGCACGCCCGCGCATGCGCAAATACAGCAGGCGGGTGCCAGAATCAAATAGCCGGCACCCGACCTCTATGACAGGGAGCGGGACCTTAGGGGTTAACTGCCGATGATCGCAGCCCCCTATCATAGAGGTCGGGTGCCGGCTATTTCACTCCGGCACCCACCTCCTGCATTTGTATTAACATTGGTGGCGCAGTGCGCCCCCCCCCCCCCCCCCCCAGTATAATATACATTCAGTGCGGCCACCCCCCCCCCCCCCAGTATAATATACATTCAGTGCGGCCACCCCCCCCCAGTATAATATACATTCAGTGCGGCCACCCCCCCCCAGTATAATATACATTCAGTGCGGCCACCCCCCCCCCAGTATAATATACATTCAGTGCGGACCCCCCCAGTATAATATACATTGGTGGCGCAGTGGGAAGTGCCAATGAGGGTTAAAAAAATAAATAAAAAATTAACTCACCTCCTCCAATTGTTCGCGCAGCTGCCGGTCTCCTGTTCTATCTTTAGGACCTGTGAAAGGACCTTTGGTGACGTCACTGAGCTAATCACATGGTCCATTACCATGGTGATGGATCATATGATGTACCATGTGATGACCACAGTGATGTCACCAAAGGTCCTTTCACAGGTCCTAAAGATAGAACAGGAGACCGGCAGCTGCGCGAACAATTGGAGGAGGTGAGTTAATTTTTTATTTATTTTTTTAACCCTCATTGGCACTTCCCACTGCGCCACCAATGTATATTATACTGGGGGGGTCCGCACTGAATGTATATTATACTGGGGGGGGTGGCCGCACTGAATGTATATTATACTGGGGGGGGGGGGGGTGGCCGCACTGAATGTATATTATACTGGGGGGGGGTGGCCGCACTGAATGTATATTATACTGGGGGGGGGGGTGGCCGCACTGAATGTATATTATACTGGGGGGGGGCGGCCGCACTGAATGTATATTATACTGGGGGGGGGGGCGCACTAAATGTATATTATACTGGGGGGGGGGGCGCACTAAATGTATATTATACTGGGGGGGGGGGGGCCGCACTCAATGTTTATTATACTGGGGGGGGGGGGGGGGGACCTCACATACGGCTCCATGTGGATGACCTCATACACATGAACGAGCACGCAGGGTGAGTCATGAGGAGGCGTGGCCTTCACTCAACTGCCTGAGAACCAGGAAGTTATCAGGACATCTACTGCTGATAAGATTAAAAAAGCAAAGTGGGACAACCCCTTTAAGCGTAGGTATCGCATATATATAACGGAAAGAAGCGAAATATTATAAGAGACAGGATCATTAAGAATGCATATTTATCTGCCAGGTCGATACTCCAGCTGTTCAGTCCTCCGGTAGTGGAAGTCTTCTCGGGGTAGTATTCCCTCTCCTTGCTCTTTGCTGCTTTGGGGTGCGAGGAATCTCCCAAGGCAATATATTCGGAAGTTCAGGTAGAGCTGCAATCTCCTGGATCGGGTCCCAATTATCGATCGGTAGTGGTTGGATATCCAAATGTTGGTAAATCTTCTCTAGGTCTTTGAATGTGGAAACGAAGAGGCGACTTCCCTCGTGGGAAAAAGAAATGCCGAACGGGAACGACCATCTATACAGGATCTTATGAGCTCGCAGCCAGTCGGTAAGCGGTTTTAAGGCTCTGCGTTTTTTCAGTGTCGATTGCGCTAAGTCCTGAAAGACGGCGATGTCGTATCCTTCCCAGTTGAGGGACAGAGTATTCCTGGCCCCTAATAGAATTGCTTCCTTGACGGGGAAATGAAGGAACTTACAGATAATGTCTCGAGGAGGCTCGTTAGGTTGCGGCTTAGGCCTCAGGGCCCTATGCGCCCTCTCAATGGTAACCTCATGCGCTGTGTCCGGGCCTAGGAGTTGTAGACAAATCTGCATCACCGTTTCTGGTATGTCACTTGGGGCAACCGATTCAGGTATACCTCTAAATCTGAGGTTATTTCTTCTCCCCCTGTTCTCCTGATCCTCTATGGCTGTGTACAGCATATTTATGTGCGCATTTAGATCCGCCATATTCGAGGATATTGCCTTCTGATGCGTAGTAAGCTTGGATTGGTGTTCCTCAAGCGATTCTACTCTAGTACCTATGTGCCGTATGTCGCTCTTAATAGCTGCCATTTCAGAGCTCAGGGGTTCAAGAGCTTCAGCCAGTGTCTCTCTTAGAAAGTTCCGGGATATAGGCCTGGTGTCAGGGTCAGGGGAGTCATCCCTACCTCCCATGGCGCCCAGAGGAGCTTGTTGTTTGAGGCTGGAGGATCTCGGCGTACCCGGCGCCATCTTAGGTTCTTTAGCCACGTATGCAGCTGCCGCCTTTTTGATGAATTTCTCCATATCTCCTGCTTGGACTGTCGACTTGTTAGGTCCGGTAGGGTCAGTGGTCTTCTGCCCACCTATTTTGACCATTTTGCCAATCTGGATAGCTGAAAATAAGGTGCTTTTAGGGATATCTGGTCACAGAGCCACGCTTCACACAGCCATCTGCTTTCAGCGCTAGCTCCGCCCCCTCAATGCTGATGGGACCCTATTGAAACCTAAACTTTTCTCTAAAACATTTCCGGACTGTAAATTTATACCTCCTTTACTATCCTTCATACGTTCATTTACATCCAAACATATATCTCGGAATGCTTTAAATAGACCATTAACTTGGTTAGAAGAGTTATTAACATACTCAAGAACGAAGCCAAAACTGATCTCATTGATATATAAAAAACTATCTACCCCTATCACGGTGCCTAAACCCGCATTCATAGGATACTGGGAAAAAGATTTAGACCTAACCCTTCCTACAGAAATGATAGCCAAAATTTTAATAAGACCCCATAGAGTATCGAGGTGTATAAGGATACAGGAGAACGCCTATAAGATCCTCACACGGTGGTACAAAACCCCAGACGTAACCAGAAGATATAGAGCAGAAAACAGTGATACATGCTGGAGATGTTGTAATGATAAAGGTTCTTTTATCCACATTTGGTGGACTTGCCCTTTAATCAGAGACTGGTGGTCAAAAATATTTGAAGAAAGTAACAAGATTTGCCATTCTACAGTTCCCTCTTCACCACTACTAGCCCTGTTAGGAATACACACTCCCACTGCTAAAGATAAACCTCATCCTTTATTCAACCATCTTTTAGGTGCAGCGCGTTTATTAATTCCTAAATTTTGGCTAAAGGAGGAAACTCCACCCCTAACTCAATGGATTGCCAAGATTGACCAGATATACAGGTTTGAGGAACTAGCGTCATGGGAGAATGATAAAAACAGAGATTTTAAACACACTTGGGCACTTTGGTCGGCTTTTAGGAATTTCTAGACATGTTCTTGCCATACGTCTCCAGCAGAAAGAAGTAACAGGGAAGGAAATTAGAAGCAGCCTATCTTACCTCTCTTCCTAATATGGTCTCTATAAAGCTTATAGAATTACTAAACAAGATACATGATAAAATGGTTGTTTTAGATCAATGATATTATTGTCATACCTGCATTGTATTGTCATATCCGCAATGTATGATAGAAGAAAGTGATTTTTTGTTCTTTTCTTTTTTGTATTGTGTTATTCACAATCAGAATGTATTGTCGGCATATTCTTCAATAAAAGCATTTTGAAACTAAAAAAAAAATTTGGTGGAGACAGAGACTTTTACAAACCTTATGGCGGTGGCTGTTCCACAGTATGTGGTTCCCAGCCGCCACTACAAGGCCATCTGTGGTAAGGTGCACATAACCACCGATATGTGGACCAGTAAGCACAGGCAGGGACGTTATATCTCCCTAACTGCACACTGGCTAAATTCAGTGGCGGCTGGGCCTGAGGCGGATAGCAGTTTGGTGCATGTCCTTCCACCACCGAGGATTGCATGACATTTCTCTTTGCCTCCTGTTGCCGCCTACTCCTCTTGCTCCTCTACCGCCTTCTCATCTGGTCAGCGTAACACCTTCACCACCAACTTCAGCACAGCCAGGCGGAAACAACAGCAGGCAGTTTTGAAACTCATTTGTTTTGAGGTAAAAAAAACAAACCGCGCAGGAACTGTGGAAGGGCATGAAACAACAGACCGATGAGTGGTTCGTGCCACTGAGCTTCATGCCTGGCCTGATGGTGTGCGATAATGGGCAAAATCTTGTAGCAGCTCTGGGCCTAGCCGGTTTGACGCACATCCCTTGCCTGGTGCATGTGCTGAATTTGGTGGTGCAGAGGTTCCTGAAAAATTGTCAGAGATATGTCAGAGCTTCTGCAGAAAGTGGGGGCCGTCTGTGCGCGTTTTCGGTGTTCTCACCATGCTGCTACTCGCCTGTCTGCGCTGCAAGGTGACTTCGGCCTTCCTGCTCACCACCTCATATTTGACCTGCCCACAAGTTGGAACTCCACTTTGCAAATGCTAGATAGAGTGTGCAAGCAGCAGCAGGCGATAGTGGAGTTTCAGCTCTGGGGAACAGCACCACTTCACCAACGAGTGGGCCTCCATGCGGGTCGCGTGTGCCGTGTTGTGCTGTTTCGAGTACTCCACCAACATGTTCTGTGCCGATAACGCAGTCCTCAGCGTTACTATCCCACTTCTATGTCTCCTTGAAAAAACACTTTGAGCGATGATCGAAGAGGATGTAGCACAGGAGGAAAAGGAGGAGGAAGAGGGATAATTTCAACGGTTATCAGGCCAATCATTCACAAGTGGTTTGGAGGGTGAGTTCCTGCACCAACATAGGCCAAGTACACAACTGTCCAGCCAGGGCACAGCTCTGCAGGATGAGGAGGATGATGATGATGATGAGGAAGAGGAACTGTGTTTACAGCAGGGTAGCACCCAAACCAGCTTATGGGCATTAATGGAGCATGGCTGGGAGGATACAGAGGACACAGATGATACACCTCCCACAGAGAACAGCTTGCCCCTGGGCAGCCTGGCACACATGAGCGACTACATGCTGCAGTGCAACGAAAGCCAAGTTGCCCACATTCTAATCAGTGCTGATTACTGAATGGCCACCCTGCTGGCTCCCCGCTACAAGGACAACGTGTTGTCCTTAATTCCATCACTAGAGCATTATCGGAAGATGCGCGAGTACAAGCACATGCTGCTAGATGAGCTGCTGATTGCATTCACACCTGACAGCGGGGGCTCAGTGGAAGCACAAGGCAAAGGCAGAGGAGGAGGAGGAAGAAGTTGCCAACGCAGCTGGGGCACCACTAGGACCTCAGAAGGAAAGGTTAGCATGGCCGAAATGTGGAAAAGCTTTGTCAGCACGCCACAACAGCCAGCATTACCAGCTGATATGGAACGTCTTAGCAGGAGGCAGTATTTCAGCAACATGGTGGAACAGTACGTGTGCACACGCCTACACGTACTGACTGATGGGTCTGCCCCCTTCAACTTCTGGGTCTCCAAATTGGGCACATGGACTGAGCTTGCCCTTTACGCCTTGGAGGTGCTGACCTGCCTTGCGGGCAGTGTATTGTGTGTTTAGTACGGCAGGGGGGGTGATCACAGACAAGCGCAGCCACCTGTCTACAGCCAATGTGGACAAACCCCACGTTCATTAAAATGAACCAGGCATGGATCCCACAGGACTTGTCCGTACCTTGTTCAGAATAGACAAGTATACCTCTCGCACCCAGCCATTGTTATACTCCAGTGCACTTTCTCTTTGGATTCTCTTTTTTATTTCCCAATGTTTTGGGTTCTTCCAAAATTTATGAAAAAAAATTAAAAAAGAAATAAAGAAAATTAAATAAAAATATAAAAAAAACTACAAAAACAGTGTTGGCTACCCCCTCTTCCTCCACCAACGCTTCTACCTACACCGCCATGTCCACCGCCTCCTCAACCTCCTACTCCACTTTGACCTCCGCCTCCTAGTTCAAGATCATTTTTGTTAATTTTTTTTATATTCTATGTAATTTTAAGTCATTTCCCTATCCACATTTGTTTGCAGGGCAATTGTCCTGCTCTTACCCCCATTTTGCTTCCTTTTGCAGACATCTAGCTCTTTCTATAAGATTATTAGAGCCATTTTAGTGCCCCAAAGTTTTGGTCCTTATTGACTTTAATGGGGTTCTGGGTCAAGTTTGGGTCAAGTTCGGGTTCCGAACTTTGCGGCGAAGTTCGGCCGAACCCGGCAAACCCGAACTTCCAGGGGTTCGCTCAACCCTACAAATAACAATAAATCACAAAAAGGGAGAGGCAGTAACTCTGATATAGCATACTCACAGATACTATGTTCCTCCAGAAGCTGTTGTAGAGCAATATGCTGAGCTCTGATCGTGCCATCATGTTGCTCTGATTGTGTGTGATAAATAACCCTAGGCTCTAAGCTTGCGTGAGTTAAAAGTAACCTTAGCCCCTAGGGTTAGGGCTCCTGTTTGGTTATGGGTTTCAGCAGTGGGGCGCACATTGATCAGATAGGTGACTGTCAAGTCAGGAGGGTTGCTTTAAATGAAATACTTTCTTCTATTAGTGATGGCTAACATTGTATAAGGATGTTCCCATGTTGAATAGGCTAAGGACAAGTTACCCTTTATGGGGGATCTTATTTATTTGAACATCTTTTCTGTATGCAATCTATAATTTCACTTGGCTCTCAGATAATTCACTTGTAGATCACATAATGCTCCTAAGGCAGAGGAATGTATACGTTTTTTGCCTCTTGATTTCCATGCCGCCTGTTTCTGGTTTTGTCTGACATCACCATCACATAATCTGTATCGACAAGAAGTCATAGTGATGCATTGATCCACAGACACCTGTATTCAGTATTTACTGTTGGAAGCATCTCCAAAGCAGATAATCTATGACCCTATTTTGTTTGGGCAATATACACTAATCAGCCATAACATTAAAACCATCCGAATGAAAAACCTTGTTTACAGTGGTACCGGTTAAAGTGTTGTCCAAGTATTTTTTTTTTTTTTTTTTATGTTTCTAACTAAGGAAATGTAAGGCGTTTTCAATTCACTTACTTCATCTACTGTGGCCCTGTTCTCCTCATTTGTTTACCTGCTTTGATCACGTTCCGTGCACAAGCCTGAGGGACCAGGAGGGAGCAGGTCTGGCTCTGTGCATGAAACGTCACTGTGAAGGCTGTGCTGGTTGTAACAACAAGCCACACCCCTGCACTGCTGATCTGATGACTAAGCATTCTATCCTGCATCTCCCCTCCCACTGGATTCTTTCAGTTTAACCCCTTCTACCATAAGCAGCACAAAGTCAGCATTGGAGGCTCTTCTCCAGGCATTGAGGAGACAAATGCTGTTCACAGGATCTTCCGCCCTCACCCCACAAACACAAGGCTGACAAAGACTGGAGGAATTTTCTCCTCTTAACTCTTCTGCTGGCTATGAAGAAGTGTCTGCAGAGCATTGCACAAGAACAGGTAGGGGGGAATATCCTGTGTGTATCAGCAATGTCATTGTACTGTACAGCTCGGGCCTTGTAGTGTCACACATACAACATACGTACGTACACCAGCATTCAGACTGCAGATAGGAAAGCACAATTATTCACACACAGAATAGGGAAAGGGGAAAGACAGTCTTTGTTGACACCCACAAATATTCATGAGGAAAACCTCAGAGATTAGTGTTATATGCCTCCACAGCTCTGCAACTGCATATCAACAAAGGGCCACAACAGAACTAGAGAAATGTGTATTTTTTATATATTTTTTGCCTAAAACTTGTGCTGGATGCAGAAAAAATGTACAAGAGTTTTGTTTTAGAAATGAGCTAATTGATTCTAACTAATCGGATTTGTTACAAATTTTACAAAAATTTTCTACAAAACAAAGCTGAAGATTTTTTGTTTCAGATGAATCACTTCAAAACTGTTTTCAGAGGCAATTTACTGTGAGAATTAATGGTGAAAAGAGTAAGTGAAAAGAAGGATGGTCACATGACATTGGGAGGAAATGGATGGGAGGGCTTGCCCTTATTGGCTCAGAGTCTGACATGCAGTCTTTTCAGCCAATCAGTGGTGGCACTAGGTAGGGAGATGCCTTGGAAGAACAAGCATAATTACATATTTTGTTCAGCTGTTAATGAGGGTAATTTTAGAGTAAACAGAGGCACAAGCAACTATTCTAGTGTTACAAGGACAGTCTAGGGAAAGAACATAAATAATTGTGTAGATGTTAGAGACTTTGAGCAGGGGAAGCCTTAAAGGGGTTGTCTAACTTCAGAAAGTGGCATTTATCATGTAGAAAAAGTTAATACAAACCACTTACTAATGTATTGTGATTATTAATTACATAGTGGTGAGGTGGAAGCAGCATGAGGAAACCACAGAGTGGCCCAATGACAGTGTGGAGGTGGCAGCAGCAGCATCAGGAGGCCACAGAGTGGCACAAAGACAGAGTGTGGAGGTTGCAGCAGCAGCATCAGGGGGGAAGCCACAGAGTGGCACAATGACAGAGTGTGGAGATGGTGGCAGAAGCAGCATCAGGAGGAGGCCACAGAGTGGCACAATGACAGTGTGGAGGTGGCAGCAGCATCAGGAGGCCGCAAAGTGACACAATGAATGAGTGTGGAGGTTGCAACATCAAGGGAAAGCCACAAAGTGGCACAATGACAGTGTGGAGGTGGTAGCAGCAGCATCACGAGGCCATAGAGTAGCACAATGACAGAGTGTGGAGGTGACAGCAACAGCAGCATCAGCAGGCCACCGAGTGACACAATGACAGCATGTGGAGGTGGTGGCAGCAGCTGCTCTAGGAGGAGGCCACAGGGTGGCACAATAACAGTGTGGAGGTGGCGGCAGCAGCATCAGGAGACCTGAGAGGTGAGGTGGCAGGAGCATCAGGAGACCACAGAGTGACCAGTTGACAAAGTGGGGAGGTGGGTGGCAATACCAGCACCAGCTGAAGATGGTGGGTGAAAGAAGGAGCACTTGGCATCAGATGTGTGGCATCAGGCAAATGACAGCTTTAGAATAGTAGCTAGGGCAGGTAGCCAGAAGAAACCAGTCTCTTTTGTCAAAGTATTGGTATGGCACCATGGATGATCTAGTCTGATGCATCAGGCAATGGTGGGTGAAAATGCTGGCTGATCAATGACTGATTTAACTTGACAAAGGTCAGTCTATTCACATTTTGGGTAGACAGGGGAGTTCTTATTGGGATAACTATGGCCCCCACCTCACTAAACACCGTTCTGATGCCACACTACTTGCATAGCAGGACAGCTTTTCCAGGGCAAACTCTGCCGGTAGGGGCCAAAAATCCAGTTTGGCTGCCCAGTAATAAAGCGTATCTTCAAAGTGGGGTGGCAGGGTGCTGTTTCAGGTCCTGCTCCAGGTCTAGCTGCTGCTGCTTCTACTAGTGAGCAATTTCTTCACTAGGCAGGTTAAGAAATCTGCTCATCAGCAACTCTAGACTCAAGTTGCTGCTGATGGAGCAGGGACTGCTGCTACTCCCCCCCCCCCCCACCCTGCCACAGCAGCCATGGCAGAGCAACGTAAGTGCAGAGGAACCCTCCGGTCAGACTTGCGAGAGGATGTATGGTGTTTTTTCCTCCCTCTCAGCGAGTGTAATAAAGGCCCCCATTTTTGTCTGGTAGCGAGGGTCCAAAAAAGTGGAGAGCCAGAAGTCATCCCTCTGCAGAATGGTGACAATTTGTCTGTCACTATGCAAGCAAGTGAGTATACATCGGGCCATTTGTGCTAGTGACTCGAGGAAACTCTCTGCTTCCATCTCCACTGCATACTGCCACGGTGTGTCTGGGTCCTCTGCCTTGTCTTCCTCATTGTCCTGTAGCTCCTCTGGCTGCTCCTCCTCTCCTGTCACCTGTGTAGTAAAACCACCCTATTTGTTACACATTGCTTGTGCTCCAATGTCCTTAACCTCCTCCTCCAGTTCAGCCCCCACAGCGCTCATGTGGCCATGAGAACTAGGTGCCACATCTCCAGTCCCCTGACCAGTCAGATTTACCAGCTTCTGTTCCAGGACATGAATATTGATTATTCAGTAGTCCTGGCGACTGACAAATAACGTGGCCTCCTTAAAGGGCCTAAGCAAACGGCAGGTGTCACGCATGAGCTGACACTGGCTGGCATCAAAGTTACAAAGGGGAGTACTCCTGTCCACTTGGATCATCAAGAAATTATTTATGGCCTTTATCTATTCGTATAGTCGGTCCAATATATGGAGGGTGGAATTCTAACTGGTGGAAACGTATATCAGCCTATTTTGGGGGATTCTGTTCTGTCGCTGCAGCTCAAGGAGGGTGTGCTTTGCAGGGTACGAGTGGCTAAAGTGCAAGCAAAGTTTCCTGGCCATATTTTAGGATCTCCTGCAGATAGGTCGAAGACTTCTGGAACTGCTTGATAACAAGATTGAACACGTGTGCCGTTGTCAGTCAACATGGCTCCGATTTTCAGTTGTCGCAGAGAAAGTGTCATGGTCTTACCTTCTCACTGTTCTCCTTCGTTTGACATGTGCTGGCGGCCATCTTGGTTTCTGGGTTTCTTGTAGCCTCCCACCCTGCGGCTCCTCCTTCCCACTGGGAGGAGCTGGATGCCTAGCTCATATATATAGAAGGTCTGTGGCTTCAGTTCCTTGCTTGGTCCTCCTGTGTGCACATGCTTCAAAGACTGCTGCTGCTTCTGGTTCCTGATCCTGGCCTCGTCTGACTACCCCGTTGGTTCCCGATCCTGGCTTCGTCTGACTACCCCGTTGGTTCCTGATCCTGGCTACGTCTGACTACCCTCCTGGTTCCTGACCTCCGTCTACGCAAGACCCTGCTTCGGTTTAGCCATCCGTTTGGACTTTAGCTACGGCTTGATTTTCAATAAAGCCTTCTTATTCCACCTATCTCTGTTGTACGTCTGGTTCATGGTTCCATGACATTAGGACCAAGCCATGAATTCTGACGGTACAGGGCCATCCTCGCTACCTACGCTGGTTGCCAGACTTGATCAGCAGGATCACCTGTTGGGTCGGTTCGCTGTGGCGTTACAAACCCTGCTTGAACGCACGGCTCATTTAGCTTCCGTTGCCGATGGGTCGGTTGTCGCTCCTGGGCCCGCTCCTACTGCCGCTCCGGTTGTTGCGCCAGAGTCTACCCCGACACCTGTTGCTGCACCTGCGGTGTTTCGGGGTATGACCGGTTCTGCCCCCCTTCCACAGCGCTTTGGGGGAGAGCCAACTCAGTGCCGAGGTTTCCTTAACCAGGTGGCCATTTATTTCGAGTTGCTGCCACATGCCTTTCCTACTGAGAGATCAAAGGTGGGCTTCTTGATCTCGCTGCTCTCGGACATTGCCTTGGCCTGGGCCAGCCCTTTATGGGAGAACAACAATCCGGTGGTTGCCGAGTTTTCCGGTTTTGTTGCTTCTCTTCGGAAGGTATTCGATGTGCCGGCTCGTGCTGCCTCTGCTGCGAAGCTCCTTATGTCCATCAGACAGGGTTCACGATCCGTAGCTGAATACGCCATTGAGTTTCGTACCCTGGCAGCAGAGGTGGGCTGGAATAATGAGGCTCTGGTCGCTGCTTTCTCTCATGGTCTCTCGGATGCCTTGAAGGATGAGATTGCAGCCAAGGACCTACCAGTGGAGCTCGAGTCCCTTATTTCTTTCCTGATTTTGATTGACACCAGACTCAGGGAGAGACCTTCCTTTAAGG
This sequence comes from Bufo gargarizans, assembly GCF_014858855.1. NCBI lineage: Eukaryota > Metazoa > Chordata > Amphibia > Anura > Bufonidae > Bufo > Bufo gargarizans. The sequence goes on along the minus strand of NC_058082.1, from coordinate 405,541,687 downwards.
AGAGCCTGCGGAGGCCTTCTAACAGATTGGCGCCTACGTTTGCTGTCCCACCCGTGCCTCCCTCTCCTCCCACGCCTCCTGGGGATGACTGGTCTGGGGGTCAACCCATGCAGCTGGGGGTTGCTCGCCTGTCCGAGGGGGAGAGGGTACTCCGGAGACGCGAGGGCGGATGCATGTACTGTGGTCTCGGTGGGCATTTTCGGTTGGCATGCCCGAACCGTCCGGGAAACGCTCGCACCTGAGATCCTGTCGGGGGCAGATCTTGGGTGGAGTCTCCTCGTCCCCGGTTTCCCGTATTGACAAACCACTGATTACTGTTGTCCTCTCCTGGGTCGGGGGCTCGGTGACGACCCAGGCGTTGGTGGACTCTGGTGCTGGTGGCTTGTTCATTGATAGTGTGTTCGCCGCCGCCAATTCCATTCCTCTGCAGCCTCGAGGTTCCCCACTGGCTCTTGAGGCGATAGACGGCAGACCCCTTCTGCCGCCACACGTGACTCAGGAGACCCTTCCAGTGGGGATGGCCATTGGTGCCGTTCACAGAGAGTCGGTCTGTCTCCAGGTTATTTCGTCTCCACACTACTCGGTGGTCTTGGGGTACCCCTGGCTCCAGAAGCATAATCCGACTTTCGATTGGAGATCGGCCGAGATCCTCTCGTGGTCACCGCAGTGTGGGGCTAGTTGCATCCATGGGCCTGTCAAGTTGCTGTGTACTTCCTCGGACTCTCTGTTGCCTCCTGAATACGAGGAGTACCGGGATGTATTCGATAAGGTGCGCGCGGTTGCCCTACCTCCGCACCGCCCATACGATTGTGCCATAGAGTTACAATCTGGTGCCGTTCCTCCTCGTGGCAAAGTCTATCCACTGTCGGTAGCGGAGAATGAGGCCATGGAGGAGTACGTGAGGGAGGCGCTTTCACGCGGACACATTCGCAAATCCTCGTCCCCGGCAGGGGCTGGATTTTTCTTTGTGAAAAAGAAGGGCGGTGAGTTGAGGCCTTGCATCGACTACAGGGGTCTCAATCGCATCACGATCAAGAACGCTTACCCGATACCCTTGATTTCCGAGCTGTTCGATCGCCTCAAAGGGGCCACGGTCTTTACCAAACTCGACCTGAGGGCGGCATATAACCTGGTAAGGATCAAGGCGGGCGATGAGTGGAAGACCGCGTTTAACACCAGGACCGGTCATTATGAATCCTTGGTTATGCCCTTTGGGTTGTGCAATGCGCCCGCAGTCTTCCAGGAATTCATCAACGATGTTTTCCGTGACCTGTTGCAGCAGTGTGTGGTGGTCTATTTGGATGACATCTTGGTATATTCTGCATCCATGGAGGCCCACATTCTGGATGTCAGACGAGTGTTGCAACGCTTACGAGAGAACAAGCTGTTCGGTAAGCTTGAGAAATGCGAATTTCACCGATCCCAGGTAACCTTCTTAGGTTACATCATTTCCGCTGAGGGGTTCTCCATGGATCCTGAGAAGGTTTCGGCTGTCTTACAGTGGCCCCAACCCAGTGGGCTTCGTGCCCTGCAGCGCTTTTTGGGCTTCGCCAATTATTATCGGAAGTTCATCAGGGACTTTTCCATGCTAGCCAAGCCTCTCACGGATCTGACCAGGAAGGACAGTAATCCTCAGGTCTGGTCGCTCGAGGCCATCCGAGCTTTTGAGGCTCTAAAGTCCGCCTTTGTGTCGGCTCCGATTCTGTCGCATCCCAACCCTGGGTTGCCTTTTGTCCTCGAGGTGGACGCGTCTGAGACGGGAGTAGGCGCCCTCCTGTCTCAGCGTAGAACACCAGAGGGTCCTCTGCTTCCTTGTGGGTTTTACTCCCGGAAACTGTCTTCCGCGGAGTGCAACTATCAGATTGGTGACAGGGAGTTATTGGCCATCGTGCAGGCCCTTAAAGAATGGAGGCACTTGCTCGAGGGCTCGGTGGTTCCGGTTCTCATCCTGACGGACCACAAGAATCTGACCTACCTCTCTGAGGCCAAGAGATTGACACCACGTCAGGCCAGATGGGCTCTGTTCTTGTCACGTTTTAATTACGTGGTCTCCTACCTACCCGGCTCCAAGAACATCAGAGCGGATGCCTTATCACGGCAGTACTCCGAGCTGTCCGGGGAGGAGTCGATTCCGACTACGGTCATACCCCCGAATCAGATCCTGGCTGCTATTCGCACCAGCCTGACCTCTCCTCTGGGTGAGCAGATTTTGGCGGCTCAATCTGGTGCTCCCTCTGGGAGACCCAACGGCAGATGTTTTGTGCCTGAGGAGTTGCGCACTCGGTTGTTGCGAACCTACCATAACTCCAAGGCCGCGGGGCACCCTGGAAAGAATCAGCTGTCCTGGGCGGTTTCACGTCTGTTCTGGTGGCCTTCTCTACGTTCCGACATCGCTGCATATGTAGCGGCATGCTCCGTTTGTGCCCAGAGTAAGTCCCCTCGGCACCTTCCGTTGGGCCTTTTGCAACCCATAGCCACCGGGGAGCATCCATGGTCACACCTGGGGATGGATTTCATTGTGGACCTTCCTGCATCCCGAGGCCATACGGTCATTCTCATGATTGTGGATCGGTTTTCCAAAATGTGCCACTGTGTTCCTCTCAAGAAGTTACCCTCTGCACAAGAGTTGGCCTCGATTTTTGCCAGGGAGGTCTTCCGGTTGCACGGTTTGCCCAAGGAGATTGTGTCGGATCGGGGGAGTCAGTTTGTGTCCAGGTTCTGGCGCGCCTTTTGCTCCCAGTTGGGGATTCATCTCTCTTTCTCCTCGGCCTACCACCCTCAGTCCAATGGGGCCGCAGAACGATCCATTCAGGCCTTGGAGCAATTCCTTCGTTGCTATGTCTCCGATCACCAAGACAATTGGGTTGACCTCCTGCCTTGGGCTGAGTTTGCCAGGAACACGGCGGTGAACTCTTCCTCTGGGACGTCTCCCTTCATGGCCAATTATGGGTTCCAACCTGCCGTGTTACCGGAGGTATTCTCTCCCCAGGATACTCCGGCTGTGGAGGATCACCTTTCCGTCCTACGTACTTCTTGGGTACAGATCCAGAGGTCCCTTGAGGTCTCTGCGCAACGCCAGAGACTCCAGGCTAATCGCAGACGAGCGCCCGCTCCTTCCTACCAGGTCGGAGACCGTGTATGGTTGTCCACCCGCAACCTCAACCTTCGAGTGCCCACTCCCAAGCTGGCGCCTCGCTTTGTTGGTCCCTTCCGAGTGCTTCACAGGGTAAACCCGGTAGCCTATGCCCTTGCGCTTCCTCCTGGCATGCGGATCTCCAACGTGTTTCATGTCTCCCTGTTGAAGCCATTGGTGTGTAATCGTTTCACTTCCTCGGTTCCTCGGCCCCGTCCGGTCCAAGTGGGCAATCGTGAGGAATATGAGGTGAGCAATATCCTGGACTCACACCTGGTCCGCGGTCGGTTGCAGTTTTTGGTCCATTGGCGTGGTTATGGTCCAGAGGAGCGTTCCTGGGTTCCCTCCACAGATGTCCATGCTCCTGCGTTGCTCCGAGCCTTCCACGCACGCTTCCCTCTGAAACCGTTCCTTACTCCGCGGAGGAGGGGCCCTTGAGGGGGAGGTACTGTCATGGTCTTACCTTCTCACTGTTCTCCTTCGTTTGACATGTGCTGGCGGCCATCTTGGTTTCTGGGTTTCTTGTAGCCTCCCACCCTGCGGCTCCTCCTTCCCACTGGGAGGAGCTGGATGCCTAGCTCATATATATAGAAGGTCTGTGGCTTCAGTTCCTTGCTTGGTCCTCCTGTGTGCACATGCTTCAAAGACTGCTGCTGCTTCTGGTTCCTGATCCTGGCCTCGTCTGACTACCCCGTTGGTTCCCGATCCTGGCTTCGTCTGACTACCCCGTTGGTTCCTGCTCCTGGCTACGTCTGACTACCCTCCTGGTTCCTGACCTCCGTCTACGCAAGACCCTGCTTCGGTTTAGCCATCCGTTTGGACTTTAGCTACGGCTTGATTTTCAATAAAGCCTTCTTATTCCACCTATCTCTGTTGTACGTCTGGTTCATGGTTCCATGACAGAAAGCCAGAGCAGTTCCTCCCCTGTGTAACTCCATTTGTTCAGACAAACAAGGTACAGTACATAACAGCATGATACCACAGTTCCCTGCACATGTAGTATGCTAGAGGGACACTGAATTGTCCCTGCAGTGGAGGCTAAGGACATGGTGGAGGATGAGGAGGCATTGGCCGACATTGTCGCAGGACCAACGGCATGAGATCAAGGAGCCAGAAGCGGCGTCACCTGGCCAAGTTTCTGGTTTGGCTGTGCAGGAACCACATTCACCCAGTGGGCCGTAAAGGACATGTATTGTCCCTGAACATACTTATAGCTCCATACGTCGGCATTGCTGTGCACTTTGTCAGACACCGACAGGCTCAAGGACTGGCCCATATTTTGTTGTACATACAGTACAGACCAAAAGTTTGGACACACCTACTCATTCAAAGAGTTTTCTTTATTTTCATGACTATGAAAATTGTAGATTCACACTGAAGGCATCAAAACTATGAATTAACACATGTGGAATTATATACATAACAAAAAATGTGTGAAACAACTGAAAATATGTCATATTCTAGGTTCTTCAAAGTAGCCACCTTTTGCTTTGATTACTGCTTTGCACACTCTTGGCATTCTCTTGATGAGCTTCAAGATGTAGTCAACTGAAATGGTTTTCACTTCACAGGTGTGCCCTGTCAGGTTTAATAAGTGGGATTTATTGCCTTATAAATGGGGTTGGGACCATCAGTTGCGTTGTGGAGAAGTCGGGTGATACACAGCTGATAGTCCTACTGAATAGACTGTTAGAATTTGTATTATGGCAAGGAAAAAGCAGCTAAGTAAAGAAAAACGAGTGGCCATCATTACTTTAAGAAAAATTGGGAAAACTTTGAAAGTGTCCCCAAGTGCAGTCACAAAAACCATCAAGCGCTACAGAGAAACTGGCTCACATGCGGACCGCCCCAGGAAAGGAAGACCAAGAGTCACCTCTGCTGCGGAGGATAAGTTCATCTGAGTCACCAGCCTCAGAAATCGCAGGTTAACAGCAGCTCAGATTAGAGACCAGGTCAATGCCACACAGAGTTATAGCAGCAGACACATCTCTAGAACAACTGTTAAGAGGAGAGTGTGTGAATCAGGCCTTCATGGTAGAATATCTGCTAGGAAACCACTGCTAAGGACAGGCAACAAGCAGAAGAGACTTGTTTGGGCTAAAGAACACAAGGAATGGACATTAGACCAGTGGAAATCTGTGCTTTGGTCTGATGAGTCCAAATTTGAGATCTTTGGTTCCAACCACCGTGTCTTTGTGCGACGCAGAAAAGGTGAACAGATGGACTCTACATGCCTGGTTGCCGCCGTGAAGTGTGGAGGAGGAGGTGTGATGGTGTGTGGGTGCTTTGCTGGTGACACTGTTGGGGATTTATTCACAATTGAAGGCATACTGAACCAGCATGGCTACCACAGCATCTTGCAGCGGCATGCTATTCCATCTGGTTTGCGTTTAGTTGGACCATCATTTATTTTTCAACAGGACAATGACCCCAAACACACCTCCAGGCTGTGTAAGGGCTATTTGACCATGAAGGAGAGTGATGGGTGCTGCACCAGATGACCTGGCCTCCACAGTCACCGGACCTGAACCCAATCAAGATAGTTTGGGGTGAGCTGGACCGCAGAGTGAAGGCAAAAGGGCCAACAAGTGCTAAGCATCTCTGGGAACTCCTTCAAGACTGTTTGAAGACCATTTCTGGTGACTACCTCTTGAAGCTCATCAAGAGAATGCCAAGAGTGTGCAAACCAGTAATCAAAGCAAAAGGTGGCTACTTTGAAGAACCTAGAATATGACATATTTTCAGTTGTTTCACACTTTTCTGTTATGTATATAATTCCACATGTGTTAATTCATAGTTTTGATGCCTTCAGTGTGAATCTTCAATTTTCATAGTCATGAAAATAAAGAAAACTCTTTGAATGAGAAGGTTTGTCCAAACTTTTGGTCTGTACTGTACGTGTGCAGGGCTGGTACTGCCTTTTTGGCAAAGAAATGACTGCTTGGGTCACTCCACCTTGCCTCGGCACAAGCCATCAGTTCTCTGAAAGGTGCAGAGTCCACCACTTTGAAAGGGAGGGACTGCAGCACCAGCAACTTGGCCAGGAGTATGTTCAGCTTTGGCGCCGTTGGATGAGTGCATGCATACTGTTGTCTCTTGGCAATCGCTTTGGTGAATGATTGCTGACGGAATGACTGACAAGGAGTAGGAGGACGAGGAGCAGGAGCATCAAGACTAGCAGATGATGGGTAGGACAAACAGCTCTCTTCGGCTTAGGTTGTGGAGTCTTGACTGCCTGAAATTGGGTGCATGCCACTGGGTGATGCAGCAGTTGCTGCAGTAGGCTGGACCACCACATCAGAGCCACCGTTCTCCCAGGCCACTTTATGGTGACGCTGCATATGTTGACGCAGGGCCATGTTTCCAACATTGACACCCTGGCCATGCTTCACCTTCTGTCCACAGACTAGGCAAATGGCCATGTCCGGCGGCTTAACAAAAAACTTCTACTCCGCCAAGTAGGTGATTTTAACCTCAACACTCCGCACTGACTGACTGCTACTGCCGCTGCTTTCGTGAACCCCTGCACCACTACTTTCCGGGCAGGTAGGCTTCTGCAAAGCGGGTGGTCTACCCCGGGCACGTTTGGCTCCCAACCTTTAACTGCTGCCATTCTGCTGACTCACAGCCATGCTACCGTCTTGCTGGCTCTGCCACTGCCTCACGTGCAAGCTGCAACCCTCTTCTTCCAATGATAATGAAGCCCCTAATTCACCCGACTCCCAAGTGTGTTTAGCTACATCATCATCATCATCGAATACTGACTGCACGTCACCGATGTTCTCCTTAACGGTCACTCGGTCAGGAGCCTGAACACTCGCAACATTAGCTCCCACACCACTCTCCTCATCACTACTTGCTCACCTACTGGAGGAAGCAGCAGATGTCTCCTTCACATCTTGGCGGGCCAGTAGCTGCTTACTGTTCTCTAGTGGCTCGTCCTCGCTATATAGTGGAGCTGAGCCTACAGCATATAATGCTTCTCTAGCTGAGGGAACAGAAAAGGACAGAGGCAGGTTCAGGATAGGGCATGGGGCCTGATCTTGGGCCGTGATAAATAAGGGTTGTGTCTGATGAACCCACCAAATGACATCGGGAGCTCAGGCCTCTTGCTGCGACTCCTGTAGCCTCATCCCCTTACTCTGCTGCGACATGTGACTGCGCTAGAAATATTTGAGCAGGACCTTGTACTTCTCCGTCTAACATACTGTTAGATTAAATATATAAATAAAAAGGAAATTAAAACACCCCCAAAAAGTTTGTAATTCTCTCACTTCACCATTCAACGGCTAATAAGCCCTTTTTTCCCACTAATACACACCAAATAAGGCTTTTTAACATATAACTGCACTGCTGAACGGCAAATTGGCCCTTACTTTTTTCCACTTATACACGGCACAAAAGGCATTAGAATATATAACTGTACCACTGAAAGGCAAATAATATATATTTGTTGCCACTAACACATACCAAAAAATTCTTTAGAACATATAGTATAACTGCACTGTTGAAAAGCAAATAGGCCTTTACTCTTTTCCACTTGTACACGCCTTAAAAGGCTTTAGAATTGCACTGCTAAACAACAACAAAAAATCTATATTATCGCTTTTGGTGTGGATCCGTCTTGTATATGCACAGACAGATTCGCACCAATAATGCAAACGCTTGTATACGTTCATAACGGATCTGTTTGCATTATTCATTGAAAAAAAAGGCAAAACGGATTCTTCTTGACTTACATTGAAAGTCAATAGGGGACAGATACGTTTTCAGTTGCACCATATTGTGTCAGTGAACAACGGATCCGTCCCTATTGACTTACATTGTAAGTCAGAACGGATCCGTTTGGCTCCATCTAGTCAGATGGTCACCAAAAAGCTGCAAGCTACATTTTAGTGACCTAATAAAAAACACAAAGGAGATCAAACCCAGCCAAATTGATGCATTCTGAACGGATCCTTATCCATTCAGAATGCATTGGTGCTTAACTGATCCGTTTTGGGCTGCTTGTGAGAGCCCTGAAACTGATCTCACAAGCGGACCCAGAAACGCCAGTGTGAAAGTAGCCTAATACAAGCCAAAAAAGGCTTTAGAACATATAAATGCACTGTTGAACGGCAAATATATATATTTTTTGCCACTAATACACGCCAAATAGGGCTTTAGAACATATAACTGCGCTGCTGAACGTCAAATATATATTTTTGGCCACTAAAAAAAAAGGCTGATACACGCCAAAAAGAGCTTTAGAACATATAACTGCACCGCTGAATACACACCACCAAATATGCACATATGGACATGAACATTGCAATGTATTATCATTACTTTTGATAACCTCCTCTGAATAAAGGGTTATACACAAAAATACAGTCTAGGCAAATACATAAAATATATCACATACACTCTTTATTTTGCATGGTAAATGTGTTACGGCCAAAAATGGTTATTAAAGAATGATCTCACATAAGGGCAGTAAAGTCCATCCCTAAAGTGGGGTATAAAACATGTATAAAACTTTTTTATAGTGCAAAAATGTAGTAAAAAGGATGATCACAGAAAAGTCTTTCTGGGTAGTATGCTTTAAACGTTGCGTTAACATAGCCCCTTTATAACCTGAAAAGGGTGCGAAAAAGGGCTTAAACAGGATAAAACACACAAGTAAAGTGCAAAACTTTCTGGATTCAGGTGAAGTCCTGGATGGAGTCCTTGCAAATAAAACATAGAGAGGGGCTAAAAAAAAAACAATAAGAGAAGTCCTCTCAAACAAATGGCAGCACCTGCTCTATATAAGTGAGTGGTGAACGGCCTACTTAATTGTAGGGAGCGGAACATGATGATACATCCGTCGAAATTGGGCTCCCAGAATCAGGCTGTCCCTCCATTCTTCGCTGTTTAGGTGTGGATGGCAAATTCAGTTCCTTTGTCACCTTTTCAAAGACACAGGGTTGCTCTTTTTTTATGTTGTAAATCAGCCTAACTGCAGGGTCAATCCTGGTTACAGGGGTTAATTCCTCAGGTGGATCTTTCAGGGCTGAAGAATCTGCTGCTTTCTCCTCATAAGTGAATCCTTGGTGTTGCTGTACACCCATTTGCTGAAATAACATTGCACAGTCCTCCACGGCTATACTGTGGCTTTGTAACTCGGGCCTTCTTCGTCTAAGGCGTTCCCTCTGGGGTTTAGGTTAACTGTCAGGGTCTCCTGTAATAATGTCGGGTTGCCAGAGAATATTGGTTCCTCCAAAACCAGTGGCGTATTGGTTCTGAGTACTTGGTGGCACATACTTTGCAGCAGGCTGCACGGGGGTGGTAGAAAGTTCCTGTTCTGGATCTTCCTCAGACTCAGAGTGTTTATCAAGCTCCTGGGTCTCTTTGGGTTGTCCTGTCCGTTGTACTGCAGTGGCATAAGGTCCACTTGTGCCCTCTGCAGGGGTGAACTCGACCACCTCATTAACATATAGGCTATGTAGCCATTAATATGAAGAAGGCGAGCACTAAAGGATGGTGAAGTGGGCGTGATGCTGATGGTGCATGCAGAGGCTGTGGCCCTAGGCACAATGAAACTGTGCCTGCTGCCAGTGCACCAGAAAAAAAAAAAAAAAAAAACATCCACTGTACCAAGCTTCATGTCCAACTTAGCTGGGCGGCGCAGGACAACACTGTCCAAGTCGGACCAGTGCGAACTGTTCGTCGGTTGGATTGCTTAAGATAATGCCGGTTAAGCACCACCAAGTCTTCCACCAAGTCCAGTCTCTGTAACCAAGAGTCTGGTGAATCGAATACTCACTCTGATCATCCTTCGTCCTACCAATGAGAGGCTTGCCAAACGAGTGTTCCCACACTCTGATATTCTGAGGAGCTCTTTCCAGCGCCACTATTAGATTGGGCCCTCACGCTTAGCATGCTTGAAGAGGGACCTGAGATATTGTGCCCTGATTCCCAAATTCTTGAGCCTTCACAGTCTTACGAAGATGATGGTGGTGAATGGCAATCATTCGTTCACAAGGTGGATGATGATGAGACACAGTTGTCAATCACTGAGGTTATGGTTAGGTCAAGTCAGGAGGGTGAGTAGAGTGAGGAAGTGGAAGAGGAGGTGGTGGACGATGAGGTCACTGACCCAACATGGGAAGGTGAAAAGCCGAGCGAGGACAGCAGTACAGAGTGGGAGGGATCCACAGCACTGAAATAGGCTGGAAGAGGATGTGGGGTTGCAAAAGAGAGAAGTCAGCCCACACCAAACAGGCCTGCAACCGTTACACTGAGAACTCACATGCGTAAATCTAGTAGGGTAGGTGTTCCGCAGTATGGCGCTTTTTGAGGAAAGTGCAGACGACAAAAGAGTGGTAGTTTTCAACCTGTGCCGTACCAAAATGAGCCGGGGCGTGAACATTAGCAACCTCACCACCACCAGCATAATCCGCCACATGCCATCTAAGCACCCTAATAAGTGGGCCGAACGCCTGGGTCTACAATCTGGGTCTGCGGGTCACACCACTGCCTCCTCTTCCTTTTTGTTACACGCTGCTGGCCAATCCCCTGACCAAGGCGCAGGCCCAGATGCCCCTCTCGCTGCACCTGGACCTTTGCATGAACCATCAGCAACATCATTCACTTCCCTGTCCCAGTGTATTGTCCACAGGTCCATAACACAGTCATTTGAACGCAAGAGCAAATACCCACCCACCCATAGGCCATAGCACTAAACGTGCAACTTTCTAAATTACTGGCAATTGAAATGTTGCCATTTAGACTTGTGGACACTGAGGCCTTTGCATCCTGATATTGGAGGCCGTCCCAGCCGCCACTATCGATTACACCAGTGTGTGTCCCAGAACATCACCCGTGCCCTCACCAACGCACTTACTGGGAAGGTCCATTTTACCACGGACACCTGGACAAGTGCCAGTGGCCAGGGATGCTACATTTCCCTGACCGCACACTGGGTGAATGTTGTGGAGGCCGGGAGTAAGTCGTACCCTGGGATGGCACAGGTGCTACCCATGCCCAGGATTGTGGGCCCAACGTCTATCAGGGTCTCCGCCAGCAGCTATGTTACTGGCTCAAACCCCACTTCTCCTCCTCCGCCTCCTCCACTTCCACCTCCACCAGCAGTCAGCCATCGGTCGCTAGATGAAAGCAGTGTAGCACTGCTGTGGGTAAGTGTCAACAGGCCATGCTGAAGCTTAACTTCTTAGGGGACAAACAGCACACCACTGCAGAGCTGTGGCAGGGTATAAGGGACCAGACCAAGCTGCATGGTTGTGTCTGGCAAAGTCCGTAACTAGGTGGCGGCTTTGGAGCTCGACAACCTGACACACATCCCATGAGTAGCCCACGCCTTAAACTTAGTGGTTCAGCGGTTTATCAAAACCTATACCCATTTGCCAGAGCTACTAGTGAAGGCACGCCTCGTGTGTGCCCATTTATGCAAGTCGTTTACAGCTTCAGACGGTCTGTCAATGCTGCAACAGCGCTTGCGGCTTCCAGCTCACCGACTGTTGTGCGACGTGAGCACGCGATGGAACTCTACGTTCTACATGTTGGCCAGTCTTTGTGAGCAGCAGAGGGCAGTTGTGGAATACCAGCTGCCACATGGTCGTCGCCTGTTGAGTCAACTGCCACTATTCACAAGTGAGGAGTGGGCATTGATGTCAGACCTCTGTGAGGTTTTAAAAAACTTTGATGAATCCACACAAATGGTTAGTGGTGATAACGCTATTACCAGCATAACCATCCCACTGCTGTGTCTACTCAAACGATCGTTGCTCACAATTAAGGATGATGCGCTGAATGTGGCAGATTAGGAAACGGAGGAGGACATTACACAGGGTGATAGCCAGACCACCCACAGTTCATCTTCTTGGTGCAAATTGAACCATGAAGAGGAGGATAAGGAGGAGGAGCTGGAGACAGTATCCTCTGCTAAAGGGGATAGTACCCATGGAACTTTAATTCCATCTGTTCAGCGTGGTTGGGCAGAAGAGGGGGAGGTGGAAGATGAGGAGGAGGTGGAGAGTCATCCTGATGTCAACATGAACGTCTTGCCTGTTGGTACTCTGGCACACATGGCTGACTTTCCCGCGACCTTCGCGTTATATGCATTTTAGATAACACGGATTACTGGGTGTTCACCCTTATCCACCCCCACTACAAAGAAAACTCATCTCTCATTCCTGTGGTGGAGAGGACGACTAAAACAGTGCAATAACAGAAGGTACTTGTTGAGAGATTGCTCCAAAATTTTCCATCTGACAAAGCAGCCGTACTTCCTTAGGCAACCGAGGAAGGCAGATAAGGGAAACATACAGCAGTTCCAACACATAGGACACTTTCATGACACTCCGCCAGCAACCTCACCCTGAAGCACGGCCTAGTGGTACAAGGAGGGAAAAGTTTTGAAAGATGGTGAAGGAATACATAGCAGACCGTGTCAAGGTCCTAAATTATCCCTCAGTGCCTTTCAACTAGTGGGTGGCAATTTCAATCTATCATTTATAATGTACTCAATCTACTGTAGTGTATTCCCATGCACTTTTTCCACCACAAAAAAAGAGTATGTGGTTGAATCTTGTTTTCTCCTCCTCCTTATCCAGATTGTATATATTCCCTCCACTTTAATTTTTTTAATAGGGTCATATCAACTACAGGCCCTCAACTCAAATTATTTTATAGAGTCAGCTCAACTGCAGGCCCTCAACTCATTTTTTTTTCTATAGGGTCAGCTCAACTTCAGCCCCTAAACAGTTTTTTTTAAATAGGGTCAGCTGAACAGCATGCACTCGCATATAATGTTTTAGAGCGTCAGCTGTACAGCATGCACTCACATATTTTTTAGAGCGTCAGCTGAACAGCATGCACTCGCATATAATGTTTTTGAGCATCAGCTGAACAGAATGCAATCGCATATAACATTTTAGAGGGTCATTTGAACAGCATGCACTCTCATATAATGTTTTAGAGAGTCAGCTGAACAGCATGCACTCGCATATAATGTTTTATAGCGTCATCTGAACAGCATGCACTCGCATATAATGTTTTAGAGCCTAATTTGAACAGCATGCACTCGCATATAATGTTTTAGAGTGTCAGCTCACCTGCAGGCACTAGCATTTAATGTTTTAGAGCGTCAGCTGAACAGCATGCGCTCGCATATAATGTCTTAGAGCATCAGCTGAACAGCATGCAATCGCATATAATGTTTTAGAGCGTCAGCTGAACAGCATGCACTTGCATATGTTTTATAGCGTCATCTGAACAGCATGCACTCGCATATAATGTTTTAGAGCCTAATTTGAACAGCATGCACTCTCATATAATGTTTTAGAGTGTCAGCTCAACTGCAGGCACTAGCATATAATGTTTTAGAGCATCAGCTGTACAGCATGCTGAACAGAATGCACTCGCATATAATGTCTTAGAGCATCAGCTGTACAGCATGCACTCACATATGTTTTAGAGCGTCAGCTGAACAGCATGCACTTGCATATAATATTTTAGAGCATCAGCTGAACAGAATGCAATCGCATATAACATTTTAGAGGGTCATTTGAACAGCATGCACTCGCATATAATGTTTTAGAGAGTCAGCTGAACAGCATGCACTCGCATATAATGTTTTATAGCGTCAGCTGAACAGCATGCACTCGCATATAATGTTTTAGAGCCTAATTTGAACAGCATGCACTCGCATATAATGTTTTAGAGTGTTATCTCACCTACAGGCACTAGCATATAATGTTTTAGAGCGTCAGCTGAACAGCATACGCTCGCATATAATGTCTTAGAGCATCAGCTGAACAGCATGCACTCGCATATAATGTTTTACAGCGTCAGCTGAAAGCATGCATTTGCATATAATGCTTTAGAGCGTCAGCTGAACAGTGTGTACTCACATATAATGTTTTAGAGCATCAGCTGACCTGCAGGCACTAGCATATAATGTTTTAGAGCATTAACTCACCAGCAGGCATTCACATATAATGTTTTAGAGTGTCAGCTCACCAGCAGACCCTCACCCCTAATGTTTAAGAGGGTCAGCTCAGCAGCAGGCCCCCGCCCCTCATTTTGGATGGTCAAATCAGCAATCCCTTGCTCCAAATGTTTTTGAGGGTCACCAGCAGGCCACCAATCATAATTTTTCAAGGGTGTGTGAGTTGCCCTCCTATATTTGTAATCAGGGGCGTAGCGTGGGGGGGGGGCAGGGGGGCCATTGCCCCGGGCGCCAAACTGCAGGGGGGGCGCTCTGGCACCAGCTGCTAAAGGTTATAAGTTTTTTAGGAACAAGGCGGCTCTCTCTCTGCCGGAGTGCCGGGCCCTGCGCAACGGCCAGAGAGCTGTTTAAGTGCGCCCGGCCGGCCCTGATGATTCATTTGTGCGGTAGGGTCGGCGTTGGGATAGGCAATCATTAGGCTGGCCTGGCTCCCTCCAGCTCCGCCCACTTTCCAGGCAGGAAACACAGTGCGGAGCACGGGAGCCAGAGCCAGCAGACACCAGTAGAGCTCTCAGAGACCAGTCAGCCGGCCCTGAGTGAGCCCTGAGCCAGTGAGCCTAGAAGAGTCCAGACTACAGAGCAGAGGTAGAGGCCAGAGGGGGAGCCAGGCAGCTGCTGCCCCACAGCGCTGAGGCTGAGTTAGTGTCACTAGTGATTACGTTGGGTTGCCATGTCACCATGATGACCTCCCTCCCTGAGTCTGTGTGTGGGGGGATGGTGGCTGGTGGGTTTACAGTATGCACCACTGTCTGGGCATGCAATAATAATGGTAATAAATCAATGAGTGAAGTGCCAGAGGTCTGCCAGGCCAAATAGGTGGCTGGCATTCATGGTACTGATGTGGCAGGATAATGGTAGAGAGGCACTGAGACAGTACTGCCTCTGGGATGCCATCTGCCCATCTCTATACCAGGCCTACCCTGGGGCTGGGCTGGTATGGACAGCAGAGATGGGCAGAAGATGGCATCCTAGAGTCAGTGCGGTCACCTCATGTCCAGACGGCTACTTTCACACTTGCGTTCGGAGCGGATCCGTCTGGTATCTGCATAGACGGATCCGCTTCTATAATGCAAACGATGGTATCCGTTCAGAATGGATCCGTCTGCATTATATTTAAGGAAAAAGTCTAAGTCCAATTTGTAGTCAGACGGATACATCCAGACTTTACATTGAAAGTCAATGGGGGACGGATCCGTTTGAAATTGCACCATATTGTGTCAACGTCAAACGGATCTTTCCCCATTGACTTACATTGTAAGCCATATGGAACCCTGTATTTTATGAGATCCTGCAATAAATTGCGGTATATATGTCTCTTTTATAGTATTAGTGGTAATATTGGTCTTGGTATGCCTGTGGGGCGTCATTCTATAAAAAGCCCTGTACCTGCACTCCATAATTTTTGTTTTTCTGCCACTGTGATGGAACAGAAAACTGGAAATGATAACACAGATGTAGACAAAGCATTAGGCTACTTTCACACTTGCGGCAGGATGGATCCGGCAGGCTGGTCTCCCTGTCGGATCCGTCCTTCCACTGTTTCGCTGTATCACCGGGACACCACGCCCCCTTCCCCATTGACTATAATGGGGACAGGGGCGGCACTTTGGCGCAGTACGGCAGTGCACGGCAAAAGGCTGCCGGACTAAAATTCCTGCATGTCCGACTTTTTAGTTCGGCGGTCTCTGACCGCGAACTGGCGTACTGTAATAATACTCCCGTATTATAGTCAATGGGGACGGAGCGGC
The DNA here is from genome assembly GCF_014858855.1 of Bufo gargarizans. NCBI lineage: Eukaryota > Metazoa > Chordata > Amphibia > Anura > Bufonidae > Bufo > Bufo gargarizans. The sequence goes on along the minus strand of NC_058082.1, from coordinate 405,525,813 downwards.
GGTCCGGCGATTCGGCAAAACAGCGGAAGGACGGATCCGACAGGGAGACCAGCCTGCCGGATCCATCCTGCCGCAAGTGTGAAAGTAGCCTTAATTGGATGCATTCACTTCTGGAGAAATGTGTCTTTTTACACTTACAACCCTGTGTCCAACCACAGGTTTATCTTAAAGGAAGATATGTTTTGCAGTTTTTATGTTATTTTTTAAGCCAAAATCAGGAGTGGATCTACTAAGAAGAAGTATAAGTCCTTCCTTTATATTTCCCATTTATTTTGAATTCCCCAACTTTGTCGCAAAGCACTGCATTTTGTTTTCTCCAAAAGATGCTGTGTTTGAAAGTATCATTATATGGACTATTATTTTATATGCATCATCCTAGTCAAAATATATAATATAAGACTTGGTAGAAGCCAAACGATTGCGAAGAGTCTAAATAGATATATACTAACCTTGAGCTTTCAAAGAGAATTGTCTGTGACCATCAAAATACTCAGCAGATTTTATAAGGTTACTTATGTTAATAGCAGTAACATGTTTTTTGGCAGGTAATGAAATATTTTTTTAAATGCACATTACATAAAATATTAGAGAATCATTAAAGGTGGCCTGAACTTCTAATGGTTTTTAAAGTAAGGTTTTATGAGCCATTCCAATGAATACATATCTGCAACATGAATTCAATTCACAAAAACAGCACTATAACTTATAGCAGATAGACAGTTGTCCCAAGGTGACATTAAAATGATTGTTTCACTTCAGCAAATGGCATTTATCATGTAGACAAAGTTGGCACTTACTCACATAATGCACTGGTTGTATCCAAGGGATATGGTCACTTATGCAATCCAGCAGTGGTGACTGTGCTTGCACACTATAAGAAAAAGTGCTAGGCTCTCTGGAGTTCGGTACCATGGGAGCATGCATAGACAAGCATGTGCAGTAGCTCTCATCCCATCCACATCTCATCTGCTCTGCAAAGGTGGCTATAGCCACTAGAAGCAAGCAGTGTACTGTATGATGTAATGGAAAAATTAATCAAGCCAACACAGTAGGCAATATGGACAATTGCAATATATTAGCAAGTGCTTTTTATTAGCTGTATCTACTGTAGGTCACTAAACCCTTTTGCCACAAATAACTGCACCAGTGAAGTGTGCATATTTTTTTTATTTCTATAATGAAATAGGCCACTGATTGCTTTTACCACAAATAAGTGCACCAGTGAAATGTGTATATTTTTTTTCTTTCTGTACTGAAATAGGCCACTAAACGATTTAGCCAAAAATAACTACACCAGTGAAGTGCGTATATATTTTTTTCTTTTTATAATCAAATTGGGCACTAAACTCTTTTGCCACAAATAACTGCACCAGTAAAGTGTGCATATTTTTTTCTTCTATAAACAAATAGGCCACTAAATGTTTTTGACACAAATAAGTGCACCAGTGAAGTTCATATTATTTTTTTCTTTCTATACGCTTTCAAGACATATAACTGCAGAAGTGAAATGAGAATATATTTTTCTTTTTGTACTGAAATAGGCCAGTAAAACCTTTTGCCACAAATAAGTGCACCAGTGAAGTACATATATTTTTTTTCTTTCTATAATGAAATAGGCCACTGAACGCTTTTGCCACAAATAAGTGCACCACTGAAGTGCATTTTCTTTCTTTCTGTACTGAAATAAGCCACTAAATGCTTTTGCCACAAATAACTGCACCAGTGACGTGCATTAGTGTTGATCCAGCACCAAAGTGCTCGGGTGTTCGGGTGCTTGGGTCAAACACCTTGGGATTCTCGGATGCTCTACCGAGCACAATAGAAGTCAATGGGAGCACCCGAGCATTAAACCAGGAACCACCTGCTCTGAAAAAGGGAGGGTGTCTAGTTCATAGGAAAAGGTTCAAAATTGATGGAAACACCACCAAAATGGTTCAGGAACAGCATGGGGAGGATGTCTGGATGCATCTTGGACTCCCAGGTCGCTGCTGGAACAATGTTGTCTGAGTAGTACGCCACTTTTACAGACTGACACTAATATGCACAAAACGGAAGCTAAAATTGATTTTAGAGGAAAAATTGTTAGGAAACATTTTTTTCCTGTATATTTACAAAAAAATTATAAGGAAGAAGCACTCCGATACAACCTGTATATCACATAATGGAGGGCCTCAATCACATTGTGGTACAATTGTTCAGGTAGTTGGACTCCTACACTCATAAAGCTTATGCACTAAGTGAAAGGGCTTGCAAGAATTACAAGAAACCGACACTCCAATACACCCTTTATTTCACATAAAGGAGTGCATCATACACCCTTGAAAAATTATGATTTCTGGCATGCTGGTGACCCTCAAAAACATTAGGAGCAAGGACCTGCTGGTGACCCTCTAAAACATTACAGATGAGGGCCTGCTTCTGAGCTGACCGTCTCAAACATTAGGGGTGAGGGTCTGCTGCAGAGATGACTCTCTAAAACATTAGGGGTGAGTGCCTGCTGCTGATATGAGCATCGAAAAAATTATGGGCGAGTGCCTGCTGCTGAGCTGACCATTGAAAAAATTATGGGCGAGGGACTGCTGGTGAGCTGACACTTTAAAACATTATGCTTGAGGGCCTGCAGGTGAGCTGACCCTCTAAAAGGTTTTAGGTGTGGGCCACGGTGAGCTCACCCTCTAAAACATTATATACAAGGGCATGCAGGTGAGCTGACGCTCTAAAGGATTGTAGGTGAGGATCTGCTGGTGAGATGACCCTCTAAAACATTAAATGCAAGGGCCCTCAGGTGAGCTGGCGCTATAAAAGATTGTAGGTGAGGGCCTGCTGGTGAGCTGACCCTCTAAAACATTACATGCAAGGGCCTGCAGGTGAGCTGGCCCTCTTAAAGATTGTAGGTGAGGGCCTGCTAGTGAGCTGACCCTCTAAAACAATATTTGCGAGATCCTGCAGGTGAGCTGACCCTCTAAAAGACTGTAGGTAAGGGCCTGCTGGTGAGCTGACCCTCTAAAACATTATATGCGAGGCCTTCTGGTGAGCTGACCCTCTACAACATTAGGAGCAAGGGCAGACTAATAAGCATGTTGATATGATGGAAGAGGAGGATGAGAAAATGGAGATTCAACCGTATACCCTTTTTTGTGGTGGAACGGGTGCATGGGAATACAGTGTATTCAGTACATTATAAAAAAAAAAAAAAAACCATTTAAAGTGCCTTTATGTTCAGGCGCTTTTTTCCTCTGGTGGAGTAGAGAAGTCAGGGGCAATCCAGGCCTTGTTCATTTTTATAAGAGTCAACCGGTCAGCATTTTCCGTTGACAGCCACATGTGCTTTTCAATTATTATGAAGCCAGGAGCACTAAATACCCGCTGTGACAAAACGCTGGTGGCAGGGCAGGCCAGCACCTCCAAGACGTAGATCACCAGTTCGTGCAACGTGTCCAGCTTGGACACCCAATAGTTGTAAGGCACAGATGAATCATTGAGGATGCAGACACAGTCTTCTATGTACACCCTCACCATATTCCAAAAATTTTCTCTCCTTGTGACAGTAGGCTGCGTATCAGGGTGAGGGTGCTGGCGGGGTGTCATGAAACTGTCCCAAGCCTTGGAGAGTGTTGCCCTGCCTCTGTTGTAACTGCTGTGTGATCCCCTCATCTCCCCTCCTTGGTTGCCCAAGGAGCTACGTACTCTGCCGCCAGCGTTGTCAGCTGGAATTTTTTTGGAGCAATTTTTCCACAAGTACCTTTTTGTATTGCACCATTTTGCTTGTCCTCTCCACCATAAGAATGAGAGTTGAGAAGTTCTCTTTGTAGCGGGGGTCAAACAACCAGTAATCTGTGTTGGCCAAAATGCGTACAATGCAAGGGTTGCGAGAAAGGCAGCATAACACAAAGTCAGCTATGTGTGCCAAAGTCAGGAGGATGACTCTCAATCTCCTCATCCTCTTGCTCCTCTTCTGCCCATCCACGCTGAACCGATGGAATAAACCTGCTATGGGTACTACCCTTTGTAGCCGAGGCAACCGTCTTCTGCTCCTCCTAATCCTCATCCAATTTGAGCTGAGAAGACAAAATGAGGGTGGTCTGGCTATCATCCTGTGTACTGTCTTCTCCCATTTCCACCTCTTCCACATGCAAAGTGTTGGCCTTAATTGTGAGCAGCGAGCATTTTAGTAGACACAGACGTGGAATAGTTACGCTGATTATAGCGGCATCGCCACTCATCCTTGGTGTTGATTCCTCAAACTTGCATAAAACCTCACAGAGGTCAGACATCCATGCCCACTAGTTGCTTGTGAAGAGTGAAAGCTGACTGGAAAGGCGATGACCATGTTGCCGCTGGTATTCCACTACTGCCCTCCGCTGCTCACAAAGCTTGGCCAACATTTGTAACGTGGAGTTCCAGCGCATGATCACGTCCCACAACAGTCATTGAGCTGGCAATTGTAAGGGCTGCTGCAGCGCTGCTAGCTGTAGATGACCTTTGGACAGGGGATTGGCTAGCAATTAACACAGGGGGAGAGGAGGCAGTGGTGTGAACCAAATAAACTGATTGCGGACCCAGGCGTTTGGCCCACCTATTAGGGTGCTTTGATGCCATGTGGCGGATCATGCTGGTGGTGGTTAGGTTGTTAGTGTTTACGCCCCTGCTCTTTGGTACCGCACAGGTTGCAAATTACAATTCTTTTATCGTCCGCACTTTTATCAAAAAAGCGGTAGACTACGCAACACCTACCCCTTGGCAAAGGAGATTTCCGCATGGGGGTGCTCCGGGAACAGTTGCATGTCTGTATGATGTGGCCCGTCTTCTTTTTTTTGCCACGCCCCTGCGGATCCCTCCCCCTCTGTACTGCTGTCTTTGCTCACCTTGCCACCTTCCCAGGTTGGGTCAGTGATTTCATCGTCCACCACCTCCTCTTCCACTTCCTCACTCTGGTCATCCTCGTGACGTGTTGACCTAACAACAACCTCACTTATTGACAACTGTGTCTCATCCTCATCATCCAGTATTGTGAATCAGCCGACACTCGACCTTGTGTATGCGCTGCAGCGGGAAGGAGTAAAACTCCACATCTAATTCAAAAGGAAATCCCAGCAGTCGTCAATTGTAGATAAGGATATTCTTTTTTATTCAGTCATAATAGTATGTCTTATGACACGTTTCGGCTATAGCAGCCTTCATCAACAAAGGTTACATACAAGTGTTCAATAACATCTCATATAGCTAGTATACAGGTTATTCACTGGTGATGTCAAACGCCTAAATTAAAAGCAGCTGAGATTGCACCAATCAACAACTTGGTTTCACTATGTGCAAATAAAGAAACACAAATCCTGACAATTTAGTGAATAATTCAAACGAAGTGAGCAAAAATTCTAATAAATGAGGATACCATATCCATCTGCATCATCAACGAGAAGATGTCTATAAAATAATAAGAATCAGGGATCAAAACAAATATTATAAGCACATAACTTCATAGTCACAATTCAAACTCCTAGGTTGTAAGGTATCTAAAGTGTGAAACCAGTAAGCTTCTCTCCGTAAAAGGATTTTATTTTTATTTTTTTATGTCACCACCTATCCTAGGTCTATTGATCTGTTCTAAAACCTGGAACCTCAATTGTGATACTGCATGTCCACATTTATCAAAATGATATGGTAATGGTAACAATAAATTCTTCATTCTAATTGTGGACTTATTTTTCCCTATCCTATCCTTAACCGCCTGAATAGTTTCACCTATGTAGGCTAAACCACAAGGGCATCAGCCGCCTCCTCTCGGGCGCCAGCCGCCTCTCCGAAAAAAGGCACATGCGATTCTTGTAAATCAACAGATTCGCTCCCAGAACTGGAGGAATAGAAACCCGGTCTGTAGGAACTTCTGAATCTTGTTGATGCTGTGGATGGATACAGTATCCTCATTTATTTGAATTTTTGTTCACTTTGTTTGAATTATTCACTGAATCGTCAGGATTTGTGTTTCTTTATTTGCACATAGTGAAACCAAGTTGATAATTTGTGCAATCTCAGCTTCTTTTGCTTTGGGTGTTTGATGTCACCAGTGTATCACCTGTATACTAGCTATATAAGATGGTATTGAACACTTGTATATAACCTTTGTTGATGAAGGCTGCTATAGCCGAAACGCGTCATAAGACATACTATTATGACTGAATAAAAAAGAATATCCTTATCTACAATTGACGACTGCTGGGATTTCCTTTTGAATCATCCTCATCATCAACCTCTTGAGACACTAATTGCGGTTGAGTTATTGGCAACTGTGTCTCATCATAATTATCAACCTCGTGAAACACTAATTGCCGTTTTCCACTGCCATCTTCTTCTGACTGTGGATGCTCAAGAGTTTAGGAATCAGGGCACAAGTTCTCCTCATGTCCCTCTTCAAGGAGGCTTGGTGAGAGGCCCAAATTAAGGAATGGCGATGAAAAGAGCTCCTCGCAATATCCGAGGGTGGGGTCACTTGTTTACAAAGACTCTTCAAGGTGGGAGGAAGGAGGATCAAGGCAAGGATTCTGTTGACCAGACTCTTGGCTACTGAGACTGGACTTTGTGGAAGACAGGGTGGTGCTTAACCGACTGGAAGCATTATCTGCTGCAATCCAACCCGACCACCTGGTCGAACTGGTGTGATGTTGAGAGTATTGTCCTGTGCTGCCCTGCAAACTGGGACATGAAACCAGGCATCGTGGATGAGTGTGCTTGAGAGTTTTGTCTACAAATTCTCACAGTTTAGGGAATAAGATCAATGAACTTGAGTCTATAATGGCATCTGAGAATATAGATGTAGTGGCTGTTACTGAGACATGGTTCAATGGGAGTAATGACTGGGATATAACAATACCCGGGTTCTCTCTATATAGGAAAGACAGAAAAGGCAATAAAGGGGGAGGGGTGGCCCTGTATGTGAAAGATTGCATAAATTCTAATTTAATACAAGTTAGCGAGACCAATTTAGAGTCAGTTTGGGTTACCTTGCAGCTTGATAATCATAAGGTAACGCGTGTAGGTGTGATATATAGACCACCCAGCCAAGTCAAATAATTAGATGATCTACGAGGATGACAGGCAAATGTATAAGATTAGGCAGAGAGAGGCCAAACAAGTTATAAGAGCTTTTAAAGCACAGGCAGAAGAGAAATTAGCTCAGTCAGTGAAAAAAGGCAATAAGACCTTCTTCAGATACATAAATGAAAAAAGGAAACTAAAACAAGGAATGAACAAATTAAAAACAAAAGAAGGAAGGGCTATGGAAGAAGATAAATAACTAGCTGACTGCCTCAATGAATACTTCTGTTCAGCTTGTACAAAGGAAAATGAAGGCAAAGGGCCTCAGTTAGGAAGGAAGACTAATGCATCTTTTGGTGCATGTGTCTTTACAGAGGAAGAGGTTCTAAATCAGCTGTCTAAAATTAATACAAATAAGTCACAGGGGCCTGATGGGATACACCCAAAACAATCAAAAGAGCTTAGCGGTGAACTAGCAAAACCATTAAAAGATTTATTTAACCATTCACTGGTAACAGGAGTCGTCCCAGAAGATTGGAAATTAGTAAATGTTGTGCCCATTCACAAGAAAGGTAGTAGGGAGGAATCGGCAACTATAGGCCAGTAAGCCTGACATCAATAGTGGGGAAATTAATGGAAACCATACTTAAGGAGAGGATTGTGGAACATCTAAAATCCCATGGATTGAAAGATGAAAAACAGCATGGGTTTACTTCAGGGAGATCATGTCAAACTAATCTTATTGATTTTTTTGATTGGGTGACTAAAATAATAGATGGCGGAGGTGCATAAGAACATTGCTTATCTAGACTTTATTAAGGCTTTTGTCCCACATAGGAGGCTTATCAATAAATTGCAGTCTTTGTGCTTGGACTCCCCTATCGTAGAATGGATTAGGCAGTGGCTGAGGGACAGACAACAGAGGGTTGTAGTCAATGGAGTATATTCAGACCATGGTCTTGTTACCAGTGGGTTACCTCAGGGATCTGTTCTGGGACCCCTATTGTTTAATATCTTTATCAGCAAAATTGCAGAAGGCCTCGATGGTAAGGTGTGTCTTTTTGCGGATGACACAAAGATTTGTAACAGGGTTGATGTTCCTGGAGGGATACACCAAATGGAAAAGGATTTAGGAAAACTAGAAGAATGGTCAAAAATCTGGCAACTAACATTTAATGTTGATAAGTGCACCTCGGGTGTAAAAACCCAAGAGCAGAATATAAAATCAGTGATACAGTCCTAACCTCAGTATCTGAGGAAATGGATTTAGTGGTCATTATTTCAGAAGTCTTAAAGGTAGGCAGGCAATGTCATAGAGCAGCAGGAAATGCTAGCAGGATGCTTGGGTGTATAGGGAGAGGCATTACCAGTAGAAAGAGGGAGGTGCTTATGCCGCTCTACAGAGCACTAGTGAGACCTCATTTGGAGTATTGTGCTCAGTACTGGAGGCCATATCTCCAGAAGGATATTGATACTTTGGAGAGAGTTCAGAGAAGAGCTACTAAACTGGTACATGGATTGCAGGATAAAACTTACCAGGAAAGATTAAAGGACCTTAACATGTATAGCTTGGGAGAAAGACGAGACAGAGGGGATATGATAGAAACTTTTAAATACATAAAGGGAATCAACAAGGTAACAGAGGAGAGAATATTTAAAAGAAGAAAAACTGCTACAAGAGGACATAGTTTTAAATTAGAGGGGCAAAGGTTTAAAAGTAATATAAGGAAGTATTACTTTACTGAGAGAGTAGTGGATGCATGGAATAGCCTTTCTGCAGAAGTGGTAGCTGCAAATACAGTGAAGGAGTTTAAGCATGCATAGGATAGGCATAAGGCCATCCTTCATATAAGATAGGGCCAGGGGCTATTCATAGTATTCAGTATATTGGGCAGACTAGATGGGCCAAATGGTTCTTATCTGCTGACGCATTCTATGTTTCTATGTTTCTTGTGCTCTGGCAGCAGGCACAGTTTCACTGCGCACAGGGCCACAGCCTCTGCTTGCACCATCAGCAGCACGGCCACTTCACCGTCCCTTACTGCTCGCCTTCCGCATATTACATGGTATATATGTTTGCAAGTATGTCACACATACAGTAGCGCAGGTTTTGTAAGTGTATGCACAAATAAATTAGACTGAATGTCACTGATATTTATGTTGGACAAACATTATACAGGAGATGTAGCGCTGGTAATGTCGCTGACACCAGCAGTGAAAAAATTTGACTGAATGTCACTGATATTTCAGATGTGCTAATGTTATACTGGAGATTTAGCACAGGTAATTTTGCTGCCACCAGCAGTGAAAAAAATTTGACTGAATGTCACTGATATTTAGGATTTTAGGATGCGCTAACGTTATACTGGAGATTTAGTGCAGGTAATGTTGCGGCTGTAATGCAGTGGCAAAACAATTGCTTGCAATTTAGCGCAGGTTATGCAATATATATATATATATATATATATATATATATATAAATAAAAAAAATAAAAAATCCAGCGGGAGCATCAACCTAGGTGTGGGTGCACTATCCGGCGTAGGGCAGCGGCAATACCCTGAATGTTGTAGAAGCGAAAGAATCCGGAATGCACTCCAAAGTAGACGTGAAATAAGTGGTTTATTCACCCATAAAAAGAGCCTTCCTCAAGCATGGAAGCAGTGAAAGTGCGGGTATATAAAAGACATTTCATTAACGTGAAGCCAATCAAATAGAAGTTGCAATTAACATCCAATTACATACATCTGTTATAGACATCCAAAGTGCATGTGCATTAAATAACATATGTCAAATACTCTATGTTCTCGGAATAACGATCCTTTTATATAAAAGTCCAGACATTTTGGATCCCTCCAACATAGTGAACGTGATCTGAGATGCTGGATTGTTGACCAGATCACGCTCCCTAGGAGAGGAGGTGATCGCTCAGCAATACTTAAGAAAAGAGAATTGCGTTGGATCTACGATCTAGATAGCTTATACCCTAGAGGCCTCAATGTTGAGTTCAGGTGAGAGTCCTGAGATTTGAGGTTCGCTCCCCCTTCTCCCCATGTGCAATCGGCCTTTCTCTGAAATGTATAACTGTGCAGGAGAACTGTGAAAGATTAACATATAATTGTAATATAGTGTATACGAATAATAACATATGCATTCTTCTTTCTCTTTGCCTTTTAGAAAATTTTAATACACCTGGTGATGGATGCGGATCCATGAATTGTGCCCGTTGGAGACAATGGATATCAGAGTACACGTCCTGGTTCTCCTCTATATGCGCTAATCCAGATTTATAATTTTTATTTACAGACGTAGATCTTTTACTATTGTTTGGCTGTGATGCTGTCCCTTATCCAGGGATGATCTCCCGGTAGCTGGTCTTTTGTCAGTGGTTTGGCCATTGATGTCGATGTGGTACATGGAAGTGTCCCCTGTCAACACCTTTGGCCTCCCGGTTCGGTATCCCCCTCGGCAGGGCGGGATCCCTATCCATCCACTGGCATATGTAGGAGATCCCTACTACAGCTACTCACCTGATGTGGACGATATCAGGTACAGCATACACCAGTATATTATACGAATGTGTAGGGCAACTTGCCCTCAACCAAGATGGCGACTTCTGAGCGATACCATAGAACGCATGCGTCTGCAACATGACTCACAAGATGACGTCCTGCTGGACATGCGCATTGAAGAGACAGAGACGCCAAACCAACACTACGGTCTATGTGGGCGCTATTGCTTCATCTGGTGCTACTTCTGTGATCCGCATCCCTCTTCATATCACTGTTTTTATTATGATCTTCACTGGCATTACTTTTATATAAAAGGATCGTTATTCCGAGAACATAGAGTATTTGACATATGTTATTTAATGCACATGCACTTTGGATGTCTATAACAGATGTATGTAATTGGATGTTAATTGCAACTTCTATTTGATTGGCTTCACATTAATGAAATGTCTTTTATATACCCGCACTTTCACTGCTTCCATGCTTGAGGAAGGCTCTTGTGAGCCGAAACGTCGCAAGTTTTGCCATTTTTATGGGTGAATAAACCACTTATTTCACGTCTACTTAATTACTACTTAATTAAGTCTACTTAAACGCAATTTAGCGCAGGTTGCGCTTAAAATATATATTGATGCCAGACACAACAATAGTCCTTAAAAGGACTTTTGGGTATCAACACCAACCCTGCCTAACAAAAAATAAAACTCTATTGAATTAATCTGTCCCTTCTACAGCACAGCTCTCCCTGACTAACACTGAGCCGAATCATGTGTCATCGGGTGCTTTATAGCACCCGATAACGCTTTCCATCCAGCCAATCACTGTAATGCTAGTAAACAACATGGCTATGACATTACAGTAACTGGCAGTACTTGCCTGCACGTTTATTGGCTGCGTAGAAGCCAATAAACCTGCAGGGAGGAGACTCGAGCATCGCACACGTGGTATTCGCCGGACACCGCATTGTGCCAAGCATCGCGATGCTCGAGCCGAACTGGTGCTCGATCAACACTACTAATCATACAAGCATTACTAGAAAATTAATGCTTAGAAAAAGGTATGACCTGCATATTTATTAGGAATAGGAATGAGCCTTAAGATTCCATCACACATAGGTTGTGCTAAGACCACCAGAAAATAAATTCCCCACCCCCCAAAAAAATAAAAATAATTAACAAAAACCACAGATGTGCAAAAAATTCAAGCAGCTACTCTAGCTTTTTTTTTCATCAGTAAAGAAATACCAGTGCCAAATTCAATTTGTGTAGGGACCCTAAAATGGTATTTCCAACTGATAAAGTGCCTCTTTCTTTTCATAACTACTGTACACTCCCAGCCACTCAGTTGTGCAGAGAATTGCAGCTTGAAAAAAATATATCCAGAGAGGGAGACTTAAGTCTACTGTATTGTATTTCAACATTTTGTCTTTTTAAGTACATACCAGACACTAAAAATCTAATTTTCTTTCTGTAGCAACTTACTTCTAGCTTGATGCTACATAGACAAAATGTGACCTTGAAATGCCCTCTATTCTGTAACAATCACCAGCAGAGAATATCTCTCGTGTTCAAGTCTTCAAAGTAAGTCTCTTGCAGAAATGTAAGATAATTCAAACCAAGTGACACCATCACCCTTGCTGTCAGCATCTGCCATCTGGGATGCTCAGTCATTTACTAAAGTGTTACGACATTGAAGGGAATGCTTGTAGGATGTTGTGAATATGCTGGAAGTCCAGCAAGCACCTTTAGGGAACTGTCAAAATGGTAATAGTCTGTGTTTATTATAGAAAAGCCGCACAGCTGGAACGTACTTTTGCTACATGATGTTTAATACTTTTAGAACTAAGTATAATACTTTTCACTTTCTCTTTATAGAAAGGGATATTATTTTGCTCATGTTTTCTTCAGCATTAAAACATTCTAGATGGGGTAAACAAAAGCGAATGCAACTTAAGTACAGTATATTGACTCTATGTACCCAAAAAGTTTTGATTAAAAATAGAAACTAAACAAAGACATTAGCAAAGCTAAAACTGATTGAACAAAATGACTAAACAGCAAAATTATTTGCCAAATGTAATTGTCACAATATGACAAAAGAGAAAAAGAATACCGAAATGGGAGCCGCACAGCTACAAAAATATAAGTTTATTCAGGTAACAGACACAACATAAAAAAGATATTTAAAATCGTTGTATACAACAAATCTGGGCCATGTAAGCCGTGTGTCGGCTCATGCCAATCTGAATCACCACAAATTCATACATGAACCCCCACATCGATCAGCATGTAATAATATAAAGTGCATGAAATCCATCAACAATAGATAATAAATACTTATCATAAAAATGGCATGATGGGGGGTATCTGTGGCGGTCAGAAGAAAAGCCCAACGCGTATCGCCAGACTTGCTGGCTTCCTCAGGAGTGCCTAATAAATGTAATTGTCACATTGCAAGTCAGTGGGCTCAATAATTGCAACTTTTGCAAGGCACTTGTGTCAGCATGCGACTGCTGCATGGAGTCTGAACCGCAAGGACTCTAAACATCTTTCTCATACTTGTTTAGTAGCTTCAGAAAAGTGAATTTTCAAAGAAGAACATTCCACATCCAAAATCAATCTAATTCAACCAACTGATGTGTTTTTATAGATTTTTTTTTATAAACAATTTTTATTGAGTTTTTTATATGCATGCAATCTCAAAAGTATTAGGTTACATCAAGCGAGGTAACAGATAATGAATATGACAACAAGTTAACAGGAAAACCAAATGAGTGTATAAATAAGGTTACAGGGAGAGAGAGAGAGACAGAGAGAGCTTTTTTAAGCAAAAGGTATAAAGAGGGATACCTCTATTGGCTTTAAATGAATGTACATGTAGGAGACTTAGAAAAACATGTAGGTTATGATAATTTTCTGTATTTCCTCTAAGAGGACCAACTAGAGAGGAACTCATTTCTTGTCCCAAGTTCCCAATTTGAGAGTTCTTCAAGACGGTAAAGTTGGTCTACTCTGTTTTTCCATTGTTTAATTGAAGGAATCTCGGTGGATCGCCAAAGCATAGGGATCAGGAGGCGAGCCTCCGAGAGCAAGTAGGATAGTAGGAAAGTTTTGTGTTTACCAGTATTCACTACACCAAGGAATAAGAGGGCAGTTTCAGGGATACAGGGTAAATTGGAGTTACAAATGGTATTATCTGGTGTCTTATATCACCTAGACAAAACTTTATAAATGTTCTCCTGCACCCGGACACACCTTGAGACTTTGCGTGGAGTGCTAAGGAGTACATTGGTCTCTTTTTCAGAAAACTGTCATTTCCGATCTCTCTCCTATAAACTTATGAAAGCTGGTTTCATTTTTATGGGAGGGAGATTAAGTTTTTGTATAGCGTTGAGATACGTTTTGAATGATATTGAACGCTAGCTAGAAGGTTTTCAAACCAAGTTGGTAAACTTTGAGTATGAGGAGAAACCGACCATAAGGCAATTCCCTCTCTAAGAAACTTGAGAATGAGGAAGTTAGAGGAGGAGATATTCAATGTGGATGCGAGTTATGAGTCAGAGATGACACAACAATCAGTATCTAGCAGGTCAGATAAGGGGGTGGAAGAAGATCTGATCACAGGAGGACATGGAGTTCTTGATCTCTTTTGGAGCCAGGGAGACTAGGTCTCTAATCTGAAGAAAGGGGGAGAGGAGCGATAGTTCCCGATGTTTGGAGGAGAACCAATTCCATTCCTTAATAGTGGAGCGTGTCAAAGGGTTGGGAATTGAAGATAACGCTATGGGTGGTTTGTCCACCAGCAACAGGGATCTAAGGGAGGAATTGAAACGAATGTTCTCCAGGAAGAGCCAATGTTTGGGGGGGGGGGGGACAAATCCAATCTATCACTCTACTGAGGTGGACGGATTTCATATATAATTCTGGGTCAGACCAACCTATATCTCCCATGTGTTTTGGTTTGGTCAGAGTAGAAAAGGAGATTCTAGACTTCTTTCCTTGCCACAGAAATTGGAGAAGGAGGCTATTCAGGTTACGGAAAAAAGATTGGGGAATCATGATAGGTAGTACCTGAAAGAGGTAGGTAAGTCTGGGAATAACTAAGGACATTACCTTTTTTTTTTTTTTCTTCCAAACTATGAAAGATAGTGGCCTTCCAATGAGTCCAACTGAGCGGCGATGGATTTCAAGAGGGGGGTGTGATAGAGGTGGAATAAGTCAGGAAGATGGGAGTTTATTTTGATACCTTAATAGGTTAGGTGTTGGGTAGAGCAGTTGAAGGGGGAGTCTAATTGGAGGGCTGTAATACAAGACGGGGATAGACCAGTATGGAGGATCTGTGATTTCTGTGAATTGATTTTGAAGTTGGAGAGATAGTTAAATTGTTTTAAGAGTGAGAGTATCAAGGGCATAGAGATGAAAGGATTAGTAGTGAGTATCAGGAGGTCATCGGCAAAGGCAGCAAGTTTAACCTCTTGGGTGACAATTTTCGAGCCTTGGATATCGCTCTCCTTTCTTAGGGCCTGCATGAGGGTTTCCATAACTAGGACAAAGATGAGGGTGAAGAGGGGGAAACCCTGGCGAGTTCCATTTTGAATCGAAAATGTGAAGACGTAAGGTTATTTAGTAGAACTGTAGCAGAAGCATTGTCACATATTGCAAAAATAGCATGTATATAGGGGGCAGGGAAGTTGAATTTGTGTAGGGTGTTTGATGTAGGACCAGTCTATACGGTCAAAAGCTTTTTCCTTGTCCGTACATAAAAGTACCAGTGGCAATTTCTTGTGAGCGGTGTAGTACAGGGCGTCAAGAATTTTGTGTTGTCCTTACCTTCACGTCCTTTTACAAAGCCCACCTGGTCAGGGTGAATCAAGTTGCAAAGGAGCGAGGGCTGGCAGCCTTAGTCCTGGGGGGCAAATCCAGTCAAGTGGCCCATTTTAGCCCCGCCCATTATTAAAAGCCCCTCCTACATATACTAGGCCACTCTCAACAAACACTGTACAGCTGAAATTCTATTGTTGAGGCCTGTTTCTACACATCATACGGAGAGGGGAGGGCCTGTCCTGGCTGCACTGCCTGCTTCAAATTATACAATAATCAGCAGGCTACAGCCAGGAAGCTCCTCTGCTCTCCTCCCTCCCCAGATCCTGCTCAAGGCTTGTGGTTCCCCTCACCATCTGCCACCCGCCCATGGCCTGTTGCCCCCTTTGTTGTAGACATATGTCACCTTTGTTGTAGACATACTGTTTCTTTATCTTCTCCATTCAGACCAGACCGCCATGATGATTTTCAGCCATCTCCCGTCTCTGCAGATATTGACAAACAGACATTAGTTTCCCACATTTCCATCATCTTCACATCTTCTGAACACCCTTCGCTGCCACCCCCAATACTATACTGCAGAAACAGCCCCTCTGGAAATACTACTACCACACAGATAGTGCCCCCTTCAACACACAGTGCTCTAAAAAATAAATGAGCCCAGACACTAATAGTATAAAGGTAATGTTCCTCAAAAATAATTGTGCTGAGCTGATACTATGCCAGGGTGCCCCCCAAAGTAACACTGCTCCCCAAAATCCCACCAATAGAAATAATTATCTGCCAGAGCACACTTAGTAGTAAAAAATGCCCCTATAGTGCCCATACTAGTAATCATGTTCCTCATAGCCCCCCAGTAGTAGTAAAGCTCTGCATAATTCCTCATAGTAGTAATAATTCTCCCCAGCAGCCTCTCCATCAGTGCCCAGTAGCTTCTCAGTCCCCAGTAGCTTCTTAGCCCCCAGCAGCCTCTCCATCAGCCCCCAGTGCCCTCACCAGCCCCCAGAAGTGTCCATCAGCCTTATAAATATAAAAAATAAAAAAACTTACCCTTCCTGCTCTTGGATGCCGCCACTCCTCTCCTCCAACACTATCTGCATCCTCCTGATGTCGGCTGTGCTGTGAAGGCTTACGCCTGTGCGCAGCTTTGCACAGCTGACAGCCAGGGCCGGTGCAAGGATTTTTGCCAACACAAGCGAAGCTACATTTTGGCGCCCGCACCACCACCAAAACTCAGTGGGGGTGATGTAAAAAGGAGGGGGTTATGTAACATAGAGGAGAAATGTGAAATGGAGGGGGGATAAATGTGACATGGAGGGGGAGAAATATGACATGGAGGGGGGATAAATGTAACATGGGGTGGGATGAGAAATGTGACATGGAGGGGGGAGAAATGTGACATGGAGGGGGGAGAAATGTGACACGGAGGGGGAGAAATGTGACACGGAGGGGGAGAAATGTGACACGGAGGGGGGAGAAATGTGACACAGAGGGGGAGAAATGTGACACAGAGGGGGAGAAATGTGGCACAGATGGGGGAGAAGTGTGACATAGAGGGGGGAGAAATGGGAAACAGAAGGGGGAGAAATGTGAAATAGAGGGGGGAGAAATGTGAAATAGAGGGGGGAGAAATGTGACATTTATCCCCTTCCATGTCACATCACCCCCTCCTTTTTAAATCACCCCCTTTGTGTCACATTTCCCCCATGTTACATTTCTCCCCCTCCATGTCACAATTCCCCCTATGTCACATCCCCCCATGTCACATTCCCCCCCCCCCCATGTCACATTTCCCCCCTCCCCTCTATTAATGTGTAAAAAACATTATGCTCACCTGGCCCTGTCTGCAGCAGCTGCACTTCTCCTCTGTGTGGTCCTGGTATCTTCTCTCTGGGCTCCAGACAAGTTGTTGAGGACATATCCCACTCAGCCAATTAGTGGCCACAGCTGTGTCATGTGTCAGGCCAGTGATTGGCTCAGCAGGAAATCACTGGCCTAACACGTGACACAACTGCAGCGACTGATTGGCTGAGTGGGAAAGGTCCTTAACAACCTGTCGGGAGACCAGAGAGAAGATACCAGGACCATACCGGCAGTTTTCACCGCTTCCTGGTCCTCTGGTGCTCATCGGGCGGCCGTTTTTATCATACTTTAGGGCGGCCTGGGAGGCAATTGCCTCCCTGCCCCCCCGTCCCAGCCCGTCCCTGGAAGGAGGGATTGTATTCTTGTTTCATCATAAATTTAGAGGCCTTATTGCCATGGGAAAATAATTTATGTTGGGAGGATAAGTAGTATTTGGCTGCTTTTTTATTAAGGAGGTTTTTAAGGTCCAATCTGAGTGCTGTGAGTTCAGATAAGTGGTGGAGCGCTAGGGACTGTTTGTCTAGAGGTTCCAAGTCATGAATTTGGTCTAGTAGGGAGGAAAGGTGTTTGTCTGCTTGTTTTTTTCAAAAAGGAGCATTTACTAATAAATAGTGTTGATCACGAATATTCAAATTGCAAATTTTTATCGCGAATATAGGTACTTCGAAAATTCACAAATATTTAGAATATATTTGTAACTTTGAAAATGTGAGATTTTTTATTTAATCAGTACACATAATTCCTCCCTGCTTCTTGCTTGTGGGCCAATGACTCATTGGCCCACAAGCAAGAAGCAGGGAGGAATCATGACTTTAGATGGGAAAAATGATTAATATTCATTTTTTCGAATATTTGTAATATTCTAAAAAAAATATATATAGCAATATAGCGTATATTTGAAAAAAAATGTATAGAGAAATTTAGCTAATACAGTGCTATAATCTTCTTTGTCTAATAGTTGTAATTTTTTTCTCATCTGAAGTTGAATGGAAAAAAATTACAACTATTACAAAAAAGATTATAGCACTATATTAGCTAAATTGCTCTACATTAGTATTTTTTTCCGAATATTCGCTATAAAAAATCATATTTTACATTGTTGGATCTTAACAAGGTTCCAAGTAGAGCTTCAACATGCAACAAGAAGAAATGAGAGTGAGAAAAAACATTTTGTGAGCATTCATTTAATTGAGAATAACAATTAAACTGAAACAGGCTGTTTTTCAGCTGATCAAAAGTTTAGGACCACATACCTTTAAAAGGCCACATCTGTGCAAAGATGTTGATACATTTTCTGTCAGGTAGTCACACGTTGTGATGGCAAAGGCAAAAAAACGCTCCCTTTTTTAACGTGGTCGGGTTGTTGAACTGCAAAAGCAGGGTCTCTCACAGCGCGCCATTGATGCTGAGGTGGGACGCAGTAAGACAGTCATTTGGGAGTTCTTAAATGATCCTGACGGTTATGGAACAAAAAAGTCAAGTGGAAGACCCAAAAAAGTTTCACCAGCACTGAGCCGGAGGATCCAAATGGCTGTTCGTCAAGACACTGGACGATGCTTGACCCAAATTAAGGCCCTTACTGGTGCTGACTGCAACCCCATAACCATCAGACGGCATTTGAGACTAAAGGGCTTCAAAAACAAAAAACATCTTCAAAGACCTTGTCTCCTTGAACTCCACAGAACTGCTCAGTTGGACTTTGCAAGAGAGCACCAAACATGGGACATTCAAAGGTGGAAGAAAGTTTTATTCTCTGATGATAAAAAATGTTTTACCTTGATGGTCCTGATGGTTTCCAACGTTACTGGCATGACAAGCAGATCCCTTCTGATATGTTTTCTACACGCCAAAGTGGAGGGGGCGCCATAATGGTCTGGGGTGCTTTTTCCTTCAGTGGAACAATGGAGCTTCAGGAAGTGCAGGGGCATCAAACGGCCGCTGGCTATGTCCAGATGTTGCAGAGAGCATTCCTCATGACTGAGGGCCCTTGTCTGTGTGGTAACGACTGGGTTTTTCAACAGGTCAACACTATAGTACACAATGCCCACAGGACAAGGGACTTCTTCCAGGAAAATAACATCACTCTTTTGGCCCATCCTGCGTGTTCCCCTGATCTAAATCCAATTGAGAACCTTTGGGGATAGATGGCAAGGGAAGTTTAAAAAAATGGACAACAGTTCCAGACAGTAGATGGCCTTCGTGCGGCCGTCTTCACCACTTGGAGAAATGTTTCCACTCACCTCATGGAAACGCTTGCATCAAGCATGCTGAAACAAATTTTAGAAGTGATCAACAATAACGGCAGAGCTACGCATTACTGAGTTCATGTTTGAAAGTTGGATTTCTGTTTTAGGGGGTTTAGTTTTTTTTTGGAGGTGTGGTCCTAAAATTTTGATCAGCTGAAAAACAGCCTGTTTCAGTTTATTTGTTGCTCTCATTAAATTGAATGCTCAAAAAATGTTTTGTCTTACTCTTTCTTCTTTCTTCTTGTTGCATGTTGAAGCTCTACTTGGAACCTTGCTAAAATCCAGCCATGCTAAATATAATTTTGCCATTTTTCAAGTAGTCTTAAACTTTTGATCAGGACTGTATATATTCTTGTTTTAGAATATTACGAATATTTGAAAAAAAACTAATTTATTTGATATAGTGCTATGACTCTCTGGCCCACAAGCAAGAAGCAGGGAGGAATCATGTTTTTACTTGGCATTTGAAAAATGTGCGATAATAATTTGCATTACAAAAATGTACATGATTAAAATGTGCATATTGCGCAATCAATACCTTTCTGATTTTTTAAGTAAAAAAATCTTAGAATATAACAAATATTCAAATTTGACGAATACTCTACAAAATATATGTGAAATATTGCAAATTCGAATATGACGCCTGCTGCTCATCACTACTAATGAAATGTCCTTGTATAAATGCTTTATGAGCATCCAATAGGATTTGGGGAAAATATCATGGATATTATTGGTAATGAAGTATTGATCTAAGAGGGATGTAAAGTGTTTCTTGTGGCCCTCGTCGCTCAGTATGGACTCATTAAGTCTCCAAATGGAGGACTTACCAGGATCAGGCAGGGAACGGATTGTGCAGAAAACTGGGGAATGGTCCGAGACGGTGATGCTCCCAATCTCAGGGTCTGTACACAGATACAGGTATTCTTTAGACATTTAGATGTAGTCAATTCTGCTCTAGGAGTGACCTTGAGCTGAATAAAAGGTATAATCAATGGTAGAAGGATTAAGACATCTCCATCCATCTATCAGACCCATCTCATATAGTTTGGAGTTTAGTTTTTTTCAATAATCTGATCGATAGTGGGGATCTTTTGGAGGATGTGTCCACGAGGGGATGAAGTGCAACATTGAAATCACCTGCTAAGATTAACGTACCCTCATAGACAGACTCCACCAAAGATAAAACAGATAATACGGAACTTGATTAGAATTGGGGGAGTAAATGTTAACAAAGGTGAGCATCTTATGTCCGATAAGACCCTTCAAGATGATATATCTTCTCTCTGGGTCTGAAACATGAGTGGAGTATTGGAAAGAGACATTTTTCCGGAAGCCAATGCTTACTCCCCTCGAGGCTGCACCGTCTGAACCACAGTGGAACCATTCAGGAAATTTGGAGTGTGAAAGGTCTGGGAATTTACCCTGCTTGTAGTAGGTTTCCTAAATGAAGATTACAGAGCATCTTTCTCTCCAGAGAAGGGAAAGAATTTGGGATCTTTTGGAAGGAGATCTAAGTCCCTTGACATTATAAGATGCAAGTTTAAAATCAGGCATGTGGAATTATATGGGGTAATGTAAGGGGAATCAAACCATTATTTTGTAGGTCCCATGACAGGAGAAGAATAAAAGGATGTATGGGAACCGGACTTATGTAGATCTCTGGGGTACGCTTCTGAGGATAGTACCCCTGTGCTCTCTGTCTGTAATAGAATAAAGGTAGATCTAAACAGAGATTAAACCAATAACAAAACCAGAGTTGCACTAGAGAAAAAAACAAGACATTGATGTGAAGCTCAAAAGCTTCTCTTAGGAGGGAGAGAGAAAGGGTTTCAACCCAAGTATAGAGACTCTCTGTAATTTGGGATTGTGTTAAACAAATAAACAGAGAAATGTTAGGGGGGTATAGGGAGGGGGGATATGGGGAGTAATGGATATAGAGATAAGGAGATACGGAGAAGAGGACATAGGTGGGAGGCTGAAGAGAGAAGGAGCACAAATTATGAATGGTCACCAGTGGTTGGTGAATAAGACAGCAAAGAAGTATTAAAAGGTGGACCAGGCGATCCTCTTGGGGGTCAGAATGCCGCTTCTTCACTTTATACACTGCTGCTTCGGAGTGTTGGCTCTTTCCCGCGGTGTCATCTTAGGCAAGGCCGGTGAGGAGGCAATGTCAGAGACCGATTCCCAGTTTGCGATATCTAGAGGAGGAATGTACATTGTGGAGAGGACTTCTTGGAGACTCTCATATGAGGATTCTGATGAGTTTTCCTGAGTAATTAAAAGAGAGGCCGAAAGGAAAGGTCCATCTGTATGGAATTTGCTTGTTACAGAGATGGTCAGTGAGAGGTTTGAGTATTTTCCTTTTCTGGAGGGTGATCGGGGATAGGTCTTGATATATTGCAATAGGGCAATCGTTAAAGGAAATGTTTTTGTCTGAGAGCTCTGTGGGCCCTTTCAATTATGAAGGGTGAGTTGTCATCACTCCCCAGGAGAGTTTCCACAATTTGCTTGATGGCGGGCAATATTTCCTTGTTTGTCACCGTTTCAGGGATACACCCTGAACCGGAGGTTGTTTCTCCGGCTGCGCTTTTCTTGATCTTCCATACCCACATACAGTGAGTTGATATGTAACTGGCAGATGGAGAGGGATTGTGCCACTGCGGAGCTGTGTTCTAGGGAAGCTGCTTGGATAGTCTCCAGGGATTCCACTCTGTGGCCTACATGCTGAATTTCCTGTGTCAGGACTGCTATCTCCTGATTCAGTGGGAGCAGGGCTTATGCCTGGGCTTGTTTTATAAAGCGTCTGGACACTGGTAGGGATCGGGAGGTATGTCACCCCCATCACTGTCCCCATCTGACTGACCTTCCTCCATGTTTTCAGAAGTGCGGTCATTTGTTGGCGCAATCTTGGATTCTTTGGTGCAGGGCTTGCATTTTAAGGAATTTAGCCATGCCAGAGCTCAGGTTAGCTGTTTTAGAGGACATCGCTGGATCTGTAGGTCTCTGTCCTTTAATGTTAACCATGTTTCAGGTCTCTCTGTTGATGTATGCTGGTCCCATAGCGAGTCAGTGTACGGAGCTCAGCAAGACACAGCCATGCAGTTCAGGCACTAGCTCCGCCCCCCTTTTATTGATCATTCTGAAGATCCCCACACTAGCGTTTTGGTTTTTCGGTATTGAGATCCGTCATAGGGGCTCAATACCATTTAAAAAAAAACGCTCCAAAATACATTCCGTTCTGTTTAGTTGCGTTCCAATACCAGAGAGCAAACCACAACATGTTGTAGTTTGCTTTCCGTCCTCGGATGCGGAGCAAGACGGATCCGGCATGACCCCCAATGCAAGTCAATGGGGATGGATCCATTTTCTCTGTCACAATCTACCACAATAGAAACCGGTTCCATCCTACATTGACTTTCAATTGAGTTCATGATGGAACTGTCTTGGCAATGTTAAAGGTAATACAACCGGATCTGTTTATAACGCATGCAGATGGTTATATTATCAGTAACGGAAGCGTTTTTGCTGAACACTGCCAGATCCAGTAAAAACGCTAGTGTGAAAGTAGCCTAAGACAATAGGATCATACTGCAATACCAAATACAAAGATCACTCAAATGTCATGTATCAAATTCCTCTTATCAAGGCATTCATCAAACTTAACTAAAAGTATTTAATCAGTCTTTTTCATACATTTAGCCTCAACTTAAAGGAGAAATTGAGCAAATTCTTAACACAGAATTATATACTGTGTATATACTGTGTATATTGAAGTGGGAACAAAGCCTTAGAGGAATTGTATAAAACTATTAATTGCTGAAAATATACTGTATGTGCCACATCATATGCTGTATTATGGAAGTTTTCCCTCCTTGAGGCATTGACAAATATGTTGTTATATGGCACATGTCAGCACACACAGTGCCTATGGCTTAAAAAAACAGGACTGTAAGGGAATTGTGTGTGCTACTGTAGACTCTCCATGCACTTACTTTCTGCTTGCTTAGACAGAGACAGCACTTAAAGGGGTTCTGCAGTTTGTTTAAACTGAGGATCTATCCTCTGGATAGATAATCAGCATCTAATCGGCAGGGGTCCGACACCCGGGATCCCCGCCAATCAGCTATTTGAGAAGGCAGCGGCGCTCCAGCAACGCCGCGGCCTTCTCACTGTTTACCGCTGGCCCAGTAACGTCACAACTTGTATCATCTGGCCTGGGCGGGGCTAAACTCCATTTAAGTGAACAGAGCTTAGCCATACCCAGGCCATTGATACTAGTCGTGATGTTACTGGGCCAGCGGTAAACAGTGAGAAGGCCGCGGCGCTACTGGAGCACCGCTGCCTTCTCAAACAGCTGATCGGCAGGGGCCCGGGTGTCAGACTCCGACTGATCAGATGCTGATAGATCATCAGTTTAAACAAACTGCAGAACCCCTTTAAGAAATCTAAAACTTAATTATACCTTTAAAAGAAAAATATTTATTTTACTATTCTCAAGAAACATATTCAGCCAGAGTGTGCAACTATTTTAAAGTAAAAAAAAAAAGACTTCAATATTATTATGTCAGCACAGTTCTCTCAATTATACAGTACTTCCATTTACTACTTGCTGACAAAACATGCAATCCACTTAATGAAGTTTACAAAGAATATTATTTTGAATTTTGTCCAAATAATAAGTTACTGGAGTGTGATGTCCTGCCGGATTCTGACATTGCAGAAAACTTATCACATTTCTTCAATATATGTGCTACTCTAATTGCTGAGAACTTTTATTCAATTGTCAATTGATGATGCACAGCAGATTAGTCTACAGTGTAATGGGAAACATAATAAGAAAGAAAGACATTACCATGTTGTTTTGGCCCCTGGACCTCTCAGAGGTTGTATGGAGTCATATGGTCATGTGCATGAACGCTTCATTCTACTATAAATTAGTGGCATAAGAGTCTGATTGGTGAGGATTTGGTGATACGGTGACAAACGCTCATATGCTAGAGACAGTGTTGCTGAAAATGATTAATAGAAGAATATTAGAGACAGTTCAGGGAGACTTATTCTGCATCAGTATTATTTTTTTATTCCTACATTTTCATATTCCTACATCAGCCATAAACTAAGATATGTAATTTGATACCAATAAGATGGAAGCCTTTATTATTCCACTGCCAGCGTACCAATCAATACTATCCAGTCTGCACACCTTAGGGGGGCTAGGTCTTAATGATGACCATCCTCATCTTTTGCTGGCTTTACTTCTTCTAAATCATCCTTCAAATTGTTATCGATATTAGATAATGTGGAAAAGGAGGAAAAGCAGATGGCAGAAGAAGGGCCTCCACAGCACGGCCGCTCCATGGCAGAGTGGCCTGGGTATGCCTGATTTATAGCGACTTGTGATTAATCAATTCCGAAAAAATGAAATTTCTTGGCTCACTTCAGCCAAGTTCACAAATCAAATTTTTCAAAATGTCGCTTATCTCTAACACGTATCATACCATGGAATCAAAGTTAAGGCAAGAGAAACAAATAAGGAAATAATTTACAGTACAAGAATATTTATTTAAAACAGAAACTTAGAGGTACAGTGGAGACTACTAGAATGAGCCCGTTTGTGGCTCTGTAAAAAATGTCCATAGTACCACCAGTCAGTGATAGCTCTCACTCAGCATCCTACACATATTATGCTATGATTATGCGAGAACAGCTGAGCGAAAAGACTTCACACAAATTATGTATTTTGTAATGTATATATTGAATGTCAGAATAATAGATCTATCATATAACTGTTTAGCAAAATCCTAAATGATCTGTACTTGTGCAAGATATCTTGATCTTAATTTTTTTGTAATGTTAACAGACCCTCGATATTCTTAAAAGCCACAATATTAACCTTGTTCTTGTACTTTTTTGAATGTTTTGCTGACAGTTTAAATGATATGTATTTCCACTGCAGACTACTGTGGAATTATGAAGAAAGGGATGCACACAGATAAAGGGTACCAGGACACTGATCAGATAATATATACAACTGACATAACAGGTCTGGCAATTCACCGGGCAAGTGCAGCAACAGATTGGGGCAAAAATCAGAATGGGACACACAGCAGATGTTGGTTCCTGCTATTACACGCCACCATCCCAGGACAGGAATGCCTACAGCTGATACAAATTATGAAGAAAGGATGCACACAGATAAAGAGTACCAAGACACTGATCAGATAATATACACAACTGACATAACCAGTCTGGCAATTCACCGGGCAAGTGCAGCAACAGATTAGGGCAAAAATCTAATGGGACACACAGCAGATGTTGGTTCCTGCTATTACACGCCACCATCTCAGGACATGAATGCCTACAGCTGATAACCCCCAGTGCCCAATACCATCCATGCAGCAAGGAGACTAGCATGAACCTCTGTTGGGTTTGTGGAGAGGGGAAGCATACCACCCATTCCACAGAAGGATGAGCTATGCCTGCTCTCTTGTAAAGCGACTGTGCCACCCAGATAACCCCTATTAAAGCAGACACATAGCCTGGTAGGGTGATCCCACAGTTTAAAATTATACCTTCTTCCACACTGTCGGCGTCATAGTTGTTGATAAAATCATCCTTTTATTCCATTGCTGGCAGGCAATTTTGAGCACCAGGAGGTGGGCTTTTTCAGTGAGAACCAGTATGTGATGCCTACCAACATCTAAACCCCCCTCCCCTTGATTGACAGCGCTATATCAAGTCAAAGTCATACTCTAGCGCTGTCAATCAAGGAGAGGTGTTTAGACTACGGTAGGTGTCACCTACCACTGCTTGTACTGCAGGATCACCCCTACCAGACTGTGTGCCTGGTTTAAAAGGGATGTTCTGGTGACAGAGACGCTTTAATTACTACATCTGTATTGTAGTTGTATGAGCTGTCTTTGTGCATAATGCATCCTGTTCTATTTCTTGGTCAAAGAAATCCAATCTACAGTACACAATTCTGGTCAGAAAGACATTTTAAGGATCATAGTTTTTTTTCGCACTATTTGTCTCAGTCTATGTTTTTGTTTAGTATATAGTTTTCATTCTTTGAGAATCAAATTCTAATATACATTTTTCATAGCTTTTGTTTTCTTCCATGTAGATACATAATCATTACAGCCAAACAAGGGCTTCTCTCACCCCACTAAATTTTTTATTTTTTTTTGTGTACTTATAATTAGAGTTGAGCGAACACCTGGATGTTCGGGTTCGAGAAGTTCGGCCGAACATCCCGGAAATGTTCGGGTTCGGGATCCGAACCCGATCCGAACTTCGTCCCGAACCCGAACCCCATTGAAGTCAATGGGGACCCGAACTTTTCGGCACTAAAAAGGCTGTAAAACAGCCCAGGAAAGAGCTAGAGGGCTGCAAAAGGCAGCAACATGTAGGTAAATCCCCTGCAAACAAATGTGGATAGGGAAATGAATTAAAATAAAAATTAAATAAATAAAAATTAACCAAAATCAATTGGAGAGAGGTTCCATAGCAGAGAATCTGGCTTCCCGTCACCCACCACTGGAACAGTCCATTCTCAGATATTTAGGCCCCGGCACCCAGGCAGAGGAGAGAGGTCCCGTAACAGACAATCTGGCTTCATGTCAGCAGAGAATCAGTCTTCATGTCATAGCAGAGAATCAGGCTTCACGTCACCCACCACTGTAAGAGTCCATTTTCATAAATTTAGGCCCAGCACCCAGGCAGAGGAGAGAGGTCCCGTAACAGAGGATCTGGCTTCATGTCAGCAGAGAATCAGTCTGCATGTCATAGCAGAGAATCAGGCTTCACGTCAGCCACCACTGCAACAGTCCATTGGCATATATTTAGGCCCAGCACACACACAGGCAGAGGAGAGAGGTCCCGT